>NW_028230444.1:9235212-9560292 GCF_043228905.1 Azolla caroliniana | reverse complement strand
GCCTCGGTTGTTTCGACCTTCTTGCTGCTTGGGATTAAACTGTTGTGGACCTTGTCCACCTCTTCCTTGGCCATTCCTCCCCCGATGTCCTCAACCATGACCGTGACCTCGACCGAGATCATGATGTGTATATAGCATCTGCCCATCAGATGTCGTGCTTTTCGACCGTGTATGGTTCTCCTCAACCATTAGCATGGATTGCAAGTCGAAAAAGCTTGGGGGGTTCTCCCTTGTTATGGCAGTTCGAAATGAGCCATATTTTTGTGCGAGGCCGCTAAGGCAGATATGCACCATCTCGTCATCATCAACTGCAACATTGATGGAGCCAAGTGAATCGCATAAGTCTTTGATCAGGAGGGTATAGTCCGTCACGGACATATCCCCTTGCCGAATATTGTTCAACTCCTGTCAGAGTTGAAGTTTTCTCACTGTGGTAGAAGCCGTGAAAATCTTCTTCAAGTTTTTCCACACATCTGTCGGGGCTTTCGTGTCTCGAAAAGAGCTTAACATGTGATCTTGCAGACATGTTGCCAAACAATACATTACCCTACTGGCGCCTTGCTGCCATGTGGGGTAGTTGGGATTTATAATATCGGGGGCTGTTTCTTGAGCTCCCTCGATATATAACTCCAATACCCTTGGCCAACTAACTACTGCGGCATCTTATATTCCCAAGATGCGTAGTTGTGCCTGTCCAACTTCTTTGTTGGAAGTGCTCTACCCATTTGTGCATTCATCTTTCTGATTTAGCTTGATTTGTATGCTCCTATTAACGTGAACCTCTTGCCGTGCAACACTACAGCGACGATAGCCGGTTTGAATTAGCGTCTCTAGCTGCTCACACAGTTTCAATGGTAGAGCTCAGTGAAGGATCTCTAACCCTCGCGCTCTGGTAGAGTTGAGTATTCAAAAGCGTAGTGTGTGTGAGAGAGAGAGTGTGTATAAGCAAGAGAAGAAATCAGAGAGAATAACTAGAAATGAATAAAAAAATACACAATAGGGGGATGACAGCTTATGCACTGAAGGGAGCTATTTTTATTAACTAAATATCATCAACTAAACACAATGGTTCAAATGGGTTTTATATACAAGTCCTCAAGGGACTGCCACATTAAATGTGTTGGTGGAATCTAATCAAGATATCCATTTGAGTACGATTGTCATAAGAATATCTGATATTCTTTGACCACATTCACACTTGACAACCACACGGATTACAATAAAGTGTGCTCACACATCGTCCTTTTCTTCATAAGCACAAGTTGAGCTTGATTCTTAACACTTTTCCTATATTTTAAAGATGCATATGGAATTTACTCATCCTGTATATTACAATGATAACTTTTAAAAAGACAACATATCAAAGGAAAAACTGTTAGGCTCATCCACCAACAAGGCCCCTGTCCGCACTTCATTTACTGTTTATGTGTAATTAATGGAATTGTAGCCTATTTTCTGGTTGTTGATTTACAAGCGCTTCCTCTCTGCGAAACTCAAAAAACACTCCGAAAAAATTAAAAGTTCATACATGCTGCCTAATGTACTACATAATTTGCTAGTTAGTACCAGACTAAATTAGTCAGACTACCTAAGGTACGAGGTAAAACACAATGATTGAAACTTCTAACTATACTGCATTGCAAATGTCAATCCTGAATGTTGGTCTCAATATAAAGCAAGAATGGCTATTAATCGTATCCAACCTTATCTCATTACCAATATGAGTAGTAATGCGCATAGAGCCCTAGAAGGTTGAGCTCATATGTGTATGCTTTATTCACACATAGAGACTTTGTGCTTCAATGTATGAATACCCCTTCTTAGGAAGTAGACACATATCAAGAACACATGTAATTGGCCTCTTTATGGACGATAAAAATTCTAATTATAATTCTAATACAGATTAATTGGTCTCTAAAATAAGGCACTTTGGGCGCCGGGTGATAATGGCCTCTATTTTTTTATGACAAGGATAATGTAGCAGTTGTCCAGATGGCTGTTGTGTACATGCATGAGACATTGATATTGCCTGATATTTCATAACACGTTTCACATGTTGTGGGGAAGTACCTTCCTAGGTAGCCCTTAATTGACTTGTAGAGTGAACTAGAGAAAGTTGTGATGGTTAGTTATTGATGGCCTAAAGAGAAATTTCTATCTCTTTCGTGATTTCTAGCAAGAACATCCTGAAACATCATTTGTCTTTGTATTCCATTACTATATAGAGTGGGTCAAAGCCTTCTTAGAAGAGGCAGTGGTATCTCCCTGTGATATATTGTAAACACAAAGAAATTTATATATTGTATTTAAATACAATATACTTTAAAGAGAGAAAAGAAGATAAACATGGAGATTTTATGTGCAGAAATAGCTATTATAATGGGGATGATACCTTGTTCTGCTCTGTGATGGACCAAAAAGGGTCCGTTGATACACAATTGGTAAATATAACAATAAAAGCTGTCAATAATCCCCCATACATTGTCACTGCACATGAGTATTTCTATGTTGATTCCTCGGAAGTATCACGACAACCGGTGGAGATGCATTTAAACAATATATCTGTAGGAGATTTTGATCAATTTGATAAACCAGGTAAAACTACATTTTGTACATTCGTAGTAGAGAATAAAAATAATTCAATTAACTTCACCAATGAAAATTTTGACAGATGAAGATGAGATACTGCAAATGGATGTTACTCTTGAGGTGCAATCAGGCACACTTACATTAATTTTGACAAGTCTACCAGCAATGACAGCTGCCAGTAGACAGGGACAGAATGAATGGAAACACCTGGATAAGATCGTAGACTTGAACAGCACAGTCCAAATGATTGGTCAAGGGATCAAATTCCAAGCTTCTGTAGATGATACAAATGCTGCTTTAAAAACTCTTTATTACAGTATAGGTCCTCTAGAGGTATAGCAATTGATCATCGTATTTATTCTGCATACACACATGCACATGCATATATACATGTATGCCTATAGATTAATCATTGATACTTGCCTTCTAATGTTGCTGTGGTGCTATGTTTTCAGGAAAGTAATTTTATAGATACACTTCTCATTACAGTCAATGATCAAGGCAACTATGGGTGTTATGGAAACTGTTCAAATGATATAAAAGTACCTTTATTTGCAACAGCGAAGATTATCATTAGAACATATCCAAAGGAAGACAACAAACTAAGTGAGTAATTCTCATTATTAGCAATGGGCTCTCTTGAACGTGTTTTCCGAGTTCACTTATTAGCAAGACCATTTCCTAGCTAATATTGACAGTATTTCAGGTGTTGCAAAGATCTCTATGATCACAACATTCACAATAGTGGCTTCGTTTATGGGTGTTGCTTCTGGTTGGATTTGGTACAAGTGGTCAAAGAAAGTACATATTAAAGTGGAAGAGCTGGTGGAATCGGAAATGAAAAAGCAGATGGTGAGTCAGTAATTCAATAGACTTTCGTAAGAGATATGAAAATTGCAATTGATTTCCAATCTAATTTGGTGATTTTGTCTGTTTTTACTGCCACCAGTTTTATGATCCTCTGTGGATACCAGAAGACGAGTAATCAAAACAGCTTACTATAGTATCAAATCATCCTCAGACGTCCATATTGAGACAAAATCATCAGATGTATTTCCAGATAATATTGATGCAGTTTTCTGGCCTCACGTATCCCACCTGCTTATGTTATGTAATCAAGTCTGTTCCAAATTGTCCCCAACGAGGTCTTTAACCAAATGCATTGATGTATCCCCAACAATATTAGTGTACGTGTATATATACAATCAACCTTACCCCAATACTCTCATGTGTACTTTCAATATATTCTTTCTCAACATCCAATTGTATTTCCCTCCCCCTCCCCCACCCAGCGAGGCTACCTGTCAACTGCAGACTTCAAGTGAAATCAGCAATAAGAGAACATGAATGCAGAAGGGCCATGGTATCCTCAACCAAGACTCCATCCTGTAAAAAAAATCTTGGGTAACACGCCAGCAACATCAAGCTCATGAAGAGACACTAGTACCAATCTACTGCAAGGTTAATTGTTTGTTGTGTCTATGAAAATATCATGGATCACCCACGGCATTTCTGGTTGTGATCTTTCTACATCCATGATATCACACTCTTAACCATGGTTATAGTTGAGCACCTCCTATTAATCCATGTATTAACTATTCATTTCCTAATTCATAACTGTCCTTCAAATCAAATTCAACACCTTCCTCAATCACACTTGAACCATGGGTTTACTTGAGCTCCTGTTAATCCATGTATCAACTATCCATTCCCTTAATTCATAACTTTACTTCAAATCAAATTCAATAAATCTGAACAGGAGATGGTACGAAAACATTAGCAACTACTAGTTATAGGAGAAGGTTATCAATTTTGTCATTAGAGTATTCTAGTTATATCTTTCATTCTGGAATACACAAACCAAATTTATCATAATAAATGTGAAAACATCACTTTCCCCATAATAATATTTGTATAACAAACAAGCATATACCAGTAATGCAAGATGGATGTGGTAGAATTTGTCTCAGTAGAATAAACAAAACTTGGGGTTTAATTATTCTTATTATAGGTCTTTTTAAACATATATAAATAATGATGAACTCCATATATATTGTTCTTATTTTGAATGCAGAAAACTCCATTCTCATTGGCCTTCTTCAACCTTACTTGCCAATAGTCTAGTTGGTAAATATCTCATTTGGTTGCAAAAATGTTCTATGGTGCAAGTAAATCACCATTCAAGATACTCTTGAGGTGCTCCACCTACCCTCATTCCACACAAGCTATCATATCACATAGTTGTGCAAAGTTCCAAATCACCTCTCCATCACCATTGCCATACCATGGTCCTTGCCACCATCAACAAGTAAGAGTAGATGTACCTTACATCATTGTCATGAGAGTGGTAATTGATCCATGCCCTTCACCTACATCTGTGGTGCCCCTTATGCACCTTACAAACCACCTTCAGTTTCCAAGATCAACTCTTTGCCTTTGGAGAACCATCTATTAAAAGGTTTTCATGAATGCACAGTTTCCTTGCAAAAGAACACGCGTCGACACAATGATGCACAGGCCCATGAACCCAAAGTCCCAAAAAGAGGAGAACAAACGGTTTTCTGCACATTACAAAAAACATTCTCAACCTCTTTGCTCTCCTCGTGCTCCTTGCTCTCCTCACTCCATAGCCTATCACAGGCAGTGTGGTCCGCGACACACGCGTGCACTAACCCCTAATCACTCCTCACACAATCCTTGCCATGCCAGTATGTTGATCCCTATCTCCTTAGCACTGTGTTGATGGCTTCTGGAAAAGGGCTTCGAAGGTTACATCCAGGTAGCAGAGGCGCCACCGCAACCCGATGCCCAAGAAATCGCCAAAAAGTTAAATGTCAACACGGTTACGAACGCCAGCATCAGAAAGAAGCTAGGTTTGACGGCAACAGGAGAAAAACACTTCGAGATTCCCCCTATAGAGGACTTGGAGAAATATTTCGGAGATTACTCAACCTCCGCCAAGGTGTACAGGATGAAGGATATCTCGAATTCTTTTTTCCATGAGATAGCACAGTTCCTGCTAGAAGTCAGATGTGTCCACATCAACGCCTACTGAAGGCAGGCCACGTCATCGACACATTTGAGGGACATGCCATGGACTGGGGGGTAATCACGGGACCGGCGCTAAGGGTGGGCTTGCACGCATTTCAAGCCGGGAAGAAGCTACGGCTGGTAATACAACAATGCTTAACTGTATTGTTCCCACCTCGAGGTCTCCCCATCTCGGACACGAGCAAACCTACGCCTCCACCACGGTCTGCGAAACGGAGATTGGCAGATCTCGCAACGACGGAATGGGTGTAAGAGTCGAACCTTTCCACCATTGAAGAAGCACCGCGGTAGGACAATCGCGCCGATTCCGTGGAAGTACAAAACACAGTCGGACATAAGGAATAAGAGTCAAACCACAGTAGTCCCAGGCCTAAGCGCCGAAGGCTAAATCAGAATGATGGTCGCGGACTGGTAAAGGATACAACTGCACCGATCGAAAATTTCGCCCCCACGGAACCCACGACCACATTAGAACTCATCCGCAAGCCACAACAAATCATAATGGCACAATCGCAATGTGGAAAAGGCGTGCTTATGACAGAAAGTGAAGTGTTGCACTATCCGAACATTCAGGATACGGCCCATGACTTCGGCGGGTTGCTACAATTCGGGACGACATATGAACTCATGGAATTCCTGGCGACACATCAAATCAAGGTGTTCCAGCGAATGGCTGAGGAGCACGCCGAACAACAAATGAATGAGCGTGCTCTAACACAGACGGCGGAGAGCAAAGATTAGGGTTCACTAGCGAAAGTGGGCCGGAAACATAATGCAGGCGTCCGGGGGGTTAGAATTGAATTGACTCCCTTGAATGCTACCTTAGTGGAGGTTCATTTGGAGTTAGCAAAAGTGAGCTAGGTGCCAAAGATATGGCAATCAAAAATAAAAATGTTTGGAAAACAGTAAAAATGACCCAGGAACAATTTAGAAGCGCATCACGCAACTAGAGTACAATGCGGCCAGTATGCAACCTTCCCCGGCCCCTACGCCGCATGGCATGGAAGTTCATATGCTAAGGAAAGAGGTGGAGGCCCAAGCAGCACTCACGGCAAAAGCAAAAAGGGCTACGAAGCTAAGCCGAAACGGAGATTGACTGCCTCGGATCGGAGCTCCATCATCTGACAGAGAAGCAAACATCAAGGCGAAAGGACACAAGGCGGTCAAAACACTTCATGATAAGCTTGATGCGGAGGTAGCAGCGCATGCCCGAACAAAGGAAGAGAAGGAAAAGCTGCAGGAGGAAGCAAGCAAAAAGGAGGCCATCATTACGACGTTACGGGAATTAGCACAAAGGAAGAACACATGGTATGAAGAGCAGCTCGCACATGAGCATGAACAAACCCACCATGTCGAAATACGCCAAAATAATGAAATGGGTCGGCTCGAGCAACTGCACTTGAAGGAGTCCCAGATATGGGCACAGATGAAGACCCACTATGAAGAGGTGGCAACAACTAACAAAGGGAAAATTGATCTGAAGAAGGCGTTGGAGGAGTCGCAAGCCCGCTCCCAAATACAGAAGGACTGGATCCGCGTACTCCTCCAAACAAAGCAAGAACGGTTTATGGCGCAGATGCAAGCAGCTTTGGACAAAGGCTGGGCCGGATGGGCAAAACAAGCGGCGGAACTCCACGCCTACCGAGCGGACTGGGAAAATCGGCGCAAAGAAGGCAAAGGCTTCTATAAGCTAAATGAAGAGAGCATCGTCGCGGTACGAGAAGACTACCACACGTTAGCCGACCGGTACGCAAAGGAGGTATCACAACTATTGGAGATATATTCCACCAGATGTGCGAGATCGGAAGCGAACATCAAAGGGCAGAGGAATTGAAGAGGGCGGAGGCTATTATCGTCCAGGATAGTGACTCCATGGAGCAAAACAAGCCTCCAACTGATCCTAATGACGCTCCGGAGGTAACGGCAATGCGGGAGGCCCTCACACAAGAAACATGCCTGGAAGAATCACGCCCAGATGTCTATTCACGCCCAGCGACAGAGCCGCCAAGAAACGACGTTTCCTTGCCCACAGACGGCGTACCAGCCGAGCTCACCCGGAAACGCCCCGAGAAGAGGATGAAGCCCCCACGCAAGACACAGGCCTGGGAGAGTCACGCTCAGAATCCACGGAGCAGGACAAGATCCCTACCGACCAGGTAGGCATTCCGAAGAGGACTACGAAGACCATACCCAACGACACAGTCCCAACCACGGCAGTCACTACGGAGGAAGCGGTACAAGAAGAAATACGATCGGAGCCACCCACGGAGAGACAACAGGCGGAAGCGCCAGTTGAGTCACAAAGCGACGGGGCCAACCACGTTACAGCACCACCAATCACGACAAGTAACGACGGGCGCTCGGAGCCAAATATCCTCAATATTTTGGTAGACGTGTAAAGGGAGGAAGGGTCTGA
The DNA here is from genome assembly GCF_043228905.1 of Azolla caroliniana. Classification (NCBI taxonomy): domain Eukaryota; kingdom Viridiplantae; phylum Streptophyta; class Polypodiopsida; order Salviniales; family Salviniaceae; genus Azolla; species Azolla caroliniana. The sequence continues at coordinate 9,552,236 of NW_028230444.1, read as the reverse complement.
CGTGCCAAGGCACTGTCTCACAGGCATGCCAGGTGTTGTCCGCCATAAGAGGACAAATGTAAATAACGCATAATAAAGAACCATGTTAATTATAATAGAAGCATTAAAGTAACACGTGTAACGGTTCATGCGGGAAGCGTAACCGACTAGGCCCTATGTATATAAAGGACATATGAACATTGTAAAGGGTTAGCGCATTTTTTAGCATAGCCTTTTAATATTGTTTCTGTCTTCTCTGATTCCTGGCTCTTGTCTCTTGCCTTTTATCTCCGTGCGTGACTATGTACGAGTAAGCGTAAGGTGAAGTACATGTGCATATTTACGCACATTAGGAGCTCAGTTGTAGTCGTCTCCCATTATGCCTTTTGTATACGCTCTACAGTATAAGTCCCTATGTCCTACGCGCTATGCCAACCTCCTCTCCCTTGCAGCACGATCATCTTGATACCTACCCCGACGGACTAAGGGTAGGCCGTGTTCCTAACCGGTAACAAAGACCACCCTCACATAGTACTTCATGCCGAATTGGGAACCTCTAGAAGTACTATCCCTAACAGAGCTAAACACACAAGTGAGCTTCCTCACAATAACCATTGTGCATGAAGACACACACCTCCACACTCATGGCACAACCAAAGACCACTATGCATATGCCTAACCTCTGCTCTTCACAATAATGACTTCAAAATATGGCCCTAGACTAGGGAGGATGCAAAGATTGGGAAGGCGTAGACATTTGGAGACTTGAAAACTCCAAAATGTTGAAAGGTCTTCAAACTCAAAGGCTCTTCATAGTCGAAGGCTCCTCAGACTCAAAGCATCGTAGGAATTAAAGGGAGCAAAGAGCAGAACAATGATTAATGCGTGAATTACGTGAGATTATGAAGGGATTTATTGAGAATCAAACCCAACTTCCCCAATGAAGTGCATTCACACTAGTAGTGGACACACTACACTAGTTTTATAAATAACAAAAAGGGCAATAGCCCTAGACTAGTTGGTATTTAAACCAACCTTTTATAACTTAGTTACTATTGGATGTAATTTTATTTTTCACTAATAAAGCTTCTTGTTCTAAGCTCTCTCTCTCTTTGCTTGTCTTACGTACACTTACACACACAGTTCATCTCCGCTACACAACATCACCTACGCCTCTCACTTCTTTACATGGTATTAGAGTGTGTGGTTTTCTGATCAAGCTTATTCAACTGTGTTGTGCTACACACTAACAATCAACAAAACCGGTTCAACAACAGAGAAGAAATCGACATCATGAATACTCATATGGGAAGTGCTCTTCCTACGGAGAAGCTCAATAGGACAAACTGTCACGGACACGCCAACCATTGACTTGGACAGAGCACGATGATGGGGCTAAGCGCGTGGAACTTAAGAATCTAGGAACGACACAAGAGCATGAAGCCAAAGATATTTAGATCAAGGAGACAAGATGGGGCGAAACGAGAATACTAGATTGATGTGTCAATGATTGATGTTGAATGCCTTGAAAGGGACCAAGGAGGTTACAAGTATTTATACAAGTTTTGAGATTGAGTATCTCAAAATATGCCTGACAAATATCTCTAGAATATACCCATCTAGAATACACCATAGAATATTTCTAGAATACACTAAAGGCTCTAGAATATTCTGGAATGTATATATGCTAGAATATAAATACATGTTCATATCTAGATGGTTGAGCATGACGTCTTGTAGATGTGAGGTTGCAGGTTCAATACTCAGTAACTACATATTTGACATCAATGTGTTGTGACACAAACTTCGCATCTTGGGAGTACAAGATGCATAAATACCTTGTCAGACCATGGTTGGCTTTATTCGAGAGACGAAAAAATGCCAAAGGAAGCTTGGGCCAACCTCAAGAAAACCGTCATAGCTAACGCGGTTACATGTAAGCTCCAACTCCGAGAGTTGAATAATGATGAGAAATATGCGGAATAATCTCCGGCCACAACCGAAGCATATAGATCACTTGGTGACAATCAAACATATAGAAGGAATGGGAATGGAGGTAAGTACACAAACAGAAAGAGAATACACAGGATGTTAACGTGGAAAACCCTGAGAGGGAAAAACCACGGGAGTCCACAGACTCCAAACTATCACTATGTGAAGGAGTTACAACAGGGAGCACAGGGGCAATGACCTCTTGCTCACAATCTTCGCCTAGTGGCGGTTACAACAGAGACACGATCTCTGTATATCGCTCTCTCTTATGCACTGTACAGGAGTTACACCAATAACTCTATCATCATCTTTTGAGTTTTCCCTAGGTCATATTTATACTAATATGACTTTCAGGCTATTTACAAATATAGCCCTAGTGGGCTCTCTGGAACATATTTACATATATGTCCCTTCCATCCGATGAGAGGTTCTCACCGGGCCTACAACATCCGATTCTCACCGAGTCTTCCGTTGCTGGGTACTCGTCATCCGGTTCTCATCGGGTCTTCCGTTGCCGGGTACTTCGTATCCCATCTAGAGGGACCAAGATCCTAACAAACTCCCCCTTCACTCCAGAATGGGATGCCTCGTCAATCCGATATGCTTCCGACATGCGTCTAGCTTGTCGAGTGTCAGCACCTTGGTCAGCATATCCGACCCGTTCTCCTCCGTGTGGATCTTCGTTAGTACGAACTCTCGGTCTTCTACTCGCTCCCAAATCCAATGGTACCTCCGCTGGATGTGCTTCGTCCTGGAATGATACGTTGCATTCTTCGCAAGGTGGATGGCACCTTGATTGTCGCAATAGAGTCGGTATTCCTCTTGCCGGATCCCTAGCTCTTCGATGAAGTCCTTCATCCATAGTACTTCCTTGGCGGCTTCCACATCCGCCATGTACTCCGCTTCGAACCCATGACCTTATGATATGGCAAGACTCGAACTCATGACCTTATACTACATGGGTCGAGCTCTTGACCATTAGACTATACATTGTAATACATAGAATATTATTTTCATTTATGTTTTATTATAGAAAATTGATGTATATCCCAGATTTCTCTGGAAGATTCTAGAAACTTCAGGAGTATTCCTTAGAACACTATAAAAGGAGGCACAAGGCATTATTTCGAACCAAATCGGTTCAACGCCAGTCTTAAGCCTCCTAGCTATTGTACATTTTCTTCACATAATATATATCTTGTCTTATCATCACTCTCTCTCGACCTCTCTCGACCTCTCTCTCCCTCCCTCACTCACTCTTTCCTTCTCTCGAGAGTTCTTCACCTTTCTTAGTACTAATACTTCTTTTAGTACTAATTCCTTCTCTGTCTTAGTACTGTTCCTGACAGTTTGAACCGATTTTCCTACCTTCTGTCTCTCTCATTTCCTACTAATCTCTTATTCCTCTTTTCTTTCATCCCATGGCCACTGTTAGCGCTGAAGAATATCAATCTGTTTTCTCGGAATTTCAATGCTTGAAAGAGAAGTTCCATGCTTTGGAACAAGAAAACCAACGGTTGTTGGGGGATCTTCAGCAAATCTCCTTAGAAAAGCAGCAAACGCAACAACAGCATGGGGAACTTGCGTTACGCGTGCAACAACTCGAAGCAACCATCGTAGCGATGCAACAACAAGGGCTCGGAACACAAGGGATTCATAAAGAACCCAAGATTGGCCTTCCCACAAAGTTTGATGGAACGCGATCGCAGTTTAGAGGGTTCCTTAACCAGGTACGATTAGTTATTCAAATGCATCCTTCCCGGTATCCCACCGATGCATCACGAGTGGGTTTAGTAGGCACTTTGTTAAGTGGCTCAGCGTTGGCATGGTTCGCTCCACTATTAGAAAAGGAATCCCCGTTACTCAACAATTTTGAAGAGTTTCTAGGTGAGTTTAAAGCATGTTTCGGAGATACTGACAGCATCAGGACCGCAATCAACAAAATTCGGCGATTACGCCAAGGTGACCGTCCAGCCTCCGCATATGCTGCAGATTTTCGCCTACTCGCCGCCGATATCCCTTGGGATGATCAAGCGTTGATGGAGCAATTTCGTTATGGTTTACGCAACGACGTCAAGGATTTACTCTTGCCCTTCCCCGAAGAGTCGAAGTCCTTAACAGAAGCAATCAGTCGTGCGGTGAGATGTGACAACCGCCTCTTTGAGCGACGTTCGGAACGACAACTACAGATGCCGAGGGCAAGATCAGAGCCCACCTACGCCTCAGTGGTAGCAAGACCTTTTCCGAGGGAGTCATATAATGCGCCTCCAGCGAATACTCCGACTCCGATGGAGATTGACACTACACGTCGTCGAGGGCCATTATCCGAAGAAGAAAAGTAGCGACGCCATACAAATCGACTATGTCTTTACTGCGGTGGACCAGGACATATTGCAATAAATTGCCCCCATAGGCCAAGAAGACAGGTAAACCAAATAGTCGCTAGTTCTAATTGTACTAAACCCGAGTCTATTTCAGTAGGGATATTTGATAGTCCTAATAGTACTAATAGCCCAGATCTAGCGAACAGATTTGATGTCCTTAGTCAGTTAGAAGAAGAGTTAAACGACTAAGTCCAGCCAAAATAGGAGCCGTTTGGTTGGACAGCCCTAGATCTATGCAGCCCATTAGTGGTTACATTCCCTCTAAGCAAGTTAGTGATGTGTTCGTAGCCCAAGTAATAGTTAGTACTAAAAGTACCCCTCCAGTACATGTCCTAGCACTCCTAGATTCCGGAGCTAACTCTTGCTTTATGGATAAGAAATTTGCTCAAGCTCATAAGATATCCCTAAGAAAACTCCAGTGTCCAGCCTCTGTAGTAGTCATTGATGGACGTCCCATTGCTTCCGGAAATATCATAGAAGAGTCAGAGCCCATTAATATTGTCCTAGATAACTTAGCATGTGTAGTATCATTTAATATTATTAGTATCCCAGAACATCCCATAGTTTTAGGATTACCGTGGTTCGAGTTCCATAACCTAGACATAGATTGGAGAACAAGAGAAATCCGGTGTCGACAAACCCAAGGGTCAACTCAGAAGATGGCAACCATTTCGCTATGTCAGTTGTGTAAAGAACAACGCAAGGAAGAAATGTTCCTCTTTGCAATATTAGTAAACCCCTCCATCACCACTAAAGAAGAATCCACCGTTCAACTTCCCGAGAAGTATCGTCATTACATCGATGTGTTCGATAAAGTACAAGCCAACACACTTCCTCATCATCGACCGTATGATTGCCCCATCGATTTACAACCGGGAAAAGAGCCGCCATGGGGACCGATCTACAATTTGTCACCAACCGAGCTGGAAGTCCTTCGGGCCTATATAGAGGAGAATTTGGAAAATGGTTTCATTCGGCATTCAAAATCTCCAGCTGGCGCGCCCATTTTTTTCGTCAAGAAAAAGGATGGATCGCTTCGTCTCGTTGTAAATTACTGTGGCCTGAATAAGGTTACAATCAGGAATAGGTATGTTCTTACCCTTATCTCAAGTCTTTTAGAACGGATCAATGGTGCCAGGTTCTTCACGAAGATCGACTTACGGGGAGCATATAACCTCGTACGGATCGGACCAGGAGACGAATGGAAGACCGCGTTTTGCACCAGATATGGGCACTTCGAGTATACGTTCATGCCGTTCGGCCTCACTAATGCGCCGGCAATCTTTCAGCACATGGCTAATGATATATTCCGAGATCTATTGGATGATTGTTTGATCATCTATTTGGATGATCTACTGGTTTATTCAAAGACCCAAGAAGAACATGATTCTCATGTATTATTAGTACTAAAACGACTTCGAGAACATGGTCTGTATGCAAAGCTGGAAAAATGTAGTTTCGGGTGCAACCAAGTGGAATTTCTCGGGTACATCATTTCGTCAAAAGGCATCTCCATGGACCTAGCTAAGGTCAAAACGGTGGTAGAATGGCAGACTCCGCATTCAGTGCAGGATGTGCAATGCTTCCTAGGCTTTGCCAATTTTTACCGGAAGTTCATACAAGATTACTCAAAGATCGTTCTACCTCTCACACAACTTACCAGGAAGGGACAACCGTTCATCTGGTTTGAAGAAACGGACATGGCTTTCGAGAGTCTTAAAAAGGCATTTACATCGGCTCCAATTCTAGCTCATGTCGATCCGGAAAAACCATTCATTATCGAAGCTGACGCATCGGATTTTGCATTGGGGAGTATTCTGTCACAACAGGGGAATGATGAGAAGCTACATCTTGTGGCTTTTCACTCACGCAAGTTTGATGCCGCCGAAATCAACTACGAAATTCATGATAAGGAGCTATTGGCAATAGTGGATTCTTTTATGCAATGGAGGCATTTTCTAGAGGGATCCTCTCATCCGGTCACTGTATTTAGTGACCACAAGAACCTTGCCTACTTTCAGGATGCTCGTGTGTTGAATCGACGTCAAGCTCGGTGGGCCCACTTCCTCACGCGTTTCGACTTCAAAATTACATATCGTCCGGGGAAGCACCAAGGGAAGGCAGATGCATTATCACGGCGTTCGTATCTAGCACCCCGTCCCGGCGAGCCAGCTTTCGATAACCAAAAACAAGTCATCTTGGGACCGGCACGACTACAAGCAACACAGATCTTTGACATGCCCATGTATTCCCGCGTTATCGATACCATACGCAAAGACTTGAAGACAGATGCGGTCGCCCAAGCTATACTAGCACAAATTGATCCCTCTCGAGCGTCGTGTTCACAGTCGCAACCACCAGGTATGGACTATCGACAATTCAAATACCATGATGGATTACTCTTCTTTAAAGAACTTTTGTATGTTCCTAATGGTTCTTGCCACCTTCAAGTAGTACAAAACTGTCATGACACATATACAGCTGGGCATTTTGGTAGTACTAAAACATTACATTTAGTACAACGATCATTCTAGTGGCCCTGTATGCGACAATTTGTCGAGGATTTTGTTCGGACTTGTGATACATGCTGCAGAGCGAAAATGCCAAGCCTAGGCATCATCCATATGGTTTATTAGAACCATTACCAATTCCAAGAAAGCCGTGGCAATCTATTGCTCTAGACTTCATCACAAATCTTCCAGTCTCTAAGGGGTTCAATGCGATTCTAACGGTGGTCGATCGATATACGAAGATGGCTCATTTCTTGCCATGTACTAAGGAGATCTCCAGTGAAGACACTGCCGAAATTGTCATGCGTGAAGTATGTCGGCATCATGGACTTCCCGATAGTATCATCAGCGACCGTGGACCCCAGTTCGTGTCAAAATTCTGGAAGCACCTTTTTAACATGCTCAAGGTCACTTGTAACCTCTCCTCCGGCTACCTCCCTCAAGCCTAAGCATCATCCATATGGTTTATTAGAACCATTACCAATTCCAAGAAAGCCGTGGCAATCTATTGCTCTAGACTTCATCACAGATCTTCCAGTCTCTAAGGGGTTCAATGCGATTCTAACGGTGGTCGATCGATATACGAAGATGGCTCATTTCTTGCCATGTACAAAGGAGATCTCCAGTGAAGACACTGCCGAAATTGTCATGCGTGAAGTATGTCGGCATCATGGACTTCCCGATAGTATCATCAGCGACCGTGGACCCCAGTTCGTGTCAAAATTCTGGAAGCACCTTTTTAACATGGTCAAGGTCACTTGTAACCTCTCCTCCGGCTACCACCCCCAAACCGATGGCCAAGCCGAACGAACCAATCAAACGTTGGAGCAGTATCTGCGATGCTTTCTCAGCTATCATCAGGATGACTGGGCAGATATTCTCCACTTCGCCGAATTTGCCTATAACAACTCTATCCACGCATCCACTAAAGTTACGCCATTTTATGCTTATACGGGATGTCACCCCCCGTGGTGTGTACTTGAAACCCCAGAGGTGTCCACAAATCCTTGCGCAGAAGATCGTTTGGAGAGGTTATGCAAGATACAAGCGGATGTATCTACTCACCTCCAACAAGCTCAACAAACACACAAGGTTTATGCGGATCGTCATCGACTCCCATCTAGTTTTAACATTGGAGATCGGGTATGGCTACTCCAACGACACATCAAGACCACTCGCCCATGCGAGAAGTTGGATTATCGGCGATTAGGTCCTTTCCGTATTATAGGAAAGATTAATGATGTCGCTTTTCGTCTTGATCTACCTCCACAACTTCGGATACATTCGGTGTTTCATAGTTCTCTCCTCGAACCCTATCAAGAGAGCACCATCCCAGGACGTATTACACAACCTCCACCCCCGATCGAGCTTGAAGATGGACCTGAGTACGAGGTTGCCGCCATCCTTGATTCTAAGCTTGTTCGCAACAAGCTCTACTATCTAGTCGATTGGCTAGGATATAGTCCCAGCGAGCGTACTTGGGAACTGATAGAGAATGTCACCAATGCTCGTGCTCTTCTTGAAGACTTCCAGACAAACCGGGTCCTCAATCCAAAACGACTCGTTACACTCGTCGTTTTAAAGGGGGGATAGTGTCATGATATGGCAAGACTCGAACCCATGACCTTATGCTACATGGGTCGAGCTCTTGACCATTAGACTATACATTGTAATACGTAGAATATTATTTTCATTTATGTTTTATTATAGAAAATTGATGTATATTCCAGATTTCTCTAGAACATTCTAGAAACTTCAAGAGTATTCCTTAGAACACTATAAAAGGAGGCACAAGGCATTATTTCGAACCAAATCGGTTCAACGCCAGTCTTAAGCCTCCTAGCTACTGTACATTTTCTTCACATAATATATATCTTGTCTTATCATCACTCTCTCTCTCTCTCGATCTCTCTCTCCCTCCCTCTCACTCACTCTTTCCTTCTCTCGAGAGTTCTTCACCTCTCTTAGTACTAATACTTCTTTTAGTACTAATTCCTTCTCTGTCTTAGTATTGTTCCTGACAATAGCAAGTTGTAGATCATCACTTATCCAAATCACCTACATAATCAGAATCACAATATCCAACTATGCATTTACCAAGTGATTTATCCTGCTCAAATGTCAATCCAACATCCAAGGTATTTTGAAGATACTGCAAAATCCATTTCACAACTTGCCAATGACCCTTTTCTGGATCATGCATATACCTGCTAACAATATTAACAGCATGTGAAATATCAGGTCTTGTACACCATTTCGTACATCAAGCTTCCAACTTCATTTGCATACAGAACTTTCACCATGTATTCTCGATCTTTATCAGTTGTTGGAGATAATCAACTACTTAGTTTCAAATGAGGAGCAAGTAGAGTACTTACAGGTTTTGTATCATCGTACATACCAAAACGTTGTAGTATCCTCTTCAAATACTGCTTCTGAGAAAGCCAAAGTTTGTCCCCCTCTCTTGTTAGGAATATGTCCCTCTAGTGAGAGGAGCCAACTGCTCGGAGAGAGCCGACAGTCGAAGACAAGGGAGCAGTTGACTGGTCCGATGAGAGCCGATAGTCAAGCAGTCGACATGGAGAGTTGATCAAGGTCGAAGACACAACTGACTAGTCGGGCCGATCGGATGGTCGATGACCAAGCCTAATAATCAGACCAATCTGATAGTCGACAAATGAGTCGGCTGATTAGTAAGACTATTATTATTATTATTATTATTATTATTAGATAATAATAATGACCATGACTTTAAATAGCCCATTTTGTGTATTAGTATAAATACACCTAGGGAAAATATGACATGTGTGTAGAACAAAATTGTGTATATACAGAGAATAGCGAGGTGAGAGCACTAGAGAAAACGGTGAGCGTAAGCGGCGCCATAGCTAGGAAGCTTTGAACGTCAAGAGCCCTGTGAGGCTGTTACACTCCGTAGAAAGAGTGTCGTAACCTATTATGGCCTGTATATTCTCAATATAGTGGAATCTCTGTTCCCGTAGTTTTCCCCACTTGGGGTTTCCATGTAAAACCGTGTGCACAGTGAGTGGAGTTTTTTATCTTTATTGTTTTACTGTGTTTCTAAGTTAAGTATTTCAGCGTATTCTTGCTTATGGATTAACTATTCGTTCCTCAACAAATTGGTATCAAAGCTTGAGGTGCAAGCATGGAAGGAGGTGTGAGCGGTTTCCCAGGTATGATAGTTTTAAACTCACAAAACTATGTAGATGGGAAGATAAAGATGGAGGATCTTCTTATAGTCAAAGACCTGTATGAGCCAATCGACGGAGCAAAAATACCCACGGGGTATTAGAGTCGGAATGGAAACTTCTTAACAGAAAGGTGGTGGCCACCATCCGATAGTGCATCGATGTAAGTGTCCTTCAGCATGTGCCGAATGACACAAATACCCACGAGATGTGGTAGAAGCTATGAGGTCTATACGAGAAGAAGAATGCCCTCAATAAAAACTCACTTATGAGAAAGATCGTACAACTAAAATATAGAAACGATGAGAGCATCGTCGAACACATCAACACATTCATGGGGTATATAAATCAACTTGTTGCAACCAAGTTTCCCCTTGAAGATGCAATGCAGGCCATCCTACTATTGTGCACCATGCCAGACAGTTGGGAGAATCTAGTGGTGACTCTCAGTACCCCATGTCAGGAAGAGAACTTGTCCCTACAAGCAATAAAGACAAGTATCTTGAATGAGGAGAGCAAAAGGAAGGACAAGGGTGTCCTAGTCCAGTCAGAGTCAAACTTGACTCAACACACCGGTAGAGGAAGGAACCAGCAAAGGAGTCCACCAAGGAGACTAGCAATGGGCCCGGTTTCAGCTCGAACCGAACCGAACCAATAAACTGTGGCTTAACGGTTTATAGGTTTGAAGATAAATAAATGGTTTGGTTTGGTTTCAAATGTTACTAATCGGTTTCGGTTCGGTTTGATTTTGAATTTACCAGTTTAGCAGTTTATCGGTTTCTATTTATGTGGTTCGATTTAAAGGTTTATAGGTTTATAGACTAAAAAATACTCATAAATTTTCTCTATAGGCTCTAACTTTCAACTTTTAATTTTAAACTCTAGTTTTAACTTATTAAATTTTATATGTATTATATGTAGAGTCTCCTTTTCATTTATGATGATCAAATATTATAAGTATGATGATCAAATTTATGATAAGTATGATGAATAAATTTATGATGATTTTCTCACACAAATTTATAATAAGTGTGATGATCAATATCAATAAAAAATGTTTTAGTTTTCACTTATGATAAACCGGTTTGGTTTGGTTTTAAATTTTTCGTAAACAGTTTGGTTCAACAGTTCGGTTTAAATGGCTTCATAAATTTTAAACAGTTTGGTTTGGTTTGCTTTCAAGGCCAAGAAACTGAACCGAACCGAGCCCTTTGCTAAAGGAGAGAAAAGTCTCAAACCAGGTCAAAGTCTAGAGGTAAGCTCATGTGCTTTTATTGTGGAAAGCCTAGACATTTCCAGAAGGACTGTCGACATCTTAAAAAGGACAAGAGTGTCAGTAATAATGTCGAACCCAAGAAGATTCCTGATGAAAAGAGCACTTCGGTCATTGCTACAAGTAATGATGAACTCATGTTCATTTATGAACAGGCAAGTGCAAATCTAGCGAGTGAAGAATGCACTTGGGTGATTGACTCTAGTGCATCTTTCCATATAACTCTGTCAAGAGAGTATTTCTCGACTTACATGGCCGGGGATCATGGCTATGTAAGGATGGGAGATCATGGAGAGTGCAAGATAGCTGGAGTCGGAAGTGTTTGTTTGACGACGTCTACAAGGTGTTGACTGACTCTGAAGGATGTTCGACATGTCCCCGATATCATATTGAAACTGATATCGATTGGAAGATTGGACAAAGAATGCTACAGTGGTAGCTTCCGAAATGGGAAGTGGAAGTTCTATCGAGGAAATCTTATAGTGGCCCGAGCACAAAAAGAAGGCATACTGTATATGATGCAAGCTTGATTGTGCAAGTCGGAAGTGAACGTGGCAGCGGACTCGGTAGGACAAATATGGCATAAGAGGCTAGGCCACATGAGTGAGAAGGGTTTGCATCTATCTGCTAGCGGACCAGAAACTTCTACCAGAGGTAAAGGGAGTGCACTTGGAGAAGTGCGTTGACTGCTTAGTTGGAAAGCAGAACAGAGCAGCATTCCACTCAAGACCACCAAGGAGAAGAGAAGTGCCATTGGAACTAGTACACACGGATGTGTGTTATGTAGATGTTTCGTCGCATCGAGGCGGACAGTACTTTGTGACTTTCATTGATGACTACAGTCGGAAGTTGTGGGCTTTCGTACTAAAGTCAAAAGATCAACTACTATCGTTCTTCAAGGAGTTCCAAGCAAGATCCGAACGGGAGTCATGTCGGAAGTTAAAGGTTGTTTGAACCGACAATGGTGGCGAATATAAAGGGCATTTCGAGGAATATTGCAAGGCCCAAGGTATTCGAATTGAATACACAGTACCGAAGACCCTTGAATTGAACGGGCTTGCAAAGAGAATGAATTGAACAATCATGGAGAGAGTAAGGAGCATGTTGTTGCATGCTAAACTACCGAAGATATACTGGGTTGAGGCGATGTACACGGTTGTTTATTTAATCAACATGTCTCCTTCAATACCATTAAAAGGTGATGTCCCACAAAAGGTGTGGACAAGAAAGGATGTCTCCTACTGATATCTAAGGGTGTTCGGATGCTTAGCGTATATGTATGTGCCTAAGGATCAAAGGTTGAAGCTAGACAGTAAGTCGAAGCCATGCATATTCATGGGATACTCAGAAGATTAGTTCGGCTACAGGCTATTGGATGTAGTCGATAAGAAAGTAGTGAGAAGTCAAGACGTAGTTGCGAAAGTGTTTTTAGAATTCAAGGTATTGAAGTCTACAAGAATATAAGGTATGGTGCGTTCACATCTGGAGGGTAAGATCACGAACCAAGGTCCCGAGGATAAGTCAAACAAAAAGCAAGACACATGGAGAAAAGTAAAAGAAGAAAAAGTGAGCCACCAAAACACAGTCTGAAACAAATGCTTATAACTCTTTCCTTTGGAAGCCAAATATCATGTTCAAATATGGGTTAGAAAGCTTGTGAAGAGAGCTATCCGTAGATTAAAGCTCTAAATTTGGAGCTTGGACGAGGGAGATATGACGATTAGAAGATCGATGTGTCATAGCTAAGAATAGGAGATGAAAAACTCTAAAAAAAGCATAAAAAAGAAAGCAAGGGAAACTTATCTAGTGGAAGAGAACTTTATATAAAGCAAGAAGAGTAAGGTAGTAAGAGGGTCTACTTCTTGTGGTGTTTTTCTTGCCTATTCATGTAGTGTGGTTGTGTTGTTATCCATATATCTTTGTAGACTTGGATTTATGTATCTTCTTTCTCTCTTCCTTCCATCATGATTATTCATTATCAATATATCTTTGTGGTTTTCGATCTATATATCTTCCTTCTATCTTCTTTCTATCATCTCTCTATCAGTAGTCTTCTTGGAAGACAAGACGTTTGAGGAATGGAAGCAGCAAAAGTTAGAATCGACTTCCCAATCGACTCCCACGACCATCAATTTAAGGCCAAGTGAACCGACACAATCGGTTGTTCGGAGACAGCTAGTCGACACTACCGAATCCGAATTGGTGGACTCGGAGCAACTGACAAATACGGATGAGTCAGAGTCGGCAGATCTATGGAAGTCGATCGAAGACTACGAGCCGGAATCAGCAAATCCTTGACGACCGATCAACACATATGAACCCGAGCCGAGAGTAGAGTCGGCAGAGACATCTGAACTGAAGCCGACAACGAGTGGAAGGAGATACCCACTCAGAGAAAGGAGAGCGCCAACAACATATGTCAGTCAATACATCCTCTTGACTGATCATGGTGTCGTGAAGGATTTGCTTCACGATATAAAAATAACCTTAAATACAATATATTTAGTAATATTTCAAACACTTGAACCCACAACGTTATAAACCAAGCACAATGTATATACCAGTAGCCTAGGCTATTTGTTTTTAGAAATGTTCTCAAGAATGTGCTTCACTATATAAGAATAAACCTAAATATTGTATTAAGTAAAATTTAAGGACTTGAACCTTGTATACCAAACACAAAGCATACACCACTAAGCTAGGTTATTTATTTTAAAGTTTAATGTCCATCATTACAGTTATCCCATATATATTTTCATACATGGGAGCTTAGATGAGCATGATGGCTATCATGCATCACATGTAACACATGTGCGCCAAATGGCGATCATGCATCACATGCATTTCATGCATGCCATGCATGTTATGCATCCACACATTATCATTTGCATGAGAACAACTATATAAAGAGGGGGAAGGAAAGTAACAAGGGACCCAAGGAAGAGAAACTTAGAAAATAAGATATTTAAACAAACAAGTTAGGTCATTGGGAAGAGGCTCGTGTTTCGAAGTAAGAAATCAAAGAGTTCATCAATCAAAGAAGTTAGCTCATTTGGTGAGGAGCCTCATGTTTCAAAGTCAAGGATTCGAATCTAGAGTTTAAGGAAGAAATGTTGTATCTTGTATTGACATTGTACAATTGGTAAAATCTTGTATTCTTAATATTTAAAGCTTGTTCTTATCATACCATTTCAATTCTTCAATGACACATTGTCTCAGTCTCTTATATATGCTCGTCTCTCTCTCGCACATTACTTCTAACTCTTGTTCTTCCTATCCTTAATCTTTCTAACATTGTTGCACAAACCTTGACTTAGCCGCACGAACCACAACTACCCCGACAACGGTGAACTAGAGTGTTATATGAAGCCATTGCCGACGAGCAGAGAGAGAAATGGTTGAGCGCGAGGCAATATGAGATGGACTCCTTGCATGAAAAGTACACCTACGACCTAGTAGAATTACTGAAAGGTAAGAGAGCACTCAGGAACAAATGGGTCTATAAGGTGAAGACTGGAGAAGTCGACAGCGCGCCTAGGTATAAAGCACGCATAGTGGTGAAGGGGTTCCAACAGAAAAAGGGTGCCGACTTCGACGAGATTTTCGCTCCAATTGTGAAAATGACATCCATCTGAACTGTTTTGAGCATAGCTACCAGCATGGACCTAGAGATCGAACAGTTGGATGTCAAGAGATCATTCTTGCATGGGGAACTAGATGAAGAGATCTACATGCAACAGCCCGAAGTCTTTGAGGAGAAAGGGAAAGGGAACCTAGTGTGTCGAGTGAAGAAAAGCTTGTATGGTCTGAAACAAGCTCCACGCCAGTGGTACAAGAAGTTTGAATCCTTCACGATGGAACATGGTTTCAGAAAACACCGGCGGATCATTGTGTGTTCTTCAAAAGGTACGATGAAGGTGACTTCTTGATTCTCTTATTATATGTAGATGACATGTTTATAGTTGTTCAAGATACAAGGAAGATCGATAGCTTGTAGAAAGCATTAGGCAAGTCATTTGCCATGAAAGATCTTGGACCTGCAAGGTGGATCTTAGGGATGCACATAGTTCGAGATAGAACTAAGAAAGTGTTGCACAGTGGTTGTCACAAGAGAAAAACGTGACTAAGATCCTAGAAAGATTCAACATGTCGGAAGCAAAGCCGGTCGGCTCTGTGTAACCGACTAACTGCAAGTTAAATGCAAAGCAATGCCCTAGAGGGGAGAAAGAAAAGCATGAGATGAGGAAAGTACCATATGCCTCGGTCGTCGGCAGTCTAATGTATGCTATGGTCTGCACAAGACTAGACATAGCTTTTGTTGTGGGAACAGTAAGCCGACACATGAATAATCCAAGAAGAGAACATTGGGCGGTGGTGAAGTGGATACTCAAGTACTTGAAAGGCACCTCGAGAGTATGCCTTAGGTATGGTGTTGGGAATCCTATGCTTCAAGGGTTTACCGACTCGGACATGTCGGGGGATGTAGACTCAAGCCAATCCACATCAAGGTACGTGATGACCTATGCAAGGGGAGTAGTGACGTGGCAATCACAACTGCAGAAGTCTGTGCCCTTGTCGACCACAGAGGCAGAGTATATGGCAACAGTAGAGGCCGGCAAAGAACTAATTTGGATGAGGAATTTTCTCAATGAGTTGGGGATGAAGCAAAGGGAGTTCTTGCTTCATTGTAACAAGTAGAGTGTCATACATCTAGCAAAGAATGTTACGTACCACTCCCGAACCAAGCATATACAAAGGAGATATCATTGGTTACAGGAGAAAGTGGAGGAAGGAGAGTTTACCCTTGTGAAGATCCATACTGATGACAATGGATATGACTTGATTACAAAAAACCTACCAGTGGACAGACTTAGAGTTTGGCGACAAAGGATAGGAATAACGGACCGCTCCCCACTAGAGTGAAGGGGGGGTTTGTTAGGAATATGTCCCTCCAGTGGGAGGAGCCAACTGCTCAGAGAGAGCCGACAGTCGAGGATTCGACTCTGAGAGAGTCGACATGGACAGTTGATCGAGGTCGAAGACACGACCGGCTAGTCGGGTCGACTGGATGGTCGATGGTCAGGCTGACTAGTCGAACTGACCCGATAGTCAACGAATGAGTCGGCTGATTAGTAAGACTATTATTATTATTATTATTAGATAATAATAATGGCCATGATTGTAAATAGCCCATTTTGTGTATTAGTATAAATACACCTCGGGTAAACATGAGATGTGTGTAGAACGGAATTGTGTATGTACAGAGAATAGCAAGGTGAGAGCTCTACAAAAAAATGTGAGCGTAAGGGGCGCCATAGCTAGGAATCTTTGAACGCCAAGACGCCGTACAAAGAGTGTTGTAACCTATTATGTCCTGTATATTCTCAATATAGTGGAATCTCTGTTCCTGTGGTTTTCCTAGTTAGGGTTTCCACATAAAACCGTGTGCATAGTGGAGTTTGTGATCTTTACTGTTTTACTATGTTTTTGAGTTAAATATTTCAGTGTATTCTTGCTTGTGGATTAACGATTCATTCCTCAAAATCTCTATCTCCACTTATCTCCATGGTGAGGATCTTCTTAGCTTCCCCCAAATCCTTCATCTCGAACTCTTTATTCATTTGAGCCTTTAACCTATCAATCTCAATTGGACTCTTTGTTGCAATCAACATATCATCTGAACATATAAGAGTAAGTAGATTTATGAACTATCTTGAAGATTGCGCAAATACACACAATGATCGTATTTGCTTCGAGTCCACTACTTTTGTCCCTTCATGAACTTGTCAAATCTTTGTACTACTGTCTCGGAGATTGTTTTAGTTCGTACAACGATTTGCTAAGTTTAGAAACCCAATCTTCTTTACCATTTACCTTCTATCCTTCTGGTTGAGTCATATAAATTTCCTCCTTCAAATCACCGTGTAAGAACGTGGTCTTCACATCAAGTTGAGCTACCTCCAAATTCAATTGTGCTACCAAGGCCAACAAAATTCTAATGGAGGAATGTTTTACAAGTGGAGAAAATACCTCATTATAATTGATTCCCTCCTTCTGAGCATAGCCTTTAGCCATCAACCTTGCCTTGTAGCGAATTTCTTCTTTACTCGCAAATCCTTCTTTCTTTGCAAAAACCCATTTGCACCCAATTGCCATTAATTTCTCCTTTCGGTAGTTGTGCCAACTTCCACGTCATGTTCTTCTTAAGAGATTGCATCTCTTCTTCCATTGCACTAGCCTAGTTGCCACTGTCTATGCTGTGAATGGCCTCTAGGTAGGTGGATGGAACATTATCATCTACAAACTGGAAGTGCATAAGCTACCATGTCAACCCAACGAGCAGCTTCTGAATTGCTCATCTCTGTCTTCTTATTGCAATTGGTTCTTATTGTTGCAGAGGTTCTTGGGTTAGAACCTCTTCCTCATCTAACTCTTCTTCTACCCATAGGAGAGTCATTGGTGGTGCTTCGCCTTGAAGTCACCACTGTCTACTCAAACTCCACTTGCTTCAGAGTACCCTCCTCCTAAATCGTAGTATAATTCTAGTTTTGTTTTATCTTTCCTTCTTACTCTATCTCATAGCTTTATTTTTTGTTATATATTATTATTTAGACGCTTTTGCAACAATTGGTATCCAAGCCAAGGTTATGTTTGAGTATGCTCTGTGGTCCCAGCATTGTCTCATCTTCCGCATCAGAAAAGAATTACTTTGGTCATTTGAAAACCTAGGATTGTTGATAGTTTGTAATATTGAATACTATTTATCGAGTTTGTAATGGCATCAAGAGATGAAAAAGCAAAGAATATTGTTTCAAAGATTCCACCGGGCTCGTCATCATCATGGTCAAGGTTCCCGGTGTCCAATTCGAAACTAGTGGTAGAAATATTTAATGGTATTGGCCATTTCGGCATGCGGCAAGGGGAGGTTTTAGACCCTCTTTTTCAATAGGGTCTTGATATTTCTATTGAAGAAGTTTGTTAAGGATTAGGTAATTAATTAAGGAATAATTATTACCTAATTATGTGATTAAATTAAGCGATTACGTAGCGGAAGATTAAGTGATATGTGCGAGTATGTGTGCGTGAGAGGAAGAGAGAGAGAAGTACACTTATGAACACAAAAACAAGATGGGGGAATCTGATAAAGTATATTAAAAGGTAAATATCATCAACTATCATCAAATACAAAAATATCTTCAATGAGGTATATATAGGTTTCATGTGCAAGGGTGCACATGTGCTAGGAGAATATAGGTACAACGTGTAAGTCCTATATTAAATGAGCATGGAGTGGTGGATCTACAATGTATCCCACTCGAGTACAAAATCCTATTTAAGGCTTTCTGGTCAACACACTAACTAGATTCTATCTAGGTAACTACTAAGTTACATGTGTTGACTAACTAACTAAATTAAGTTGAGCTTGATCTCTCAACAAAGTTAAACCAGAAGAGGTAGAAGATAAATATTGGAGCATCATTAATCGGTTGTCATGGAGAACAATTCGGTCGTGCCTGTTTAGAGAGCAGAAGTATGCTTTCAAGAATGAGACTTCTGCACACAAATTGTGGAAGGCATTGGAGGGCAAATTTCTAAAAAAAAGTGGTCAGGATAAGCTCTTTATGAAGAAGAGGTTGTTTCGATTAGTTCAAGTTGAGAACCTTGATCTTTCTCCCTATCTGGTTTTCAACTTGAGCTTTCCAGTTAAGGAAAATTCCAAGCACATCATTCTCGTTCTTCATCGTATACACCCAAAATCTCCTGTAAAAATCATCAACAAAAGTTACAAAATAATGCCTACCTCCGATGGATGGAGTCTTGGTAGGTCCCCACACATCTGAGTGCACATAATCCAAAATACCCTTGGTATTATGAATCCAATGCCAAACCTCACTCTTCCTTGCTTTCCCATAACACAATGCTCACAAAAATCAAGTCTACAAGTCTTCATGCCTTTCAACAATCCCTGCTTTGCAAGAATTTGCAAAAATAATTCACCAGCATGTCCCAACCGCATATGCCATAACTTTGTTGCTTCAATGTCTTTCTTGATACTTGAAGTTGTTGTTGCCATTGTCCCCACCACTGTATTACCTTGGTAATAGTACTAATTATTCTTCCTTACGCCTTTCAACATAACCAATACTCCTAAAGTTGCCTTAAGAACTCCATCTCGCATCATCACAACTAGGCCCTTAGATTCAAGAGCCCATAATGAGATGAGATTCTTCAACTTTGGCACGTACCATACATCCCTCAAAATTCTTGTGTTTCCATCATGATTGCGCAACTTGATCAAACTTATCCTGGTTGTTTTACATGGATGATCATTACCCATGTAAACAACCCCACCATCAACTTCCTGAAATTCAAAGAACCATTCTCGAATAAGTACAGCCTGAATCTAAAATCCACTCATATGGATGTGCTAACATCAAAGGCATAACCACTAAGGAAATATCTAATTCCGCATCACTGCATTCTACAACATTTGCATCTTGTGGACTCTTCCCTTTCCTCTTCAACTTCGGATAGTCTTTCTTCCAGTGCCCTTTCTCATGACAGAAATCACACTCATCTTTGACAGTGCCTTGGCCTTTCGATTTCGACCTTCCTCTTCTCCCTTTCGCATGGCTTTGTTGACGACCTCTTGCCACCAATGCTTCTTCTTATGTCGTTGACTTGGTTATCATCTTATCCTACTTTCTCAATTCATGACTATATAAAGCAGAACATTGTGGACTCTTCCCTTTCCTCTTCAACTTCGAACAGTCTTTCTTCTAGTGCCCTTTCTCATGACAAAAATCACACTCATCTTTGACAGTGCCTTGGCCTTTCGATTTCGACCTTCCTCTTCTCCCTTTCGCATGGCTTTGTTGACGACCTCTTGCCACCAATGCTTCTTCTGATGTCGTTGACTTGGTTATCATCTTATCCTACTTTCTCAATTCATGACTATATAAAGCAGAACAAACAGCATCTAACGACACATCCTCTTTCCCATGAAGTAACGCAGTTTCCAAATGTTCAAATTCATCAAGAAGAGATGATAACAACATCAAAGCTAGATCCTCATCCTCAAATTTAACATCTAAATTCAACAAGTTTGCTACTAATTGATTAAACATAGTGATGTGTTCATTCATAGTAGTACATGGTTTGTAGTGAAGATTATTCTGACCACTTTTTTTTAGAAATTTTCCCTCCAATGCCTTCCACAATTTGAGTGCAGAAGTCTCATTCTTGAAAGCATTCTTCTGCTCTCTAGACAAGCACGCCCAAATTGTTCTGCATGCCAACCGATTAATAATGCTCCAATCTTTATCTTCTACCTCTTCTAGTTTAACTTCTTCAATAGCAATATCAAGACCCTATTGAAAAAGAGAGTTTAAAACTTCCCCTTGACGCATGCCGAAATGGCCAATACCATCAAATATTTCTACCGCCAGTTTCGAACTGGACACTAGGAACCTTGACCATGATGATGACGAGCCCGGTGGAATCTTTGACACAGTATTCTTTACTTTTTCATCTCTTGATGCCATTACAAACTCGATAAATAGTATTCAATATTACAAACTATCAACCCTAGGTTTCAAAATGACCAAAGTAATGCTTTTCTGATGTGGAAGAACAGACAAAGCTGGGACCATAGAGCATACTTGGATAGAACCTTGGCTTGGACACCAATTTTTGCGGAAGCGTCAAAAGAACAATATATAACCGAGAATAAAGCTATTAGATAGAGTAAGAAGGAGAAAGAAAACACCAGAATTTACCGAGGGTCGACCAATTAAGCCTACATCCTCCAAGCAGCATGCTCTATTAAGGTTGGGAGAGAAGAATACAAAATTGAGGATATAAAACTAAGAGGAATGGGAGCATATTTATAACTCCCAAACCACCTCCCCCAACTATGTGGGATAAAGAATGGGCCAAAAAGTTAACAAACACCTAGTATTAGACCTCCTAGAAAAAAAAGTAAACATTTCACAAAAACGTACTATTGGTAATCCTCTCGATGGTAGAAGCAAACGTGGTTACTTGAGCCCAACACATATCTCACAAACAACACAAGCAGGGGATGAAAATTACATCACGGAAAAAACAAAAGCCATGCAAGGCAAAAACAAGTAAAACATCACAATCGACTTTGCCCATTTCCCACAATGCCCCTAAAGATGACAAACTCGCTAGAACATCACAACCACACACACACAACATACCTTAGAGAGTATGAAAGGTTGAGTTTGGTGCAGCCAATTGACCTCAACCGTATCAAAGCAAAGTGGTTAAACACAATACAAAGGCAACCCAATGGGGAAAATGCCCACCAATACCCCAAGCCAAGAATTCTATTCCCATAACCGCCTCCCCCAAGTCTATACAAGTCATAGCAAAGATGTTGATGACCCCAAAAGAGAGAGAGTTCTTGGCCCACTTCAAGTGTTAATGGAAGAAAATTATGTTAGAGGTGAAGGTTTATATTGTTTTTTCATAGACTTGGAGAAAGTTTTTCATATGATCCCTCATGAATATTTTTTGACACATATGGACAGATAATGGATACCACTTGAATATATGTTAGCAATTTCCAAACCTATGAGAAGATTATATGCTTTTTGCTTATGGGTGATGAATTTACAAATTTTGTCAATTAAATTATTGGTGTTAAGCTGAATTCCATTTTCAACAATTTTACATGGCCTATGCATTGATGAGTTAGACCAAATGGTCTACCAAGATAGTAAAATAAGAAAGATTTGTAGTCAAAATGTTTTCTTATATGTACATGATGTGGTGCTTTTTGCAAATAATTTAGGAGATACACATGAACTTACGACTACATTGAAAGAATTTTGCATGCATACTATACTCGTTAAGTGTTAATAGTTGTAAAATAAAACGCACGTGAAAAACCAAAATAAAGATAAACCATGCATTATATAAAATAGCGCATTTTGGTAACATTAATGCTTCTGTACGGGGTGAAAGTATGGAGTGGTAACATCCCTAAATCCACTTGGAAGAAGTTGAAAATGTTTTTAGTGTTTTCTTATAAAAAGTCTCAAACTCAAGAAACAAATGTCATACGCCCTCCTGGAAACAATACCACTTCCAAGTGAAATGACCATGGAAAGGGTTGTTGATTACATGCATAGGAACCATTGGAATGTAAAACAAATTCAAGGCTGACAACATATAGACAATGCTTTCCTAAAATTGACACTATTGTACCCAAGAAATCGATAGCAAAGCATGAATACAATTACAACCAGGATATAGAAAGTGAATTATGCTAGGAATGTTTTCCATGTGCTCAATTACCAAGTAATGGATAATTTAAAACTTCCATGTAAGATAGGGCATAAAACTTACATCACTCGAGATGTCAAGGTATGAGGTAATGGACAAACGAGGAAGGTAATAAGCAAAATTAGGTACGCTTATTGGTAAGGAAATTTAAAAACAATATTCATCTCTGAGATGTCAAGATCACCTTTTTTTTTAAATAAGTAACCTAATGAACAAAGTTGAGGGGCACCTTGGGTTCAGATGTCAGCAACATGAATGCTCAAGAAAATAACATCATATTTCAGGACACAACGGATCAGTTGCTGCAAATAAAGGATACAGTTATAATATATAATAGCTTCCATAACCCAGTGAATAATGCAACCTAAAACATTCATTTGTTACATCTCATAGTTCACAAAGTCTTCGCCTTTGGGGATGGAAGAAGCTGTGAGGAAAACCAAAACAGAAATCATTAATGAGAATGACGTAAGTTCAATTAAGTTGGGAATTCTATAGGATTTAAGAGGCAATTCTGTAGGGAAATGATCAATGATACCTGATAGCATGAAATCAAAGAGGTAACAAAACCAAAGGCTCCAGTTACTCTCGGTGTCACTTTCTTTGGAGCCAACTGGAGAAGACCTATGGCCACTACAATGTCCAGTGAGGACTTAATCCATCCAAGGAGCCTTTGTTCCAGTTGCTTTTGCAACTTTTCATGTTCCTTAAAATAAATATGAACCAAATACATCCTAATAAGACTCTTCTACTATTAAAATTTGTGTCATATAGCACATTAACTAGTACTGGCACTCACAGAAAGATCGTTTGCAGTCTTCTTTTTTTGCGCGATGCGTAATAATTCTGCGAACTGCACAGAAGATTAGTTTATGAATCACATGTAAAAGAATTAGCTCCTGCCCTGCGAACCATCTAACAAGTTTAAAGAGCAGATTGATAAGCAGCTCATATTATCTAAATAAACTAAGATCTTATTGGTTAAGAGCTTTACCAGGATCGTAGGATATGAAACAAGAATGAAATTAACAAATGAAGAAGAAGACGCTAGTTTCTTATTACTTTTGATATGATAGTACGACATGTCAATAACACACATTAGTACATTTTTCAATTGGAAATTAGCTCATAGAAAGAGGAATGTGTGAAGAACTCACATCCAGTAGTGAGTTTGTAGCACATCCTCCTAGGAAGCAATACAATGATATCTTTGCAATTAGGTCAGTCCGCTCCTTATCCTGCAACATTGCAAAGTTACAATCTAATTTAATAAGACCATGGTAGTCTCTCTTCTTGATTATGTTACTTGCTTGAGCTTTAGTATAATATTTCAACAAAATCCAATATTAGAATTAGTTATCCAACCTTGTATATTCCGGTTCTCCCTGCCCATACAACTTGATCTAGTGCAAAGAATGTGGCCATCAGCGAGCTTTTGGACTGGCCCAAAAAAATCCATCACTCAAAGAAATCGAATGAAATCCTGATTCCCAAATTTTATACGGAAACTCAGAGAAGAAAGGTGTTCTACCTTCGAAAGCAACACCAAAGGCAAGGGGGTTGATTTTGAGGGAGGTGTGACCAAGGCTTCCAGTTCATTCACAGACTGCCATATATATATTATTATGCAGAAATGATCAGGACTTTTATACATCCTAGGTATAGTTAACATTAAACATGAACCTAACCAATATGTATTATACCAGGAAACACCCCTATGGTTTACTTGTTTTTCCATTAGCCCCTTGGGATCGTTATTTCCCCAAGCACCCTTGGCTACCCAAAAACAGAGAAAAAGGAACCATGCAGTTGCTCAAATAGCACATAGTTATCCACAAGAGGGGGTTAACCAATGGCATTTCGGGGAAAGAAAGAAAAATGCAGGATACTTCAGTGTTTGCCCCTTGAATTTGTATATCCCATGCACACAAGATATAATCTGTATAAGTACATATGCACAAATGCTTGCTTGCACATAGATGCAGTGGATACAAACAATGCACAGTGAGAGGATGAGGCCTAACCTTCAATAAACGGAAGACTTTGCGAGCAAGACTAGTAGTTCTATCAACTTCCAGTGCAACTCCTCTCTCCCCGGCACTAATGAACTTTGAACCATACTGAATAGCACGGCATATCTTATCTCTTGCCTCAGATTGATTGAGGTAGCTCTTGATGAGAGCTAATTCAGCTTTGGTAGCATTCAAAGTCTCCATGACACTTGAATAAAGCTAGAACACTGTAGAAAAAAAGTTTGTTATGGAGAATGGATGAGAATCTCAGAAATTCGCACTCTCAAGCTCATATTAATGACAAAGGCGTTGGAACAGTCTTAAGATAGAAAGTTAAGGTCTCTTTAGAATGCCTCTCTATCTCTTTACGTATTCATTGATAATTCTCTCCAAATCTATTTGACATTCCAGGATGAATCTATCTATTTATTTCTCCCATTGTTTCTCTCTATCTATTTGACCTCCTGCGGAGGAGGATAAAATTTTATCAACCGGTGTTTCTGAATTTTCTCTTTAATTTGAATAGAGGCACAATCCAATAATTAGTCTAAACTGCTTGAAATTCACATTTTACAGATAAAGGATGGACAATTCTAGGAGGAAAAACTTACTAGGATCCTTTCAATTCAGAATACTCTATAAGTATAGTTTCAGTATAAATCTTTAAAGAGGAAATGATTAGCTTCCATGAAAGGATCGGTTTTTAAGAAAGAGAAATCTTCCCTTATCACAATAAAATCTACAAGAATATGTGAAGAATGTTCAGGAATAGAAGAACAAATATTGTAGGTACTTGGGCTTACCAAAGCGAAAGCGAAGAATTACCTAACCGTATAAGCCTACCATAGCCTCTGTAATTTTTTGCAGAAATACCATACAGGAACGAATCTTTTTTGCAGTGAGTAAAAGTTTCTCAAAACAAATGAACGAGGGAAGTTTAAGAGAAAATAAAAAAGTCTTAAGATATTGAATCAGAAAAGAATTTCTGAGTAAAAGACAGTAAACAAATATGTGAAATCGTCATAGGAGAATTAAAGAACTAGAGTTATAAGAATCTAGACCGTACTGGAAATCATTCTCAGATCAAAAAAAGGAACGAAAAAACATAAGCTATTTAAGCTTATTACAGCAACAATGAGAATTCTATAAACAGAAGAAACAACATAAACCTATCAAGTTCCAAAATTAAAAATCATACAGGTAAGCTTTACCAAAGGAAGATCAAAGTTGTACCAAAAAAATATGAAAATCTATAATAATAAAAAACTCCGAAATTGAAGCAAAAATGATGCGGATAAAGATTTAGCAAAGCTTATCGTATCAAGAAACGAAAAACTGAACCAATCGGAGAATAGTTCTTACGCCTAATCAAGCTTTACCGAAGGATGATCAAAAGATACCCGAGAAGTATATGGGCATCGAGAAGAAGAAAGAAGAAGTGAAATGCACAGAAACTAAAGCAACCAAAAGTTGCAAAGATTTAGCAAAGCTTCATTTTTTTTAAAAGAAGGAGTTCCACGAGAAATAAGAACGCTTGGCGGACATGATGAAGGGAATGAGGAATACCTGAATAGAGTAGAAGAAGTGGAGGAGGAGGCGATGGAGAAACAAACACGCAGAGAGAGAGGGAGGGGGGTGACCTCTGATCTTAGCTTCCTTTCTGTCTGTCTGTCTGTCTGTCTGTCTGTCTAATGGAAGGGATGGGATGGGATGGGATGGGATGGATGATCCCCTCCGTATGTGCAGAAGAAACGAAGGCCAACAAAAATATGTAATTATAAAAAGGAAGAAGAAGAAGAAGAAGAAGATTTGGTTTTGTGATGGTTTTTTTATTTCCTTTTCCTAATTTTTGTAATCGATTATTATTTATTCTTTTCATTTTTTGGGGGTTTTTTTTAAATCCTTGAAGGAGGATTTTTCTGTTCTCTCGTTTTCTGGGCCTTTCAAAAAGAGAGCACCCAACCCCCCCCCCCCCCCCCCCCACACACACACACACACACACTCAATGAAATTTCTATCCTCCCAAAATAATGTTTTGACAGATGTGGCTGGGATGGCCTCCGGAGTCCTTCACAATCGGCCGGCTATCGTGTCACGTTGGCCACCCAATTCTTTGATCATTCAGCTTGGCGTGACTACGGATACCCAATATTCTCGAGATCCTTTGCCCGATCCCATGCGCCTCCCCGAAAACAGAAGACCCTACCACCCATTCCTACATGTGTCCTTGTATGTCACAACACTCGCATCGACATCTCCCACCTCCTCTACATGCTCTCTCCAATGCACCGCAGCGGTTCATATGATATGTGCCATTCAACACCCATTTCTTGATGTGGCCCAACTCTCATTCGAGGAATTTGCCCCATCTGGACATCCCTTCCTGCTGCTAACCTTATATTGTTGACTAATTACATCCCTTCTCGAAGATTAAACAGTCAACATGATAGGTTATGATAGATGTCAAATCCTCTCAAGCTTGCTAGTTGTGGAAACACTTTTGGCTATAATGTCATCAAAACATTTTGCCCCACAATCAAAGGGATACGTTAATACAATTGTCAATATTCTCCTAGTCGAAAGAGAAGGCAATGAGTACCGTTGTGTTTCTTCCTTCATGAAATTGATGAAACCATGGCTTGTCATGGTTTGAGTGTGTGTCCTTGAAAAAAAACCAATTGTATAAGCCGGAATTTAGGAAAGTTACACGATGTTGCGAGTTCGAGCACTTAGACTAGATTCACAACCAATGTCTCGTTGATCTATTCGAAATGGTGTCACCTAAAGGACAAAAGGTGATTGGTTGTCAAAAAGCTAGGATAGATTTCAGATAGTTTCATGCTTAAGGGTTTAAGGTGGACAAATATTATTGCATCATATACGAAGGCTACATTCTTCTCCAATGTCAATCATGTCATTATCCAATTAATACATAATGAATGTCTCTTTTTCTAAGACTTTGTAACTGTCATTTCTAGTTTAAGAGAAAATTTTGATGATATGTGTGAAGCGCAATTAATTGTGAATAAAGATATTCCAAAGGAAGAAAGCTAAATTAGCTAAGTTGAAATGCGTAATCCATTCTAACATTGTTAACAACTTCTATGTAGGGCCTTCATTAACCAACATTATGTATCTTGTATATGAAAAAGCAAGATTACCAGCTCAATAAGGATTGGACGTGTAGCATGAGAGACAATATTGCATATCATGTAGAAGAATCTTAGTTAAACAATGTACCAACAAACGTAGATTGAATTACTTAGTAATGTGATCACAACACATGGTAAAAGTATGGAGTGGCACACGACGAGGTACTAACATTCCCTCCCTCTAAGATCTTCTTCTCCATTCATCAAGTTCTAGACATTCCCCTTCATTCTCTTCCTTTTTTATTTGGCCTTGCAAAATAGTGCTTTGGCCTTCTATCGTAATCGTGTGGAAGTATCCTCAAGTGCAATGTGTGCACATTTAGGGATGAATGTCAGCTCCGTACCTACCATCTTTTCAATTTTCAAAATGGCCAATGTGTACCCTCATCTTCTATCTACTAATACTTTGTGTTAGCCCGTGTTCTCGTCATGTTAGATACATCTAAAAGAACACCTCTTAATATGTCCTCATCCACAAGATCTTCATCTGGCTCTTGTCTACTTTCTCTAGCCTCACTCTTTATATCCTCATTCATCTTCACATCCTCTTTATCCTTCTCTTGGGTCCTATTGCAATGTGGGCCTGAAGTTTTGATCTTCTTGCTACCAACCAGACCATCCCAGATCATCAACACCCAAGCCTCGGGATTTTCGTTACACTCTTCCTCTTCATCTTGCTCATGTTTGAATATTTTCTAGTCAAAATCCTAGGCCTCATCTTAAATTCCTCTCTCTTTTGTATTGTCCCGAGCATAGTGTCTTCAAGGCTACTTATCATTATCACATCTTTAATGCCAATATCTTCATATGACTGCTACTTCATGTGAGCCCTCATGTATACCAAAGCTTGGACACGAAGTTCGGAGATGGTATTTGTCTCATTGTCTAGATCACATCCAAACTTCTATATTTCCCTCTCTTAATATATGGTTTTGAGGTACGAAGCTTTGGATATTCTTGGCATTGCATCATCTAGATCATATCTAGTCATTTCCCATTCAACCTTTTTCATTTCTTTCGCATTGCCCAATTCATATCCATAAGTTGAGAATGTATTATATATTGTACCATCTCCCTTAGTCGTCTCTTCATATTGTACATGTTATAATATTCAAGTTGCTTCTAATTCTTCACATTCTCCCTTGTATATGTTCAACTCGTAAGTGTATTATAGCTCATCATCTTTTAGCATTTTCTCCACCTTCTCTTCAACATTAACCTTCTCTTTTAGGCTCTCATATGACTTTTTGATGCCTATGCCAATTCATGGGCTACTTTTTCTTGACAGGTTATTTTCTTCGATGTGAGTTGGAAGTAGATTGTTCTAAATTGTCCAAACCTTTGTCATTAATTTGTTTGACCTCTACGTTTGTAACACATTGTTAATTTTAAGTATTCCAATCTCCTAGATCTATTTATAGCACTTGATGACAAATTCTTTTTCTGCCTATTGTATTGTTGACATATTCTTCTTACATCATCTCGGTTCTCGATTAGCCCATTATGACCATTGTAATCTTCTAGTTGAATACCAAGTTTCATTCTTTCATCATGATTGACTTCAAGAACATTCACCCCATTAATCTTTGATCCCACCCTAAGAGCTAAGCAAAACAACTCTCAAACTCACTCAAACTTAGGAACACATGTGTAGCATTCTTGCAAGTCTTCATCTATGCAACCGATTGGTTGAACTCATAACAACTCATTCCTATCATTTAGAAATATATCTTCTTGATACTCAAATTAAAGATTTGAGATCTAAACTAGTTTGAGAATTCAAAACTAAGTTGTTGAATTAAAGTATGTGTGATTCAAGTTCAAACATAGGAAAAAGAGCATGTTATTATGACTAGCTTCCTTAATGAAAAACATATTTGAAAAATGTTATGGGAATAACCTTATGAACCAAATCAGGAAGCTAATTTCAATGGATTTAAGGGCGAGATAAGAGTGAAATTCATTATCTTGGGATTTTGGAGAAATCCATGGTCCATAAGGACCTTGGGCATGTGGGAACAAATGGCAGCTCAGCAGCCTAAGGAGTTTAACTATATAAAGGAAACTCAACGATGTTGAGGATGTGTTGAGGCAAAGATCACATATGTCATATCTTCCACCTAACATCCAAGGTATAAAAAAGGTCATATTTGATGGTTTGTGACAGTAATGAGGTTTTATATTCGTCTCTTGAACTTCCCTTTCATGTTCTTGGTGTGGTTACATACCCGTAATCCATTCATTTAACTATCATTAGTTTTGATTAAAATACCTCAAATTCTTGTTCTTTATAAATCTATATCCAAATGAGTAGTTTTCTCACCACTAAGGGTTGAATTAGTGTCAAATGTTGATCTCGATTCTCTAGGACAATTTAATTGTGATAATTACAAATCCTGAATCCACACCATTCTAGAATTCAAACAATTCCAGGTTATCTCTATCAAAGTTAACAAAAGAACTGAGATACTTTAATTGGATCAAGATCATTAGACGTGATATATTACAATACAAATCTTTTTTATTCACAACTCCCGCATATTTGCATTTCTGCAACAAAAATATTGAGAAACCTAGCTCAATGTGATGTAAACCCATGACAAGATACACTTGTATACCATTTAAATTTATACATTCAAGAAACATTAGCTTCTTTATACACTCTGAACGATCTCTCTACTTTCTATCTAAATCATGAGAAAAGTTGGATGTCAAAACAACTTAACTAGATACATGATGTGAGTGTGTCCTCAATGTCTAAGTTAGATGTGTATCGAATCCGGAAAAAAGAAATAGTGAAAGCAATGTTCCCTCAAGTGACTCGATTTATGGAGATGTTGGGATGATGTCAAGAAGAACGGCTATACTAATAATGGTGAGAATAAATGGTAGCAATCATAGTTAATTTAAGGGAAAAGTACCAGGATACCCCTAGAAGTTCGTCTATTTACCAGAATGCCCCTGGAAGTTCCAAATTTACCAAACTACCCCTATGTCCAAAAAATTACACTTTATAAAGTAATTATACACTCAAATCTACAAGCCCTATTTATCAAAGATGGAAGAAATAGACCCGAACTAGCCCTATTTACCAAAGATTTGAGTGTATACTTACTTTATAAAGTGTATTTTTTTGGACATAGGGGTAGTTTGGTAAATTTGGAACTTCCAGGGGCATTCTGGTAAATAGACGAACTTCCAGGGGTATCCTGGTACTTTTCCCTTAATTTAATGACGAAGATCATTTCCTTTTATAAGACCAAGGCGAGAAATTCAAGAATCTTTCGAGGAAAACCAGATGCCCAATATATGCCCTGACTGAATATCTAATATGACAGAATATCAGCTTGATATAAGAACATATTCACAAGTGAAGCTTCTACATGCTTCGATTACACAACGTATATACAGCAAGACAACCAGTATGTAATAATAGGTTGCCCTCAACTTTAAAATTTTTGATATGAGATCAAACTGAAGGTGCTCCCATATTAACAGGAAGCATGTCAATGTTCTTGACACCTATTTTATGTGAGTGAAATGAACTCACTTCTTATGAATTAGGGTTTTTTGTTTTTCCTCCTCACAGGGTTTAATTAACAATCAAAAACTACAATTGAGCAACATAACGATGAACAATGAACACACCAAAAGTGTGTTCTTCCGAGTACATAATGAACAAAATGAAATGATGAGTTTCCTTGATCTTAGTTTACAACTTATGAAAAACAATTTCAATACAGAAACATTAACCATTCATTATTAAAAGTGCATCCTTCCGAGGACATAATGAGCAAAATGAAATTATGAGTTTCCTTAATCTTAGTTTACAACTTATGAAAAACAATCTCAATACAGAAACACCTACCCTCTAAAATTTATTCTTTTGATCCTTCGGAACAACATTATCTTTGTTAGGTACCTCAGAGTTTGAGGCAGATGCAATGGAAACTCGCTCATTCGAGGAAGCAGTGATAGTAGGAATCCATAGATCAGCTGTGGCACTCAAAAGTCCCTGAACTTGTGGATCGAGTAGAGAAGGTGATATGGTTTGTTCCACGCAATCAAGCTTTGCCGATAACTTATCAAGCTCTTGTGCAATCTCTGACTGTGTACATAAACAGAAGAAAGCTTTTGCTTTGATAGAAAAATATATCTGAGCCATAAACTCGTACTTATCATTTTCAAAATATGATTCGTGTATTGATGTCGAAAATATGATTAACACAAGCAATGTGCTAAAAAACAAACTGCAAGGTAGCCGAATTTGTTTATACTCCATTCATGTGCTCTAATGTCTTCCATACATCCTGGAGTATGCATGACAATTCGGTCATTCATGAGGTCTCATACACTGGGATGCATGCAAAGGTTCATGCCCAATGCCACACATACTTATGGACTTTAATGACTACAACTATTATAATGTGCTAAAAAAATTATTTTAGGTTCTTCATATGTTTTCGAGAAATTTAATGGTGTTTTGTTTTCTTCAGTCTATAAAACTGATGCCACAGACGTATGTTTTAATGCCACCACAACTGCTACTACCAGTTTAATTTACCTTAGAGGTTCCTAACCCATATTATCCAAGTTCTAACCCATAGGAACTCTATACAACCAATTTGCACTACAATCAAATTTAATGTTACTGATCAGTTTTTTGCATGTTTTCTCTACTTGTCAAAACGATTTTCTAGAATATCTCTGCATATAAGTAGACAAAATAATGTCTCCTAATGGTAGTCAAAATTTCCTCATGTAATATTTCAATTGAGCAAAGGTTTCTAAGCCAGAAATACCTTAAAACCGAAAGGGAATTAATCGAAAAATCCGTATATTTTGGTCAGATTTTGTTCCCTTCAAAAATATTTTGATACAAAATTGGGCGATCGTTGTAGGGAACTAGGACATGTTTTTTTTGGGGGGGGGGACAGCTAAAGTCAAACACGAAGGCATCAATCTGTCCACCTCGGTCTTTCTCCAATTACGAAGCAAGATTTAGGTATACGGATAACAATGGAGAGGCATTCATTTGATATGTGATGATAGCTGCGATTTCAGATTTAAGAACTACAATAACAGGTGAGATTTAGGTGTAAGGAGCTTACATCATCAAGACGCACGGCAACGGTGGGTGGTCGTGCTGTTTCTTTCTTCAGAGATAAAATGGTTTCCCTTAATTCCAAATCAGGTTCCCCAATGTCTTCTTCGATCTAAATAAAAAGCACAGACAGGTCACAGAAACTAGATATGGTCCATCTAAAGCCTACCCATACTCTTGACAAAACTGTGTAAATATGTATGTATAATCTGGTGGTTCTCACCTGCTTCAGCATCTCATTGAGGTAGCGAAAGAGTTCCTCGTGCTTTGAAACAACCTCCTCCCCCATCATCACAACGTTGTACTGCTACAGAATAGGCCATACTGTATGTATGTATGTATGTATGGCCTAGAACACTCACTTGAGAAGGACCTAACAAAATAATAATATATATATACTTTTCGATTGTTAATAAGCATGGTCTACGCATCCAGCATTTGCCCAAACTTTGTCTTCTACTTCCTAGCCCCGACATTCACCCTAGCGTGAGTGATCACTTCGTCGCTACGCTACGAGGATGTGCACGACCCTCCCATTCAATTGCTCACTTTTTCCTCACCCTCGCCACCATCAAACAACAGAAGACAGAATGCTTCAGGTCATGAGTCATGACGAGCCACAAATGGATACTGATCCATGCAACAATTTGTCTTTGGACGATCCTATGGATTTGGACCCCCACCCCACATTCAAGCTACAACACTTTCAATATATAGTACGACTAAGGGGCTCTACCTTCGACCTCAACGAAGGCCTCACTAAGTGTGAAATAATTGGAGGACATATGACGAATTATAAAGCTAGAGCTTGAGGCTCACTCCAATGTGGAAGGGGACAGAACCTTTTTGTAAAGAACTATAAAGGTTACTTTTAAACCTTTTTTATCCTTCTCAACCTAATAGGACATTGAGCCGTTTTTTCATACCTTTTCAACCCAGGTCCATCTCCTAGTTCTTAAACCCCATAAGACATAAGCTCTCTCTCTCTCTCTCTCATACGTAGGAGAGAAGTGTGAAGTCCGTTTGAACCAAACCTGTCTTATCTTGTATGTGTGATGGTCATTCTTACCAATCAAAGTGGGGTTAGTCTATGTGGTGTTTGCATTATTTTACTTGTCTACATTTCTAATGTTGACGCCTCAATGAGGCACTAGTTAACTTCTTGATGAGGATCGCCTTGGAGAGAGGTGAGTAAGAGTTCTCTATGTCCAGGTAAACAAGGTTAGTGGCTCGAGAGTGCTTGACAACCACTCTCACTCAGCTTGCCATTAATAATAGGGATATATGACGGTTCGGATTCTCCGAGGAATGATATCAGTGTGGAGGTATAATTGGGTCGATATAAAGACATGTGCTCGGTTCGAACACCTTGAACCGACACACATTGCACTATGTTTTTTGGTTTCTTTTTGTGAAGCCAGGCATGCTCGAATTTTCCAAAATACATACCCGTCTGTGTCGACTCGACCCACCCACCCATCCATCCAGAATACGCAATGTTGTATTCTTATTATTTGCCACACCCACTACCGTATGTATTTACTTACCCCTCCCACGGGAAAAAGTAGAACAAAAAAAAAACAAGAGAAAGACAAAATGCATACATACGTACATGTCGGAAAAACAGATATGTAAAATGGTTTTGCTTTTTCTTCATTCCTTTTTGGTGTTTATTTTAATTTTATTTTGTTATGACGAATCTTTGCGTTTTCCGGAAGCCGTGATGACGCAAGCAGAATGCCAGGTGGCGGGCGGGTATATATTCCGGCAGGGCGAGCGTGCACTGAAACGCAAGAAAAAAGAAAATGTACGCGGAAAATGGAAAACGCGAAATGGGCAAAACGCGAAATGGCGAAATGAGAAAAAAAATGAGAAAATGCTCCTCCTCTTTCTTTTGTCCGTTTATTACATAACATACATACATTATACATAACATACATACATACATACATAACATACATAACATACTTCTGTCGGAGCCGTCGTAGCAGCAGAGCAGCAGAGGTGAGCTAGTTGTTACATACTTCCTTCTTCTTACATCTTACTTCTGTTTTTCTTTTTTTCTAGTAGAGTAAGTAGCTATAGGTAAGCTAATCTCCCCAACCAACATTTTACTGTGCAGCTTCTTTCTAATCAAATCTCCTTCCATGGACCTCCTCCTCATGATCATCATGCAGAATTCTTATACCAGAATCAATTTCTCCTACAGTTGTTCAGCCACTCTTCCCTCTGCTCTCTCTCTAATCATCATGACGGACCTACTAATATCATCATACTCATCATTTCTCATCTCCAATTCCTATTAACTTCTTGATATTACACCCATCATCCAATTCACTCAGTTCTCAGTTTTTTTTAGTATCAATCGCTAGCTACTACTACTTACAGTTGCCTTCCCCCCTATTACTGTTGCTTCCTGCTAGTACAACCTATCAATCTGTCAATCAATCAATCAATCTATCAATCAATCAATTCCTTCTTTGAGATTCTGGTATACATTGAATTCCCCCCACACCCCTGATGCCTCTCGTGAAGATCGACACGTTCGAGCGCTTCCGAGTCATGGATGGCTTCGACAGGCCCCCATCACCATCATCATCATCATCATCATCATCATCCAGCAGCCCGAGATCAAGTCCGACTGTATGGAATATATACACGGACGGATCGTACAAGAAGAATAGCAGCAATGGTGAGAAGAAGAAGCATGATGATGATGAGCCACGATACGAGGCTGGCTATGGAGTCTTCTTCGACACCAACAGCGAGGGGGAGGAAGCATACGGGATCGCAAAGAAGCTGGACCTCGCGCCGTATTTCCAGCCATTGTCGGATCTTCTTCTAGAGCCGTCGAGAGTGAATGATGATCATGATGGCTGTGGAGGTATAAGCAAAGACGAGGAGGATGCGATCGTGGCGGCGGCAGAGGAGGGGGAGCCGTTGGATCGCTTGCCGGAGTCGCTGGGGACCGACGTTCTGCTGGTGGAGCTCCTCGCGATTCAGCATGCCCTTCAATCCCTGGTGGACCGGACACAAGATTCTTCGACTTCAGAAGCTCATCATCATGGCCATGGCGATGGCGATCAGAAGAATGGACCTGTTGTAGTCAATCCTTCGACGACCTCTGCTTCTTCATCATCATCATCATCATCATCATCATCATGTCCATCTCCATCTCCTGCAAATCATCATCATCATCATCATCATCATCATCATCATCACGAGGTGAACATGTATGTGGATTCGCTGCAATCCCTCTTCCTCATCCGGTGGTACGCGGAGGATCCGTCCATGGCGGCCATGCTGAGGCGGCGGTGCCCACGGGACAGAGCCCTCCTGCGCAGCGTCATCATGCCGGTGCTCTGCTCCATCCTCGCCATCTCCGCCTCCCTCCCGCGCCATCGCATCAGGCTGAGGAAGGTGAAGGCCCACTGCGGCGTCCGCGGGAACGAGATTGCCGACTGGCTCGCCAAGACGGGGCGATGCCTGCAGCAGGCCATGGAACCACAGTCTCAGTCTCTCTCCAAGGAATTCTGCGGGACCCAGGAGCTTCTGAATGCCTATTATGATAACCATCATGCCCATAACCGCCATCCTCATCATCAACAAAGACATCCTCCCGCTGCCCTACCCTCCACCTCCACCTCCACCTCCTCCACCTCTGGGAAGATGTTCTGGGCACCTCGCCGCACCATCGCCCAGGTTCAGAACAATTTCTCTGTGCCCAAGAATTTACTGGTGGGCGTGACGGGCTAATTGAAAAAGAGAGAAAGATATACACATATATACAAAGCTCAAGAATGTATGTATATACATAGCTGTTATACAAGTACACACACAATCATCATGATCATTTGGACGACATCTATCTTCTCGAATGTAATCATGATCCAATACATGAAATGAAATCTTATGTGTGTCATACAATTCCTTCTTGATGATCTGCTGTGTATATATAAATAATGTGATTGCTCCAGGACATAAATAATCTCCGAATTTGCAATTAACTGCTCAAATATAGCACACGTCATTGATCGCTGCTTGGAGAGGACTTTATAATTTTAGGGGATTTTTAACACTGCATATTGTGTGCTTTAATCTGGAAGTTCTGCCCTTTCATTTAAATTACCTTCCATTTGGGGAAGAAATGCTGTACAGAAGCAGAATCAGAGAGAAAATCGTAGAGAGAAGAAAAAGAAGAAGAAGAAGCCTATGAGAATCTCTGAAGTGAAGGCCGATGTGGCCAAAGTAAACGATACATAGTTCAACCCTAAACCCTGAACCCTGAACCCTAAACGCAGTAGCTGTACTATGAATCAATCCCACCATTAATAAATGGAGTAATTCATCGTATATTGAGGAGCTTTTGCGATGATGGACCAAAACTGTTTGGGAATCTATCTCATGGAGCTAATAATTCGGAGTTGTAAGTAGATACGTCCCATCCATTTACCGCGACCAATCTTGTAACTTTCCTGTCTGTTTCATTTAGGGTTTGTGAAATTTTCATTTCTCGAACAAACAAACAGTTTACTTCTGTATCGTCTCGTAAAAGTCTGGTTTGACCAAAGCTTCTTGATTTGTGTCCAAATCTAATCATCGGAGGTCTCTGCAGAATGCCCTTTCCTTTTTCCCAGATCCAACGGCTTTGATTCTTTTCGTTATTTCCTCAACGTCGATGGATCAGAGCTGTAAATTTTGTCTGTTTCTAGCGGGCGTTAATTATTTAATCACCATGTAACCTCATTACATCAAATTGTTGTCTAGAATTGCGTAACCTCATTC
This sequence comes from Azolla caroliniana, assembly GCF_043228905.1. Lineage (NCBI taxonomy): Eukaryota > Viridiplantae > Streptophyta > Polypodiopsida > Salviniales > Salviniaceae > Azolla > Azolla caroliniana. The sequence goes on along the minus strand of NW_028230444.1, from coordinate 9,514,520 downwards.
AATCCCACTAATTTAATTATAATGCAGCCGAATTATTCGGTTTATGATCAATAAATTAAATATCACATTAACCTAACCATCAACTAACATCAATTTATTTTCCCATATGATCAATTGAAGCTATTAGACTGATAAATTGAATTAGACTTTAGATCAACCTATTGTAAGAAACAATTGACCTAAAAGAAACAATCAACCCAAAAAGAGACAATTGACCGTGACCTATTAATTGGTATTCAGTTGACCCTAAATTAAGACGATCCACTTGACATGGACTTTTCAAGCCATTGATGAATTTGAATGAATTGTTTAATCATATATATGTTCCAACATATAAATGTTCCACACATAGATTACGATTATTAAGTTAACAAGGTGATCAACAGGAACAGTACAGTACCCTGCTCATAATACTTTCACAAATGTGATGTATACATATTAAATAAGGAGACATGGCATTAAATAGGCGTCTGTTTTCGATACCTTTTTTTAGACGTTCGATTTTTCCTTTTAATTTATTTATTCTAACTCTACTAAGCTTATTTCAACACCCCCCATAGACTAACTAATTTGTGATTCAAGAATTAGAGCCTCTTTTAGGAAATCAACCGACAGAGGAACTAATTAATTTGTGAAGAATTAGAGCCTTTACTAGGAAATCAGCCCCCAGAGGATGGATTTATTATGTTTATGGATGTAAAACCTAATTATGTAAGCTTGTTTTCTTCAATCAGGCTCTCTTATGAAGTGATATTTAAAATCTACATTCCTCGTTTTCTTTGGATTCTTTGTCAAAGTACACACAAGATATATCGCATCAGTAGGTTTTCAATTTATTAAACTATTTGCATGGTTGACATTCCTTCAGTAGAATTTGCTAGCCATATTCTCTTTTCTTGCTGCCACTCCATTGCTATTGAATACAAATTCCGCTGAATCTATAGATCAGAGTGTCAAAAACTCTTTGAGTGCTCCTCTCGCCATGATAAATGAAAAATCAGTAGCTGCCCCACCCCCTTAATCCGAATCAGACAAACCAAATAATGATTGAATTAGTCTTTCAAATTTGGATCATTATATGTTACGCTATAGTTAAATGTGTGTATGTAACCATAACTCCCTCGAAGTGATTTCCAACTGACATTGAGTTCACATGTCGATGACAAGGGAGTCATGCAAGGTTTAATGTTTAGCATGCCGAATGAATTTATTTTAGTAAAATGCAAGGTCATTTCCATGCCTAGGAAATCTAATAGAGAACCTAAATTTGTAATTGAAAAGACTTTAGGATACTCCAATTTGGCTTGAGTAATCTCAAATGTTGTTGCAATTATATTGAGGATTTCATCTACAGTATGTGACGCTACTATTAATAGTCAATCAGATGTATGGTTATGTGACATGCCTTATGTAAATATATGGTCCAGATAACAATAGTAGCCTCATTGATAGTTAATAGATCATCAAACAATGTGTAGTTGTGATTGAGGGGGAGCTTAAATACAGAGAACATGAATTCTTACTATCATCGCCATGCTTAGGCATCATAATGTTTTGAATGATTGTTTAAATTAATATTTTTACTTTATTCCTTTAATTTAAAACTTTCTGTTTAAATGTGTTTGAATGTATATAGGTATGTTTGTTTGTTTGTATGTATGTATGGTTTGATTGGTTGCTTGTATGTTCATATATTATATTTGTTTGATATAGGAAGACTCATTGGGTAGGGTTCTATCTCAGAGTAGCTGGTGAGCATATTTATCCCAAAATGTATTTGTACGAGTTCTTTTTAATTCCTGCACTTAGCTCATTTGTTATACAGCAATGGTGTTCCGATGCATCAAGTGCCACAACAGGGGCAATAGTACTCAAAAGACAATACTTGAGAAAGGTAAACCTGATATATTGACTGTAAGTTCATTAGTACGAGAAGAAAACACGACAAAATCCATCAAAATGTTTGTTAGAAATACCTGTCAAGCCCCAACATCTACTATGGATGTAAACATGGGTACTTCCTTAACTGCATGAAGTATCGATGAGATATTTTCCCAAACTATACAAATCATAAAAGATGACCAATTTTGTAAAAGGGATACCAAAAAAGACTTGCAGGTATGATGAGACATACCTCATGTAGCTTTTTGTAGTTCATTCCCTGTTTCAGAACGTCACTTATTGTTGTAGGCTTGGATAAGCTGGCATAATTTAAATGATGAATTAATGAAACTGATGAAAAAACTCACTGTCATACATAATTCATCGATCATAAGAAATTCTAGGTCTCTATCATTACGAACTACCAGTTGATCTTCCACACCAAGCAAAATATAAGGATGCCAAATGAGCCCAAGAACAACTCATATACTGTTGACTAATGAACTATTAGACATGCATGTGTTTTCAAAAAATGAGTGAATGTCATCATATCCCTTTCGACTATAAATCAGTGAATTCCATCCATCCCTGTATGATTGATTTCCTATTCTAAAAAATCACAAGATTTCAAGTAGGAACCACGATGCCCACTCCACAACACATTTAAATGTCAATAAAAAGTCCCATGGCTCTTCACCTTCTTTAACGTGTTGAGGAGTCACCATAGAGCGATCATAGGAATCCTGATGACAAAGGAAGCTGCAACTGCCATACCATCAACTAACCACTACACTCATGCCTATTACTTATGCACTTCATGCTTGTAAAACCATCTCAAAAATCATCACTGTTTTCCATCATGAGCAGTTGCATAGCTTGGATCTTTCTGTCCATGAACATTATTTGAGAAAAGAGACACCTGAACAAGATGATCCAAGCCAGATGTTAGCCCTGCCATATTTGAGTTTCTAAATGTTGACAAATTAGAGGAAGGTTCTTCTGAGTTCTTCCCTGACAAAAATCTCTTGCACATTGATGCCTTGTATACCGTTTCTGAAAGAGGAGGCTTATGTTTTACCGGTTTTGGATCTCGTATCACCAGAATTCTTTCTAGAGTTTCAGTTTCTATATCTGGTGAATCTATTTTACAGATGGGAATCCAAACCATTTTCCATTCTAACGCACCATCCTTAACTAGCAGGAAATGCAACAAATGCCTCATTAAAAGGCATAAGTACTTTAGTACAGAAATTCGCCACAAGAAAAAAATACCGATCCAAAAAATTGTTGACTCGAGTAGTTACCACCAAGAGGTATTATGTGAAGCTTGAAATGGATAGGTGACACAACTTGAAGGATAAGCAAGTTGCCATCCTGGATATTCTGAGCACAGTCAAATTCTAGCCAGACAACTGTGAAATTAAGTCTTCTACCTAATTGCATGTAGCTTAACCATTCCACTTTCCACATATAACCTTCCTCATCTTCTAATATCGCTTGTCCTTTTGGTCCTATTAAGTAGGTGATCACAAACATAACAGGAGTGCCTGCCACAATTTCAGATGAGATCAATTCAAAGAAGGCTTCAATTGTACCCCACAACATTATTAGTCCTCAAACTTAACAGTGTTTAAAATATGGTACAAAACCTTCTTCAACAGTTTCAATATCAATTGTAAATAATATCTGCACAAGAAAATGAAAACAGTAGTATAGAGCCATATTACCACAATCTTGGAACCTTTGACAGTGGACAGTGGATTTGGAACCTTGGGAAAAAATTGCATGGTGAACATTGTCAACTCCCATCTCAGCCTGCCTATACATATATGGAGGTCGAAGGCATATCATTCTTTGCATTTCTAAAGAAGACGTTGTATTACAGTAAAGAAACATACAACATGCTATAGCCCATGCTATGTGTTGGACATCATGAGATGTATTAACCTACAGATTAAACCAGTACAAAACGTCTTTAATTGGCATGAAAGGCAGTATGTACAACAACAAGTGAGGAGGGCTACTTTGCTAAACCGCAGAGTCAGCCAGAAGTGTGAAGCATACAGAGTCATGATCTAGACTAGGGATGGACAGATTATAAGGTGATTGAGCAACCCTCCCTGGTTATGCAATATGAAACAGAGGATTTCTCCCTTTCGGGGCTCATCAATACTGGGGCACCTTGGCACATATGGACACCTCGTTCCATGCAGACATACATCTCCTACAAAGATCATCAATGCACAGTCTCAGTAGTAGCAACTTCTGATTTCGAAGGCTATGGCATATTAAGCTTTTTAGAAAGAGAAGTAGAGAGAGGGAGTTTTTCAATAAGGAGAACGCAGATCAAAAAATTGCCCGAAAAATAGAGGCAAAAATCAAAGAAAAAGATATTGTCTAATTAAACAAGGAAAACCAGATTTCTGGTGCAAAACCAAATCCTTCTGATTCCAACAATAGCCCACACATGTCTAATATCTATTATGTCGGAGACCTGAAATATTACTGTCATATAAGCAGATAATATACACATCCGATAGTTATTTAACAGATGGTGTGAAGCACATTGGAATTGAGTTTATTATTTAAAAAAACAGCCCCCAGAGCACCAAAAAACGAAATAGAAATCTGACTAGAAAGGAAATTCTTAATCAAACATATTCTGCAACTAAAACATTTTCTTTAAGCAATACTGACTTTATGCATTGCCATATGTGAAATTTTGTCTCATCTTAGGAGAGCCACAATCCAGGTACATCACATCCAGTATCAGTCCAAGTCTCATCTTAGGAGAGCCACAATCCAGGTACATCACATCCAGTATCAGTCCAAGGAGAACTAAATGGCACTTCAATTGTAGTAAAGCACCCTAAATCAAATAGAGATTGCCCATTGGAAAAACACTAGATACTTTGACTGACCAAAACTAGAGTTTTTCCAACCAAGTGGAGAATTTCTTTACAGAAAAGAGAGATTGCTTTTCCCAAATCATCGGTAATACAAGATAAAATATACCATTTTTGCGATATATGAAAAGAAAGAAGCAGGATATAGCTTCAACAGATCAGTGAGGACGTCAGGCAGACCAAAAATCCTCTTCCCTATATCCCAAATCTTCGCCAAATCAAGGCCTGATGCGTCTCCAGCTTCGATCTTCTCTCCACGACTCTCTCTCTCTCTCTCTGTCTAAAATTTTCTGTTTAAATTTTCAAGCTTCCATAGCCCGCATCATAGTCAACCCTGAAATTTAAAACAAGATAGAACAGAAAATCAAGGAGCTAAAGAAAAGACTTCACAAGAAATTCTCGATGCAGGAGCTCGAAGTAGCTGGACACATATGTACTCTAATGCGAGACAGATCGGGAAAAAAGACCAAGACTCTATCACGTTTCGAACCCGTCCATCCACTCGAGATTGAAGGCTACACTGAGTCTTACTATGCCAAAGTTACCCCCAACAGATGAAAGTGGACATCTTGCTTTAAGCCGATGAACAAAAAGTAATCGAATCAGAAAACACATACAAGAGCTCACGAGAAACATTGAGCTGAGCTGAGCCGAGCCCACAAAACCACATCAAGTCATTGTGCCACGCCAAATCATCACACATGGAGATATCCCCGATGCCAAATCAAACATACCCAATATCAGATTTAGAGTCGAACTTTGGTGTATCAAATTTATATTTGATAGTGCATTATTTCTGGACTAGGTCGCGTGGTTTTTACGTCTTATGGGTTTTCTACGCTAAAATTTGTGGTGTATTTTTTTGGAAAAATAAAAAATGTAAAAAATTTTGTGGTGTATTGTGCATAGAGTTTGTTGTGTATCTTTCTTGTTTTCTTTTTAATCTTGCACAACATATTTCTGTTTTACATAAGTGTTTAGTGCTATTAAGTTTCAGATAACATTGTGCGTGCATTTATGGATAAAAAATATTTATAGATTTCATTATATGCAAGAGCAAAAATGCTAACTTACATGATAGATAGCAAAATAACAGGGAAGTAAAGTACAATGAGGCGTGACAGAAATAGACAGAGTTACATTTAGGGTACGAATCTATTAGACACCAACCATGCATACTTTTTACGTCTTGTTGAAAGTGAAAGGCCTCAGTTAATTAAGCATAAAATTACTAAATTGTTGATCATTGGATATTTGTTATATGCTCAACATATTCTTCGACCAGTATGAACAATTTGTTCAGAGATGAAAATCGCGAGTCAGGACTAATTCCTGAACATTGAGACAAGTAGACAGTTGCAACAAGAATCTATGCATCAAAACCAACTCAAAGCAACAAATAAAAAGATTCAGGCTAAGAGTAAGAGTAACCAATTGTTAAATATAAAAAAAAGGTAGTGGATTGATTACAGAATAAATAAGAAACTACAATCGGATATACCTACACACACAAGTTTTGACAAATATTCTTTGCTAATAACTACATTGTATTTGACCGTATTGATCACTTATGATCAAAAAGTAGCGTCCAAAAAAACGAACAAGCTTCTTTTTCACTCTGAAAAAAGTCCACTACAAGAAATAACAGACAAAAAACCAAACCCATCGATAAAACTTGATTGATTGCTTGAAGTATCTGTATTTCCTTCCCAGCCAGAAACAGAGGAATCATTTAGTCAACCTCTTCCATCTTGCTGCTTTCACCTTCAGCTTCTTCAACAGCCACATCCATTTCCTCTTCCGCAGCAACACTACTATCATCATCAATGCTGAGCCCAAGTTTCAACATGCGATGGATTCTGTTTCCAAATGTGTTCGGATCATCTAAAGAAAACCCAGAAGTCAATAGCGCAGTTTCAAACAGCAGCAAAACAAGGTCTTTCACCGACTTGTCATTTTTGTCAACATCAGCTCTCTTCCTCAGCTCCTCCATGATAGGATTCTCAGGATTGATCTCCATTGTTTTCTTAGATGACATGTAGCTAGACATACTGCTATCCCTCAGTGCTTGCGCCTTCATTATTCTTTCCATGTTGGCTGTCCATCCATACTCTCCAGTGACAAGACAGCATGGAGAATCTACAACACGATCAGACACAACCACCTTCTCAACCTTCTCACCTAGTATATCCTTCACAACTTTGCATAGAGGCTCGAATTTGCTTTTCAGTTCTTCCTTTCGCTTCTTTTCTTCGTCAGAATCTTCCAACTTCAAACCTTCCTTGGTTGCAGAGACTAGCTTCTTGCCATCAAATTCCTTCAATTGTCCAACTGCATACTCATCAATAGCATCAACCAGGAAAAGGACTTCATATCCTTTCTTTTTAAGCTTCTCCAAGAAAGGAGAGTTTTCAACAGCTTTCTTACTCTCACCAGTGATGTAGTATATCTCAGACTGCCCTTCCTTCATTCTTGTCACATAATCCTTCAGACTGGTCATTTCATCTCCACTCTTGGTAGAGTGATATCTCAAGAGCTCAGCTAGCTTAGCTCTATTCTGGCTGTCCTCATGAACACCTAATTTGATGTTCTTAGAGAAGGCTTCATAGAACTTGTCATAATCTTCCTTATTCTCTGCAATCTCAAAGAACAGCTCAATGCATTTCTTCACAAGATTCTTCCTTATAACCTTTAAGATCTTGTTCTGTTGGAGCATTTCACGTGAAATATTCAAGGGCAAATCTTCAGAATCAACAACACCTTTCACAAAGCTCAAATATTCAGGTATAATTTCTTCACAATTATCCATGATAAACACTCTGCGGACATACAATTTGATATTGTTAAGTTTCTTTCTGGTATCAAAGAGATCAAACGGTGCCCTCTTAGGCACATAAAGGACAGCTTTAAACTCTAACTGCCCTTCCACAGAGAAATGCTTCACAGCCAAATGTTCTTCCCAATCATTAGTCAAACTTTTGTAGAAGGCTGCATATTCTTCCTTTGTAATTTCCTCAGGCTTCCTCATCCATATGGGTTTCTGCTTGTTGACAAGGGACCATTCATGAGAAACTTCCTTAATTTTCTTCTTCTTCTTCTCCTTCTCTTTCTCTTCTTCTACGTCTTCAGCCTTCCCTTCCTCTTCTTCTTCTTCTTTAATCTTCTCCTCTTCTTCCTCATCATCAGACACCTCCTTAGTAGTTGTCTTCTCTACCCATAGAGAGATGGGGTAGCTAATGAATTCAGAGTGTTTCTTTATCAAATCCTTCAAACGCCTCTCCTCAAGGTATTCAAGCTGCAATGCATCCAAAACAGCATTAGAAAATATTTTTAAACCCCAAAAAGTAGCCAAAAGAATATACTTAGAACCCAGATATACAACACATACCTGATCCTCTTTCAGGTAGAGGGTAATCTTGGTTCCTCTTCCAAGAGGCTCTCCGTTGTCCTTTGTCACAGTGAACGAACCACCTGCTTGGGATTCCCAGATGTATTGATCATCATCATTGTGCTTGGTAGTGACAACCACCTTCTCTGCCACAAGATAAGCGGAGTAGAAACCAACCCCGAACTGACCAATCATACTTACGTCAGCACCTGCAGCAAGAGCTTCCATGAACTCTTTGGTGCCTGAGCGAGCAATGGTACCGAGGTTGTTCACAAGATCTGCATGTCGATTTTAAGTAACCAAGTAAGTACAATAACGGGAAACTTCAGCATTAAAGGCAAAACAAGAGTTCCCAAAAACGGAGAACATCATAGTTGGTGAGAGCAAAACTAGAGTTATTATTGTACGAACCTGCTTTGGTCATGCCAATACCACTGTCAATGATTGTAAGAGTGTTAGAGGACTTGTCAGGGACAATGTGAATGAAGAGTTCTGGTTGAGAATCGAGTTTGCTTTTATCCGTCAGACTCTCAAATCGAATCTTGTCCAATGCCTAAACAAAGGTTCAAACATACTTAAATTAGGATATAAATGACACGAACAACAACCGTATCATGACGTAGCATCATGAAAAAGATGGGATAACCATGCATCTAAGGGGAAGCGGTAGATGCAGAAAGGTGGAACACGCAAGCATCTAAGGGAAGCAGTAGAAATAAACGGCAGAAATCCTATCCTAAGAAAGCACGATGAACAGAAAACTGCAACAATGGACATAACCATGTATCCAAAGAAGTACGAAACAATGGCGAGTGAGGCGCGAATATCTATCCCAAGGACTCAAGTCTACGCACAAAAAACTCCAATGAGTTAACAAAGGAAACGAGCACGTGAAGTGAACAGAAAATTGCAAATATAAATTTATCAACATATAACAAACGGACATGAACAGTAAGGAAGTTCGACCCAGATTCCGAAAGACGTACACAGCATCAGCATGACAAGAGATAGAGATTGGAAGACGAGAAGAACGAAGAGGAAGTGGCATATGTACATACGATTTCCGTGGATACCAACGATTTGGACTGTGCAGACATAGATAATATGAAAAAGAAGAGGAGAAGATCAATGAAGAAGGCAACTTACATCGGAGGAGTTACTGATGAGTTCACGCAAGAAGATCTCCTTGTTGCTGTAAAAGGTGTTGATGATGAGGCTGAGGAGCTGGTTGATCTCAGCCTGGAAGGCAAAGGTCTCGGTCTCGGCCGCCATATCCAAAGAGCTTAGCAAGAGAGGAAACCCAGAAAAGAAGTAGCGAATAACAAACAGGAAAGGGATCGAAGAGACAGAAGTGTATTTAGATGGCGATGGATTCAGTGCTTGGGGAGGATATCAGTGCGCGCGAGTATATGCAGAGATCAGATTCTTATCGATGGAGATGCAGACAGGCGTGGAGCAAGAAGAGATTATATAGGGGAAGGGAGAAGAAGAAGAAGAAGAAGAAGAAGACGATGATGGAGGAGGAGAAGCCGAAGAAGCGAGAGATGTCTGGAGAGTTCTAGAATGTTCTGTTTCCTTTTTTCTCTCTCTCTCTCTCTCTCTCTATTTATCCCGCTCTCAAGTCGCTTCTCCTTTCTGGCCTTGTAGTTCCAATTATTTATATTCCTGTCCTCACCTTCCGTTTCCACGCGAGACCATACATATATAACTTATAAGAGAAGAAACCTTTCCCACGAAGAAGAAAAAGAGAGGATCCCCCCCACCCCCCCCCCCCCCGGGCCCCCACCACACACACACACACATAAGAGTGGGAAGTTTGTGTTGTTGTGTGTGTGTCTTAAGTCTTATACATACATACATACATATATATATCTCTGTCTCGAAGGTTTTCCTCTCGGTCACACTTTTCTCACCGTGGGTCTGCAACTTTTACTATCACGAGATAACACCTAATCTCTACGCATTGTCTTGGGATGTCCATTCTTGCTACACCTCCTTTCTCCAACATACATCTTCTTCTTTTTATCTCCATAAGATTGGGAAGTTTGTGTTCTTGGATTGAGGAAAATAGCTTGTTTGTCTCTTGAGAATTGTCTTGATGACTTTAATGGTCGTGAAGTCTTGAGAGGCCATGTCTATTACCTCACCTAATGTATAAAAGCCCCCCATTGATTTTGAGTAGATCAATGCTAGCCTTAGGATGTTATTCATACTTTTGCCTTGTGACTAGTTACATGATTAGTTCCCTTGCCCACGTTCCTCCTCATCACCTCCTATTTGCGCAAGCTCCTCCTCGTAATCCTATATCCCATCCCATCCTTGTCCTCGTCTTCCTTGATTGGGACCCTCTTTCATCCTCATCTTTCAATCCACTCTCATTTGCCACATTTGTTTGTCCACTCATTCGACATGAAGGATCTGGGTGTTCCTATCAAGGATCTGATTCTCCTTTACCACGACAACATGAGCAGTATTCATCTGGCTCGGAATCCGGTGTTCCACTCATGCACGAAGCATATCGAAGTGCACTATCACTTCATCTAAGAGCGCGTTCAGGTTGTATATGTCAACCTGCAATACATCACCACGAACCTTCAGGTAGCCGACATGTTCACAAAAGCCTTAAGAGTTGACAAGCTCATGCAATTCATGTCGGATCTTAGCCTAACGAGAGCCGCTTTGCTGAGCTTGAGGGGGAGTACAACAGAGTGCAATGCAGCAGTCAATCGAAGACGACCAAAGGAGTAGTCTAAGTAGCAGCACACCGACCAAGGGAAGTTGAAGCACGAAGACAAACAAAGAGGCTAATCAAACAAGGAGCATGAAGTAGTAAGACGAAGGAGAACAATCGACTAGTCGAAGCTGAAATAAGATAGTTGAAGATGGCTTTCCATCTAGACACAAAACCGAGGAATTCAAAAAGACAAAATGAGCCAAATAGTAAGATGACTTTCCGGCGACCGGAAGTTGTGTTTGAAGGGGCGTGTTGAGAGTCAAACCTAACTTCCCAAAATGGAATGGCTTTCACACTCGCAATGGACACTCTCGGTTCCGGCTTGTTTTGTAAATAGTAGAAATGGTAGTTGTCCTAAGTTAGTTGGTATTCAAACCAACCCTTTTATAACCTAGTCACCGTTGGATGTATTTTGTTTTGTAACCATTACCTGATTAATATAGCTTCTTGTTCTCTATCTCTAAGCTCTCTTTCTCTATGTTTGTCTTACACACACACACACACAGAGTTTTCTTCCACTGCACAAGATCACTTACACTCTCCATTTCTTTACATAAGAAAAGGTCTGAAGGAACATTTTGCCGAGCTATTTGTTGTACAATCCTAGATGAATGCAAAAGAGCTATCACCTTAAATAGCAGTAGGGTGTATCTTAAGGCTATAAGTTTCTTTATAACGGTGGATCGAACTCCAAAAGAACAAGAACGTAGAAGACATGCATATGCATCTACGAAAGGAATGCAAAATGCATAACAAAAGTGATCACCCACTGGACTACATAACCTCAATTTTGAACAAACATGTTTTGGAATTGTAGAGGATATCCATTAGATAAGGGGTTAGGACTAAGTGATGTAGCGCAAGGTATGGATGTTATATTTTTGGTTGAAACTTGGGAGCATGATGCAAAAAGTATACCGAAGATAGATGGCTACCTTATGAAATAGATATGGCCTCACTCTAAAGGGAGTATTGTTCGTGCAAGGATAACATGTATTTACCATGAGAGATAAGATATTTATATAACATTGTGTAAGTATGATAATTACAAGTGATACCTATGGATGGAGATTAATTTGGGGGGGAATTTGGGCAAAGGGAATATCGACATAGCCACATGCTACAATCCTCATAAAGAGTCAAACTATTATAGTAGATTTGGGTTGGAACGTGATGATCCTTTCACATATCTATGTCAAGAAATACTTGTTTTTTAGAAGCTTGGTAAAGTATTGATTATGGGGGGGCTTTAATGCTAGAGTTGGAAAATACCAAATACAAAGATATCTGAAGAAAATATAGTGAATCCTTGTTTATTACGTGACTCAAAGTATTGTATTATGACAGATTATGGAAGAATTCTTATGCATATACTTGATTGTCTTAAATAGTATAAATAGTTTTCCTTCGAGAAATGACTCACATGTTTACCAACCTCATACAGAGGAAGTGTTGTATATTATGTGTTTTTGAAGGCATGTGATCTATGCATGGTGAATGCATTGAAGATTGGTGCTCTATTCCCATACTCGGACCATAAGATCGTGTACTTGGACCTTACACTCTCACACTCTGGCAAATATGGTAAAGTGAAAGAGGAAATAAGATACATCATTCAACCTTGTTACAATAAAGCTATGGTATATGCAAAAGAAGTTGAGAACCATTTGCCAAAACTCTAATGATGTTAAAGAAAATTGGAAACACTTGAAAGATGTCATCCTTAAGGTAGGATATCAACACTTTCAAATGTGTGTTGGTGGATATAGAATATCTAGTTTCCCATGTAATTCTTGGTTTGATGAGGAATGTAAAATATATATATATATATATATATATATATATATATATATCAAACTATGTAAGTTTGCGAAAGGGGAAAGCAAATGGGTCATGGCATGAAACCAATATAAAAAGGTAGTGAGGAGAAAGAAAAGACAATACCTACAAATGCAAGAATGGAAAAAGAAAAGATTGTTTAAGTTGCAATTAGGCCTAACATGGAGACAACTCAATGGTAATAAGGAAGATATCAAAGGTGAATTTACAAATGAAGTGATGTTAGAATATGTACAAAGCCTAAATATGCATGAGGGAGTGACTCCTATGATTGAGAACATGAAACAACATGTAATACATCCATTGATCTTGAAGATGTCAATAAAGAAATAAAGAAGATGGTTAATGGGGAAGCAATTAATGTAACTCTCATTACAAGTGAGCTCTTAAAATGGACAATGTCAAGTACTCCTCATTGGATCAAGACCATCGTAGATCAAGTAACTAAATAAAGTTTGTCGAATGATTAGTTCATGAATTGGATTAAGGCAACTTTTAAAGTAGAAGATAAAAATAATGTCGAGCGAGCAAGCTCAACATGGGCCAAATTGGTTGAACAAGCTAAGAACCGGATCGGATGAAGACCGATCGGCTAGGCTCGGATCAGATCGAGGAGCCAGACCGGTCAGCCGGATCCACGAGAACCGGTAGGCCGTTAGAGGCCTATGATCCTAGCCTAGTAGATAGGCATATTTTTGGGAGTTAATGTCAGTCACTCAGTTATGAGCATTGAAGTACATGTCAGTACTTTTGTCAGTACTTTTAAGGACTTGTATAAAAGTGCTCTCAGAACACATTGTATGTACACACACTGAGTATTATTTTTGAAATTAAGTTTTTTAGTGTTCCGCTCTCTCTCTGTCTCTCTCGAGTTCTCTCTGCGTGTTCTCTAAGCTTTCCACTAATCCTTCGTTCTTTATGTTGCTATCCGACTGGGCGGGTTGTGTCTGTTAGCTTTCGCACGCTACTCGTTTCATGGTATTAGAGAGTGAGGGTTCAGAATCCTTTGTTGCCGACAAAGCGTACATACAAACCTAACCTAACACCAGGTAAAGAATAGAAAGAAAAATATACATGGACAGAAGCATGGCAAGCTCGTTTCCTACAGAAAAACTCGACCCAAGCAACTACACATCTTGATCGTAGAAGATGCACCAGTACCTGTTGGGGCACGACTACTGGAGTTACGTGGAAGGAGCAAATGAAGTAGCACCGGAACCGGCAGACAAGGACTTCCCGATGTGGGAGCAAACAACAAGCATAGTGTTGTAATGTCTTGCGTCCTGTGTGCACTGTAAAGAATCTAACTCTAATAGAGTTGAGTATTCAGAAGCGTAGTGTGTGTGTGTGAGAGAGTGAGTGTATAAGCAAGAGAAGGAAACAGAGAGAATAACCAGAAAATAAGAAAACACACAGTAGAGGGATGACAACTTATGCACTTAAAAGAGCTATATTAATTAACTAAAGATTATCAACAAAACAAAAATGGCCAAAGGGGGTTTTATATACAAGTCCTCAAGGGACTGCCATATTAAATGTGTTGGTGGAATCTAACCAAGATATCCACTTGAGTACAATTTTTCCATAAGAATATCTAATATTCTTTGACCACATTAACACTCGACAACTACACGGATTACAATAAATTGTGCTCACACACACTCAACAATTACACGGAGTACAATAAAGTGTGTTCACACACTTTTTCACACATCGTCCTTTTCTTCATAAGCACATGTTCACAAGACCCGACTGCAGTTGGTTGGACTACTAGACCGTGGTTTTCCCATTGTTCCTATGTACTCGATCTTGATCTAGCAATGTCGATATTGCCGATCCAAAATTTCAAGCTTGTCAAGGGTGCCTACAGGGTCGGGTTTATCTCTAACTTAAAAAAATCTGGGCTTTGGAAAGTCTTCCTCTAACTTGCCGGGTCAAGTTGGATTAGATGTGTCAGCCTTACTTTGTCGATCGCGGTCTCACTCTTCCTCTTGTATGGTGCTGATTCTCCATGTTTTCCTTTGTCTTTGTACTTGTACACTCCTCCAAGCTCAACATATCGAGTGGTCTAAGGCCTAGATCCACTGAGAATTGTCGTACCTTGTCGAGACCTAGTGCCTTAGTGAAAATATCAGCCACCTGCCTGTTGGTGCCAACGTATTGGAGGTCAATGTCGTCGACCATTATGCGCTCACAGATGTAATGATAATGCACCTCGATGTGCTTAGTCCGGGCATGAAACACCAGATTCTTTGTGAGCTAGATGCTGCTAAGATTATCGCAACGGATCAATATTGGCTTGTTCACCAATTTGTTGAAGTCTTTCAGCAATCTTTTAAGTCATATAGCTTCGCAAGTAGCTACAGTTGTGGCCCTATACTCCGTCTTAGTGCTTGATAGAGCGACTGTTGGTTATTTCTTGCTACTCCAAGAGATTGCTCGACTACCGAGTGAAAACATAAATCCCAAAGTGGATCGCCTATTAGATGCATTTCCTGCCCAATCAACATCCGTGAAGCCTTCGAGTCGAAGTGGTACTCCACGCTTATAGAAGATACTATAATCAAGTGTTCCACTAATATAACGTAACACTCGTTTAACACAATTCATGTGAGTGCCATGGGGGGTTTCCATGAACTGGCTAAGAACCCCGACCGGATAGTTGAGGTCTAGTCGGGTGATAGTTAAGTAGATAAGACTCCCAATTATTTTGCGATACTGTGTCGGCTCGCAGAATTTTCCAAAATCCGTAGTTAACTTCATATTTTGATCAAGGGGTGTTGAGATGGACTTACACTAGGTCATTCTGAACTTGTAGAGCAAGTTCAACACATTGTGTTGTTCTGAGAGTAGGAACCCTTATGGAGTTTGAATGACCTCGATGCTAAGAAAATAATGTAAGTCATTCAGATCCTTCATCTCGAACTTCTCTAAAAGCTACTTTTTAATCTTTTGTGTCTCGGTGAGGCTTTCTCCACCGATTTTGGGTTAGGCTTTCTCCGCTTCTCATCGAGTACATGCACAAATGCAATACTACCAAAAACCTTCATGCGCGAAAGGTCTGGCTTTGTCCCAAAATACTTCTCGTGAGGGGTGCTGTCATGGACACCCTCGGTCGTGCACCTATTGATGAGATACATAATTGTAATTGTTGCCTCTGCTCAACAGATATTGGGCATGTTCTTCTCATGCAGCATGGCACGTACCATCTCAAGAATTGTGTGATTCTTCCGCTTAAGAACACCGTTTTGTAGTGGTGTTTATGGGCAAGAGAATTCCCGGTGAATTCCCGGCAAGAGAATTCTCGGCGAATCCCAACGAAAATTAAATTGTTGTGGACATCGTCCACCTCTTCCTCGGCCATTCCTCCCCTGATTTCCACGACCACAACCGTGACCTCGACCGAGATCATCATGTGTATAGCATTTACCCATCAAATGTCGTGCTTTTCGACCGTGTATGGTTCTCCTCAACCATTAGCATGGATTGCAAGTCGAAAAAACTTGGGGTGTTCTCCCTTGTTATGGCAGTTCGAAATGAGCTATATTTTTGTGCAAGGTGGCCAAGGCAGATATGCACCATCTCGTCATCATCAATTGCGACATTGATGGAGCCAAGTGAATCGCATAAGTCTTTGATCCGGAGGGTGTAGTCCATCACAGACATATCCCCCTACTGAATATTGTTCAACTCCTGCCGGAGTTGAAGTTTTCTCGCTATGGTTGAAACCGCGAAAATCTTCTTCAAGTTTTTCCACGATTCTGATGGGGATTTCGCATCACGAATATAGCTTAACATGTGATCTTGCACACATGTTGCCAAACAATACATCACCCTACTGGCGCCTTGTTGCCATGTGGGGTAGTTGGGATTTGTACTATTGGGGGTTGTTTCTTGAGCTCCCTCGATATAACTCTAATACCCTTGCCCAACTAGGTATTGATGCATCGTATATTCCCAAGATGCGTAGTTGTGCCTGTCCAACTTCTCTGTTGGAAGTGCACTACCCATATGTGCATTCATTGTTTTGATTTAGCTTGATTCGTATGATCTTGTTAATGTGAGCCTCTTGTTGTGCAAAACTGTAGTGACGATAACAGGTCTTAAAATAACGTCTCTAGTTGCTCACACAGTTTCAATGGTAGAGCTTAGTGAAGGATCTCTAACCCTCACGCTCTGATACCATGTAAAGAATCTAACTCTAGTAGAGTTTAGTATTCAGAAGCGTAGTGTGTGTGTGTGTGTGAGAGAGAGAGAGAGAATGTATAAGCAAGAGAAGGAATTACAGAGAATAACCAGAAAATAAGAAAACACACAATAGGGGGATGATAACGTATGCACTTAAGAGAGCTATATTAATTAACTAAAGATCATCAATAAAACAAAAATGGCCAAAGGGGGTTTTATATACAAGTCCTCAAGGGACTGCCATATTAAATGTGTTGGTGGAATCTAACCAGAATATCCACTTGAGTACGATTTTGTCATAAGAATATCTAATATTATTCTTTGACCACATTAACACTCGACCACTACATGGATTACAATAAAGTGTGCTCACACACACTCGACAACTACACGAAGTACAATAAAGTGTGTTCACACACTTTTTCACACATTGTCCTTTTCTTCATAAGCACATCTTCACACAAGCTGAGCTTGATTCTCAACATGCACAATTAGATGTTGGGCTACATCAAAGAGGCGAAAACACTGAAGGAGGCTTGGGAAAATCTAAAAAAGATTTTTGCCACAAGGACCAAGGCTCGGAAGTTGCAGCTCCGGCAAAAGCTCAACAATATCTCATTTCCATGTTCTTGATACCTTGCAATAACAATAGACCAAGAAACTACAGTTTTAACTCTTAGCCCATCAAACAGTTTATATGCATCTGATAAACTTCCACATGTTGCATTCATATAAACTAGAATGCTTCCAATGAGCACATCCAAGATGATGCGTAGTTGAGTATTGCAATTTGGTAGTAGGATTCAATTTTCAAGTTGCTGCTTGAGTACATGGTCCTGCATTTTTAACCCTCACAATTTGGTAGAAAAATTCAATGTCAAATTGCTCCTTAAGTATATGGTCTTGCATCTTTCACTGTAGCAATGTGGTAAGGATTCAGTATTCAAATCACAGTCTGACCTCGCCTTGTTAGCATCACATTGCATTGCATCAAATTTCTTTTCTGGGACACCTTAGCATACCCTTCCCTGTCAAGTGCTTTAGTTTTCAAACATTGTGAGCCCATCACAATTGTAGTTTACCTTATTCACAAACAATATGATTTTCCTTCAACATCGCCTTCGACATCGCTTTTAAGAACACAACCATTTGAAGTTATGAAACCAAAACTCTTTTGGTTTTCAAATGTGCTTGAGACAAAAACAAAACTAATTGTGGCAAATAAAAAACCAGAATTCTAGCACACTAGATATTTCATGTAAATAGATTCCAGAAATGTCTCCGCATAAACAAACTTTAACTTCATGAATCAGACTTTTCACATCCAGAACAATGTTCACATTTTCACCAGAACTTTATTTGGTCCCTTCACATCCAATCTCCCTCCATCATACATATTTGACAGAGAAATGTAAGGTGCTGCATCTTTAGGTTCCATGTTCATGGCATGATTCATTGCAAACAATCCTTTGATACCATCACCGTGTGCCTTGCATGCACCAAGAAAAGTGTTCCAAACTTGAGCATCAGGCACTATAGGCCTGCTGAAAATAAGGTCTTCTGCCTTAGCTAACTTTCCAAATCATTCAAAAAGATCGATCCTACAACCATCGAGTTGAATGCTTGATGAGATTTGAAAATTTATAACACTTGTCTCAAACCAATCGAGGCCTTCTTCCAATTAGGCTTCATGAATGCATGTGGAAAATATGCTCAGAAAGGTGACTTGATCATGTGCGATCATTTCCTTTTGCATATGTTACAGCTCTGGCAAGAGCTCAACAATATCTAGCAAGAGGATATGTTGGTCGCTGACTACACCACCAAAATAAAGGAGATATATGACGCCATGGGATTCATCAATGTGACGGTGGATGAAGATGAGATGGTACATATCTGCCTCGGTGGTCTAGCGCAGAGGTACATGTCAATCCGGATGGCAATATGCACATGGGGGAAGCCATCGTCCTTCTTCGACTTAGGACCACTCAATCAAAGAACCAGATGTTGTACACAGAGGCGGATCGGCCCCCTGGGCGTGGCAGACGAGGTGGATTGGCACGCAATGGTGGTGGCTGATAAGAGCAGGAAAGAAGGCATAGAGGTGGTGCCGACAGTAGTTCTGAACCCTCCACAATCAGGGGTAGTCATGTTGGACAGAAGGGGAGACTCATGAATGTTTTGCACGTCCCGATAATTACAAAGAACTTGGTGCCAGTCGGATAGATCGTCGACCAAGGAATGCAAGTTCGATTCACCCACCTCAGGTGCTTCATCGAGGAACAGGGCAAGATTATTGTGCAAGGGCGTCGAGAAGGGAGGATGTTCATCCTCGACACCAATGATGTTGGCACTACTCTATTTGCAAAAGGGCAAAAATTTGGTTCAAACATCGACTTGTGGCATAAGCGGATAGGCCACGTCAACTATCAGAGGCTTCAAGAACTACAATTGAAACAAGTAGTGTTCGGATTGCCAAAGTTTAGTGGCCGGAAAGCCCAAGTATGCAAGCTAGGGAAGCAACACCGACGTCTATTCCCCAATGAGTGAAACCGGAGCCAAAACAAGCTCGACTTGATACATTCGGATGTATGGGGACCGACACAGAACATGAGCTTAGATAGGAGTCAATACTTCATCTCCTTCATCGACGACTATAGCCAACATACATGGATCTATCTCATTGAGAAGAAAAGTGAAGTCTTTGACTGTTTTCAGAACCTTCAAAGTTTAGTCGAAAGGGAAATAGAGAAAAAGATCAAGTGCCTACAGTCGGATGGCGGAAAATAATACTTTTCCGGCCAGTTTAACTATTACCTACAACAAATGGGAATTCGACGAGAATTGAGTTGTTGATATACGTTGGAACAGAACATCGTAACCGAGAGGAAAAATTGGTCAATTGTGGAAACGACACGACAATGCTAGAGGAGAAGAGCATGCCTAAATTTTACTGGGTTGAAGCTGTTTGAGCTGTATTTTGTGCAAAAGCCGTACTTAAGACACCAAAGGGTGTTCAACAACCTAGCATATGTGCATGTGTCTAGTGAGAAGAGGAGAAAGTTGGACCAAAGTCGGATAGATGCATACTATTTGGCTACTCAAAGGAGCAAAAGGGGTACAAGTGTTATAACCCCCGAACAAAAGAAGTTTGAGTAAGTTGCGATGTTGAATTCAACGAGTCGGCAACCTGGTACTCCCTATCGACTCCGACTCCGACTCTTGACAACTACGACCACCCGATCACTGAGGATGAGGCCAATGAGCCCAATATGATTTGGGAGGAAGAAAAAGAAGACATCGGAGCTCTAGAAGAGAGTTTGATCTCATTCTGGCTAATAGGCGGATTGAGGGACTAAGTCGGAACGACTAGTCGAATGATGAGTCGACGAGTATTGGAGACTCGGTCGTGCACTCCCCGCACAAGGAACCAAGGAGACGGTACACGCATAAGGAAAAAATGAAGAAGAAGATGTCATAGTACGACATCGACAAAGAAGAGTCGGATCAGAGTGAGTCCAACACCAGAAAGAATGAAGACGGACCTTCAGAAACAAAGTCCAAGTCGGCCAAGAGAGCCTTAAAATCAGCAAATCAGAAGCTACGCCGATCTACCCACCAGAAGAACCCCCTCATGCGGTATGGATATAATGAGTACATGGCGCACCATTATGCTTACATGCCAAAGGTGGCGGAAGTGCGTGAGCCGGAGAGCTACACAGAAGTGGCAAAAGATGTGAATTGGTGTACTGCTATGGAGGAAGAAATGTGGACACTTGATGCCAATGACACATGGAACCTGGTTGATCCCCCCTGACACTTCAAACCGATGGACTACAAATGGGTGTATAAGATGAAGTATAATGTCGACAATTCAATCAACCAGTACAAGGCCCGACTGGTGGCCTAGGGATATGTGTAGACCCACATAATCGACTACGATGAGACCTTCGCATCGGTCGCGAAGATGACAATGGTGCTGGCAATTGCAACGGAAAGGGGGTGTGGCATCTCCACCAAATGGATGTGAAGAATGTGTTTCTTCAAGGTGACCTTGAAGAACAAGTGTATATGGTCCAACCCCCCGGGTTTCAGTCGAAGATGAACAAGTCGACAGATCGACCTCAAGTTGAGCTTGAGGGGGAGTGTTGAGCGAGCAAGCTCAACATGGGCCGAATTGGCTGAACAAGGCGAGGGCTGGATTGGTGAGTTGGATCCACGAGAATCGATAGGCCGTTAGAGGCCTACGATCCTAGCTTAGTAGATAGGCATATTTTTGGGAGTTAGTGTTTGTCGCTCAATTATGAGCATTGATAAGAGGCCCACAATGCATGCCAAGTAAGTGTATGTTTATGGGTTCTTTATTTCAATTGTTGCTACCCGTACATACCACCAATTTTAACTTGCTAGATATCGTTACGAAGCTTGTTGCTACGAGTACATACTTACCAATTTAAACTTGCAATATATACTATATATTCTTGCGAGACGAAACGAGACGAAGTGTCTTGTGGTCTGCGGCCCAACAAATAGATGGCCAGGACAAATACACGCCTCATCCCGACCATTCATTCCATTACGTGTTCATTGACGTCACCTCCACGGACCACAACCTTAAGCTAGCTCTCTCATTATGCTAATAATTTGTAATCAAAAGTGTCTCATGGGCCAAATTTGGTCTTAGAAGACGTTTATAAATTACATACATATTTCTTTCTTTCTTTCTTTCTCTCTCGATCGACCGTTGGTTTGTCATATGCAACCAAAAATTGAAAGATACACAGAGAGCATTCGAAATCTCTTTCCCTCCCAAACACACAGACGTGTACACGCTCTCGCAGAAGAAGAAGAAGAAGAAGAAGAAGAAGACGCAGATCCTTCTCTCTCTACGCCGCATCAGAAGTAAGTACCGTCCTTCCTTCCTTCCTTCCATTCACGCATCAGAAGTAAAGCACAGTTGTGGAGGCAAAATTTCTGTTTTTTATGGCAGCAAATTAGTTGGTTTTAGCAGTTGACATGGAAGCCTTCATTGTGCCCAAATATGGATCTCGATCTATAAAACCTGTAAGCAAATTTTGCAGAAAAGAATTGCTTCAACAAGATGACATGAAAAATTAAATTCCTCTAAAATTTATAGTTTTCCAGGTAAAGATTCCGAGGGCATTTGTAGAAAAAGTTTGCTTCAACTAAATTCAATGGAAGCTTAGATTCTGCCAAAAATACAGTATAGAGGTCAAAGATCTGCTAAGAGACTTGCATGATTTTTTCCCTTTTCCTTAACAAGATGGAGGAAGCCTACTACAATGCTTTGGATTCATCACCAGACGAGCTATTATGCTTAGTGGTCAGGTATAACTCCAGACCTAATAAAGCTTCTCTAAAGGCAGCCATCCATAGGAGCTCCAAGGATCAAGCCATACGACTATGTGGATCTCTCTCTGCATTTTCTGACCTTCAGGTTCAAGCTTTTCAGAACCTTGACAACTCTCAATATGAGAATGACATTGATGAATTCAAGACACCTTCTCCGAAAAGAAAGAGAAGACGAAGAGCTTGCAATATTTCTTCCTTAGCTTCTTCTCCAGAGAAAGGTAGAGGTAGGATAAACAGGAAAGATTTCATTTTGTCTAATCTGAAGGCATGTGCGACGGTAACTCATCTAGCTCTCTGTCATCCTAAAAAGGCTTTTCAGCCATGCGATTTGTTTCCTACAGTTCAAACCTTACACGATCAACTTGTTTTCTTCGAAGATGACATCGAGCTACAAGACATCATTGCAACATTATGTGAAACATGGTGGAAAGATCATCTTCCTGGTCGAGAATCACTCATTGCACAATCTCTTCCTTTTTTACTCTCTAAATCCTTAGAAATTGGTAGAAAGGCTCATGTGCATCGAGTCTATAACATGAGGGAAGCTTTTACACTCTTCGATTTCATGGATGAGAGCATAGAAGATCTCAAACACCTTCTAATGAGATGTGTTCTTACACCAGCATATCTCCGTTCAACTGATGGTTGCCGATTCATCACTTTCCTATTCAACATCAATGGTCAACTCACCAAAGAGCTCATAGTGATCGTAAAATCTCAAATCCCTTTTGGAAGGAAGTCTATTCTTGAAGCGTATGGTGAGATACTGTTCCGAGCATGGAAGACAGCAAGTGATAATTGTAATCGTGATATAATTGAAGAGTTTTGTATGCAAAGTTTAATTGAAGGTGCTGTCTATGCTTCCTCTAAAACATTAGCATCTTCAATCCGTAAGATCTTGGTATCATTTACTGCACAAAGGACACAAGAAGGTGTGGAAGCTCTTCTTTTCCGTCTTCAAGAACCTATACTATTCAGGTCCCTACAGGTACATAGTTTTCTTGCTGTATATATTTCTTTGATTGACAAACCGACTTATTTGTAGGGTTTTGTGAATGCAGCTTAATTTTTATCCATACTTTTGGTTAGGCGTTGAAAGGGAAATATTTGACCTTTTTACTATTTTTATTAACACTGGTTTTGTGAAGTTTAGCTATTGAAAAGATACTGTACAGCCTGCATTCATAATAAAAAAATAGTTGGTGTACCTTTATTTATGAATTTAAATTAATTGGAAAAGAAGTTGTAGGTTTTTTTATCTATGGACAAATAGCTGGAATACAATTTGAGCTGGGAGTTCCTGTTGTGATAATTTGTTCACTTCTAAATCCCCTTGTTCCTTCGTTATTCTAGTTCGTTTGCAAATAATAGCCATTGCATCACATGCTGATATATATGTGATGTCTTGTACAACCAATATTTTTTTTGCTTGATTGGACAGGTAGCTAACTCGAATGTGCGTCGGAATGCATTACTTTTGCTGATCGATATGTTTCCTTTGGAAGATCCGAATGCTTCAAAAGAAGAGAATGGCATTCTGTTAGATAAACAATTTGTTTTCTTAGAGAAGTTATTAACCGATCCATGTCCGGACATAAGAATCACGGCAGTTGAAGGTGTCTGTCGGATCCTTAGGTTGTTTTGGGAGGTGGTATCACCTACTACGACTGTGAAGCTTCTTTCTAAACTAATTGATGAGACATCTCTAGATAAGTCCAATGCTTCTGTTAGGTGTGCTGTCCTGCAAGGCATTACGTATTTACTAGATAATCCAGCTAGCCATGAATTGTCAAAAGCTCTTCTCCCACGTCTAGGGTCTTTGTTTTCTGATTGTAACCTTGCAGTGAGAATAGCAATTGTGGATATGCTTCTTGCAATTAAAGGCATCCGTTCGATCCCATTCCTCAAGGTATACGATCCTTTGTTCATTTTGCGATATAATCTGGAATTGATTTGTGAACGAAATTGAATGATCACATTGTTTCCAACACGTCTTGAGAACAGAATAACAACAATAACAACATTCGTCTGAGGGGATATCATCACTATTTGATCCTCTGGAAGACAAATAATTTTGATCTTATATACTCCTTAGTTAATTTGCATAGCATCACATTTGCACATTGTGGTGGAAATTGGTCTTTGCTCTCTTAGTGATTTATTTTGCTTCAGGTTGTAGGTTTGGAAACACTATTATCTGCTCTTGAAAGTGATAAACCTCCACTTGCAAGGCGTCTTACCAGACTTCTTATTCCATCTTATTTCCCTACAAAAGTCCCAGTTGCTCAAGCATGTAATCGTTGCATTGCATTGGTAAAGAGGTCTCCACATGCAGGGGCAAGATTTTGTGAATTGGCAATGATGGAAGGTGCTCCTCTATACTCACTATTGGAACTTGTGAAGTTCTTTGTTGCGCAATTAATCTCTCTGAACGGGTTAGATGTTGAAGGAAGAGAAGGTATATTTCTAGCCTTAAGTAAGCTCTGCCATAGTCTTGCAAATGAGAAAGAACTCAAGACGCTATTGGGTACTCTTCTCACAAGAGAAACTTTGAAGTCGTTACTAGTTAATGCTACTACTTCTGCATTGCGAACCTCTATTGTGCAGTTGGTCTCTCTTATGACTCCAAAAGATGTGCCTGAACTCTTTGAATATTGTAGTCATCTGGTAATGAACTCTGCAAATGATTCTCTTAATCCTTTGGATTGTAATGAAGCAAGAGCTGTTCACTCTTTGATGTTGGCATGGGGAGGTTTCAATGATCTTATTAATGCACTCATCCAGATTCTCATTCAAGTTGCTCCCAGAACATCAGATTCAATGATTCACTTGTCATCAAGCACTGGGAAATCATTAAAGAGAACTAGGTCTCAAAGCAAGGGTAGCAAATCTCCTTGGACAAATTCTATGAACAAAAAATGTAATTCAGCAAGAGGAAAGAAAATAAGTAGTGTTTCAGAAGGTGAGCAGTCTATCAAGAATCTCGAAAGTGCTATCCGAGCAGCATGGCATGTGGATAACCTCTTGGAAATGGAAGAAACAAGAAATGCCCTTCTCGCCCATGAATGTATTCCTGTTTTGGTCTCAGCTCTAAAGAACACAGCTGATTCTGTTATGCATAACAACCTAGATTGTCAGGTTTCGGACTACTTAAAAGTATCTCCGATTAGAGCTTATACAGGGCTTACAATCCATATGACTCTTTCAAAAAGAAGTGGTAAAAAAGTAGCTTCTAATTCTACTTCAGAAGAGCAGCTAGTAAGTGACGATGGCATTCATTGGTGTATGACTCCCCTTATTTCTTTGATTAGTGGGAAAGCTCAGAAACATCCCTAAATTTTCTATATTTCTCCAAATGCCCCAAAAGTTTCATTATTTTCCCTAAATGCCCCTAGACAAGCCCCTAAAGAGAGAGAGAGAGAACGGGATGGGTTTGCTCATGTAATTGCTATCTCAAATAGCTCATATCATTGAGAAAACTGGTTCGAACGTGACCATACATTGGTGAAGTAGGAAATATACATTCTCAAAGGGGGATTGACCATGGGCTCAGGAAATAGCAAAAATACAAGGGCATTCGAGGAAATAAATGAAAATTCAGGGATGTTGGGCATTTTCTCTCTTTTTTTTAATGTTGAAACCTCAAGCTTATGTAGTGCAAACTTGTGCATCAGGATACTACAAGTGTTTGCAAAGACGTGATTGATTGGTCTATGGGTCTGCAAAATTTCTTGGTTCCAAGCAGTCCAATAGCAAATATAGAAAAGAAAATCAAACATACAAAGAGCTTAAGATCTCGACAGAGAGAACCACTGACCGACATATCCAATAATACCACCTGTGGTAACTATCTGTAAATATGCAATATGCATTAGGAGAAAACAAACTTTTAGAAGATTCATTCGGGTTCTAATCTGTGTAAATCTATGTAAAATGCAGATGATTCAAGCTCTTGTAGCTCATCTGAGGTTGATGTGTTCTTAAGCAGAATTAAATTATCCAATGCTTCACTAGAATGTTTGTCACATTTCTTTTCTCTTAACTTGGTGAAAGATAACACTATTTGGGAGTCTTGGTCAGAGCTCATAATGAAGCTATTACACTGGACTATGGACTGGCTGAAATCTTGGGAAGGGGAAGAATTCAAAGGTGGAAAGAAAGAATGCAGCTCTAAATGGAAAGATATGCAGTCATGTGTTAGAGACGCAGCTACTCATGGTGCAAGAATGCTTTATATAAGCCTAAGGAATGACACTGGACGGGCCATACAATATTCAGAAATAGCCAATGATCTTCTAGATCTGCTCATGTATAGCGATGCTTTCTTCGGCCCAAAGGCAGCAACATCATTCTTGGTTTCTATCAAACCTTGGATCCCAGACATTTTTATAAGCATATCATCTTCAGTTAAAGCTATGGCTAAACCTATGGATGCTTCTCTTCATAGCTTTTATGCTTTTTCTAATGATCAGATTGGTAAGAGATTATTGAGGCCATGGGTTGCAAGTTTCACCAAGTCTGCCTATGAAATAATGAGAAGTGCTGAAGCCAAAGATAGAGAGGAAGAATCAAGAACTTCTCAAGAAGAAGGGAGTTCAGCTAATACTAAAAGAGATAAAAAGTCTTGTTTTTCCATACAATTTCTCAATGAAGTGAGCAAGCTACTCAGAAGGGGAGATTCAATGATTTTAGAGGGCATATCATCACTCTTTTTATGGCAAGCTCTTATGTCGTTGAAGGTGGAAGACTATTCCAACGCATTGGGTGCGTTAGACATTGTTTATACAAGGTTATTATCACCAAGGAGGTGCTTGAAAATAACACTTTCCCAGACTAATCAAGAGGTTTGTGAAGAGATAAATAAGCAGATTGATGGAAGAATGGAAGAGGGGATATCAAATAGTGAGGATGAGCAAAAGAACAAGATAATGCAGAGACTTAAAGAACTTGTTAAGAACCTCCTAATGATAGCTAGTGAAGCTTGATGATGTAGCTAACTGCTATCTTTGTTAATGTTTTGTTCTCTCTTTTCTTTTTGAGGTTTTGGAATATGAATAGAACATCTTGTTCATTTCATTCTCTCAATGGAAATTCTTCTCTCCATGTAAGTAGCAGCAAACCTTTCTCTCTTTAAACATGTATAACTATAATGTTATCTCTACGTAACAATGCGCTCATTCAATATTCAAGAACAACGTTATCGAGTGGCAGGTTGCTGAAATCGGGAAGGATTTTCTCGAATTAAAAAGAAAAAAACCATCTCACCGTACCCCTCCAACACGTGTTGATTACATAGTGAGACGGAGACGGTTGTGATGGTGAACAAGGTTAACTATTCTTCTTGACTAAAAGAAGGGGAAAAATAAATGGATCAAGAAAAAAATCAATTGAAAACGAAAGCACTCACACTGTTCTATGTAAAGTTGTAGTCCGGAGCATTAAAATACATAAAAACCACAGGCCCGGGTGTTCTGAAGAGTATTGGTGTGAAGGATTATTGATGACACCAATGGACTCACTCTCACTGCATTAGTAAAGCTAGTGAGAGATAATTTCATGTGATTGATTTCCATAGAATATTATGTCTTTGATGATTATGGTACATGTATTTTGTTAGCAGGATAATTAATAGGTTATGTATTTTGAATTGCTTTTGATTGTATTCTTTACCATGGCCCTCACACCACAATATTGAGCTATTTGAAAGTCTGTCGACTCTCTTCGTGAAGATCTTTTGATTGATGATCATATAATACCGTTTTGATGCAATATATTTTAGTCATCCCCCATTGTAATACAAGTATATTTATGGGATGATACGGTCTAAGTTTTATCTAGATTTAGTCCAAATTGGATTGATGATCATATAAAACCGTTTTGATAGAATATCCTTTATTCATCCCCCATTGTAATACAAGTATATTGATGTATATCGGTGGGATGGTTAAGTTTTATCTAGATTTAGTCCAACTTTGACTTTTATATTTAAAATTGTCTTCTCAAAAAACACCAAGGTTTAACTAACATAACTTGTATGAACTTGCTATCAAGTATTTATAGACATGAACCAATATCCTATATATATATATATGATAATATCTTTGAGGTTCACATTTGAGGTCAAAACGACAAACTACACCATTATTTGTCATCCATAGAAATAATCATTGCATAATTAAATGTTTACACATCATATCCACATCTTTATCTGTCCCATTATCCTCACTAATTATGTTAATTGAGTCATGAAACAATGGTGTCCATTCATCATCTTCATGAATTTGATCAAGACTCTATGGACTAGGTTTCATGCTACACAACTTGAATTTTTGTTAGTTGCAATAGATTGGTGGTAATTTTTTTTCTCTATTTGTTGCCTTGGAAGTTCACACCATAACCTCCAAGTCATAAAATTGAGAGAACCCAAGTTCAATCCTTGCCATGGGCTAGGCTAAGCCTGTCTCATTGATCGTAATTGATTTCCCTTGGATGTTAAAGAAATATCTATATATCTCCCTTTTTTTCCAAAAAAACATATCCTTCCATTTGTTTTGAAAACATATCAGCTACAAAATACAAATTGATGGAAAGGAAGTGACTATCCTTCCCAACAACATATTATCCAGATATATTACTCCAAGCATTATGCTCTCTTTCTCCAACCTTTTTGATAATTCCAAAGCTCTACAATTGTACCCATTATCTAGATAGCCACCGATCATGGTGTTCCAAGATACAATATCTTTTAAGAAAAGATGATCAAACATCTTGTAGGCATCCTCAAGACTACTAACTTTTGCATACCTGTAGGCTATCAACAAGAGTATTTCCAAGTGTTGGGCCCACCTCAAAGTCTAGCTCCACAACCTCAAATGGATGATTTTGCCACTATCTAGTGCTCTTGTGCTCAAGTCAAGGTTGTTAGGTATGTTAGATACAGTACGGAAACCATACGTATATAAATTATTAATACGCATATTGTACCTCCCAATTTAAAAATACGTTAAAGACGTTTTTTAATATGTTAAATACTTATAAAATACATAAAATACGTATTTTACTTATAGTACGTTAAATACTTCTAGCATTTGAAAATTATTACCTTTCTAAAACATATTTGTAATATTGTAAAAAGCATCTATGTTTACACAAATTTGTGATGTACATTATAGTTCTACATCCTAATATGCATATACTTAAGACATTTGAACATTTCGCATCCGAAAATACTTATGATATGGATGTCGACATTCACTTATTCTATACATCAGTGTAAGTGTGTATCACGACGTTCTACTTCAAATTGTAATTATTTATGATTATGCCTTCATAGATTGAGGAACCGTCTACAATTATCACACTCGGGATAGGTTTTTGTCTTCTTTTCTGTCATAATCATCATCATCATCATCATCATCATCTATCTTCTGTGATTATCACACTCAGAGTCAAGACAGGTTTCTGTCTTCTTTTCTCTCTCTTTTTCTTTTTCTTCTTCATCATCTCTTCTTTTTGCTTCTTTTTCACTATTTTTTTTTCTTTTGCTTTTTTTGTAGGGGTTTTACTTACATTTTTTTATAAATACGTATTATACCTGTTTTTTCAAATGTACGTTAAATACTGTATTGCACAAATGTACAGGATATGTGACTTAACAACATTGAGGTATAGTACGTACTATACAAATTATGAGGTACTATACGTATTTAAACGTTAAATACGGGTACGTAAACAACCATGCTTTAAGAAGGTTCACTAGCATGACTTAGTTTGACCTTGTTCCATGATTCTTCATCTTTACGTAAACAGTTAATGCTTCATCTCCACATCCATATGAAGTGAGACCTGAAATTAATGTAGGCCAAGCCACAACATCCTTAACAAACAAATTTTCAACCATAGTTCGAGCATCATCTAATCTACCACATTTTCTGTACATGTCAAGTATACTTGCAACAAATCTATTGATGGAAGCCCAATCTTTTTTAAAACGGCACGTGTTAATTTCCCTTTCTCTAGGGCCTCTAGATTTGCACAAGCTTTAAGGACCGCGACAAATATCAATCCATTAGCTTGTATGCCTTCCTCCCTCATGTTGTCATATAGATGAAGAGCTTTCTCATCATTTCCATGTTCTTGATACCTTGCAATAACAATAGACCAAGAAACTACAATTTTAACTCTTAGCCCATCAAACAGTTTATATGCATTTGATAAACTTCCACATGTTGCATTCATATAAACTAGAATGCTTCCAATGAGCACATCCAAGATGATGCATAGTTGAATATTGCAATTTGGTAGTAGGATTCAATTTTCAAGTTGCTGCTTGAGTACATGGTCCTGCATTTTTAACCCTCACAATTTGGTAGAAAAATTCAATGTCAAATTGCTCCTTAAGTATATGGTCTTGCATCTTTCACTGTAGTAATGTGGTAAGGATTCAGTATTCAAATCACAGTCTGACCTCGCCTTGTTAACATCACATTGCATTGCATCAAATTTCTTTTCTGGGACACCTTAGCATACCCTTCCCTGTCAAATGCTTTAGTTTTCAAACATAGTGAGCCCATCACAATTGTAGTTTACCTTATTCACAAACAATATGATTTTCCTTCAACATCGCCTTCGACATCGCTTTTAAGAACACAACCATTTGAAGTTATGAAACTAGTACTCTTTTGGTTTTCAAATGTGCTTGAGACAAGAACAAAACTAATTGTGGCAAATAAAAAACCAGAATTCTAGCACACTAGATATTTCATGTAAATAGATTCCAGAAATGTCTCCGCATAAACAAACTTTAACTTCATGAATCAGACTTTTCACATCCAGAACAATGTTCACATTTTCACCAGAACTTTATTTGGTCCCTTCACATCCAATCTCCCTCCATCATACATATTTGACAGAGAAATGTAAGGTGCTGCATCTTCAGGTTCCATGTTCATGGCATGATTAATTGCAAACAATCCTTTGATATCATCATTGTGTGCCTTGCATGCACCAAGAAAAGTGTTCCAAACTTGAGCATCAGGCACTATAGGCCTGCTGAAAATAAGGTCTTCTGCCTTAGCTAACTTTCCAAATCATTCGAAAAGATCGATCCTACAACCATTGAGTTGAATGCTTGACAAGATTTGAAAATTTATAACCCTTGTCTCAAACCAATTGAGGCCTTCTTCCAATTAGGCTTCATGAATGCATGCGGAAAATATGCTCACAAAGGTGACTTGATCAGGTGCGATCATTTCCTTCTGCATATGTCGGAATAACCGAAGTGTTTCCTTTGCATCGCCCCGTTGAGCATATGTGGCGATTATTGCATTCCATGTGACTAGATTCCGTTGCTCAGTTTTCTGGAAAATTATATGAGCAACCTCTAAAGATCTACATTTCCCATACATATTGAGAAGTGAATTGAAGATAAAAAGTTCCGATTCGAGACCAATTTCTGCCAGAAGTGCATGGGTTTCTCTACCGTCATCTAATGAAGTGAGATTTGCACACGTAGTTAAAACACCTAGAAAGCTCACTACATCATGTTTTGTGTTCTCCTTCTTGAGAAGCTTTTAGAGAGTTTTCACATGCATGAAACATCTGTATGAAAGTGACCTCATCTGGCATTACACCTTAATGCTGCAATTGAACAAAAAGATGAAGGGCTTCCTCTTTTCCCCCTTGTTTGTTGCTGCTATATGCTCCACTTAAAGCATTCCAAGAGACTACAATCATCTCACACATATCTTCAAATGTCGATGGAGCTTCTTCCAAAGCACAACATTTGCTATACATATTGACGAGTGAAGTACCGACCATGACATCTTTTTCAATCTCATCCCGAACCCCATGTTCATGAAAAACATACCCATCTCTCAATGACCATACCAAGGCACATGCTCTAAGCAAACTAATGATGTACCTATGACAATAGAATGAAAAAGTCACCTCATAACCTCAAGAAAATATGCTTCAACCCCCACCCCCACCATATTCACTCATCCTTATCACAAAAAATTCTTCATTCAGTCCACAAACCATCTCACCGATTAACGCCAAGTTCCTGTACAACTAACAACAAAATGACTCTAGACTATTTCCTCCTCCCGTCATGATCTGCTTCGACCCCCACACCGTCATCACTCATCCTCTCATCATGCTACTATGCTTCAACCCTACCGCCACACCATCATCACTCATCATAACGAGAAACCTAAAATCTTCTTCATTCAGTCCACATCAACATCTCGATCTCGCCGACCATCTTGGCATGTCGTCGATGCCCACCAAAATCCTGTATTGACAACAAAAAAAGAGTCTAAAAAGTGTCCTCACCTACTCATGGTAGTCGACTTCAACCCCCCCACCATCTTCACTCATCCTTATCACATAAAATTTTTTCTTCATTCAGTCCACATCAACCATCTTGTTGATTACCACTAAATTCCTGTACAAATAACAACAAAATGAGTCTAAAATATTTCCTCCTTCCCTCATGATTTGCTTCGGCCTCCACACCATCCTCACTCATCCTCTCAACATAGCACTATGCTTCAATCTCTACCGTCATCATCACTCATCCTAATGAACAACATAAAATCTTCTTCATTCAATCCACATTAACATTTGGCCAACCATCTTGCCATGTCGCCAATTAGCATTAACATCCTGTACAGACATCAAAAAATGAGTCTAAAAAGTTCCTCACCTTCTCATGATAACGCTTCAGCCCCTACAACATCATCACTGATCCTGACAAAAACAAAAAATGAACTTCCTTCAATCCACATCAATAATCTCTCTATCGCCAATGAACCCCAACATATCAACTTCCTTCTCAAACACAAAAAATTCAAAAAGTTATGTTCTCATGTGAAGGAAGTATATTTCATCCCAACTTAAGAATGAAATAAGAAACGACTAGGTGGAGGAAACAACCATCGTGGAGGCACATAATTCCAACTATTTTCAAGTGTCCCATCCAACCATAGAGGTATTGGCCACCATATTTGTCTAAATTTTCTTCTTTTCTTATGCACCTTTTCTGTTGTTCCTCTGATATTATCATGCTCTCCCCTACCTGTGTGTATCAAGTTGTCCCAGAACATCTTTATCATATCCACCACATTATACTCGATACCTTCATATTTCTTGTTGCACCGACACTTCCACCACACCCATAAAGCATTAATCGAAACAATATTCCAAATAAAAGCCTTTTTAAAATATTTACCACCCGCAATGTTCGGGAAAACCACTTCAATTCTATTCTCTGATACACGCAATGCTTCTACACCTTGTTGCCCTTCGTACATGGATACCTGCAGATTCAAAGACCCCCAAAAAATAGCCCCCATGTAAAAATCGCTCCTCTATATGTACATGAAAACATCCTCAATATTCTTCCCCAATAATTTTGAGCTGCAATACAAGTCTAGAACAAATGTTTCAAAGTCTCCTCCTGTAATTGGCAACACACACAATGACGATCATCAACTTGTCCTTTTAGATGAAAACCTACAGGTAAGGCATAATGAAGTAATAACCACTTAAAAGAAATGGCTCTCCGCAGACATGGTAGAGCCCATAAATGTTTCTAGTAAGCCGCTACATATTGAGAGGATATTGCACATGACTCCCAATGCTTTTGTGCAGCAGGACTTACACAATGCCATTGCAACAAGAAGCGTCTCCCATAGGACACAAAATTCTAGAAAAAAGGGAGAGTCCTACTTTCTTGTTCATTTGTTGAGGACCTTCCAGCTAACCGCCATGCATAATCAGCCGGATCCCATTTAAGGTGTTCCATCGGCTTACTTTGAAATGCCCACAATTGTCGTGCATGGTCTGCTAAAAAAGGGTTAGGATCTAAGAAAATCTTCTTGTCTAACCTAGCAATGACCCTTCAGTTGCTAGTTGCATAACTTCAGCTTCGTCTTCCACTAAATATAAGAGACCAGCTTCTCCAACCTCATAAAATCTTTTTCTACCCTCGTTAGTGTATGCATTGACACCTATTAAAATGCCCAAAGGAGAGAAAAGATTGTGCCATGTATAATTATTATGTAAGTTAATTTTCCTTTGACGATTCTGAAAAGCCCGCTGAATGTGAATGGACATCAAACATCCCCCACGTAATGAAGACAAGAATTGTTGTTTGTCCTCATTCGAGAGAAATTGAAACCGCTCCCTAGTAGCTGGTCCTGAGTCCATTTTCCCCCATGATAAATGCGGCCTAATACCTAAAACACAACTAGAGCTATCAGTAAACAAAGGATTCGCTAGAAATGGTTGCCTTAGAAACTGGGCTTTTGTTGATGGCAGTTGAAATAGAAGAGCCTCTCTGATGTCCTTCCATGCCCTCAAAATACCTATAAAAAATCTCCTAGAAACATTAAAATCTCTTTTCATCATAATCATCTAGAAATGTTAATGTTTTTTGCATGTTGTAATCATAGCTCTTAGTTGTGAGATTGCTCATTTGAGTGCTGTCACATACATTTAAGCATTTGGTGCATTAGACATTCTATTTAATCTTGTTTTTTCAAACATCTTCACTAGGTATGATCTCGCATGTGTGCTTGGTTGGGAGCTTTGCATTGTGTATATTCAAGTTGAATTCTCTCATTTTCTCCTTAATATAATTTCTTTGAACATATGTGAGAAAGCAATTGTAGATAAAGTCTTTAGCACTGACTTCTTATATGTTTAAAAGCATAACCATGAAATTTTTGTCCCTATGCAGTTTGATTAATTGACAAAACCCCTCATGAACATTAGAAGATCAAATGGGATGATGTGTGAATGTACGAATGAAGGAATGAGTGGACCATGGGAGATTGGACGATTAGATAAGGGCATATGAGGGGATTGATGGAAGAGGATGAGTTGATTTGATTGGGAGTATTTAGACAAGAGAAATTGGACAAGGAAAGTCAAATAAAACGAGGAACTAAATCCAACACATGTGCCTAAGGTGCTTGAAGAATTCACCTTATGATTGTTATATCAATTTACACAACGGAAAGAGTTGCCATGGGTACCCCATGAGGGCTTGGAGTTCTTCTAGGATATATTGGTAAGATTTTGCAGAATAATGGATTCATTTGGTATTCAAGGTTCCTTATGGGTGCAATCATGTTCTTTGTGAAAAGTTGGAAGGTTCTTTGTTTGGTCATGGTTTTTTGAGAATTGAACAAGGTCACCTTTCTAAAGAGACATGCTATGCCATTAACCTCAAAACTTCACAAAGCTAGATCTTCGAGGTGCAAACAACCTTGTTTGAATTCATCCAAGGGATGATTGGAAAACTATAGTTTAGTTTCATGAATCCAAATACTTCACAAAGTTAGTCTTTGAGAGGCATAAAACCTCGTCTAATTTCATCCAAGGGATGAACGGAAAACTGCCTTTTAGTCTTTTTAATCCAAATAATTCACAAAAGCTAGATGTTTGAGGTGCATACAACCTTGTTTAAGGTCATCCAAGGGATGAATGGAAAATTACCTTTCAGTCTCATGTACATGCCAATAAACTTTCAACATATGGCAAATGAGATGTTTTGAAGCTATTTGGACCTATCTTCACTAAGATTAAATTGTTTCTTACAACTTAAACAAAGAAAGAACTGTTTGTGGACCTCAAATGTAAATGAGGTGTTTAAAGCGTGAAATGAGTGTTTAAATATATTCCCATTTCACTTCATGTTGATGAATACAAGCCCTTCATCTTGGAAACTTATGAATATGATTTTTTCCTTCAAAGTATCTCGTCATAGATCGGAGATGATAGTCAATTGTATCAATTTTACTTTTATTGATGGAACTTGAAGCTATAAAAATCGATCAATAGATTCATGAAAATAAAACATTCTTTTGAGCAAAGATGGGACTGGGAGTAAGACCAAGGATTAGAGCTTTGGGTGTGGATCTTGATCGACTTGATTCCTCACTATAGACACAA
Organism: Azolla caroliniana; assembly: GCF_043228905.1. NCBI lineage: Eukaryota > Viridiplantae > Streptophyta > Polypodiopsida > Salviniales > Salviniaceae > Azolla > Azolla caroliniana. The sequence continues at coordinate 9,478,249 of NW_028230444.1, read as the reverse complement.
AAGTTTCAAGTTGACGATCATGTGTGGCTATTCTGCAATGTGGTGTAAAGACTATCATGAACATTTATACAAAATTGCATATCTATATATATATCTATATATCTATATATATGTGTGTGTGTGTGTGTGTGTGTATCATAAGATAATCATATAGGGACTTAAACCAATGACCTTTATTATATACTTCAATGCTATAATAAAATGTTATAGATAATCTTGTAAAGTTGTATGTATACATAACATCACACGATATCCCCACCTTAAACAGGCTAATGCATGACCACCAAATGACGTGCTTGTCATGAGATGGCAAGACTCGAACCCATGACCTTATGGTATATGGGTCGAGCTCTTAACCATCTCACCATCTATTGTAATTCATAGAATATTATTTTCATTTATGTTTTATTATAAGAAAGTAATGTATATTCCAGATTTCTCTGGAACATTCTAGAAGCTTCAGGATTATTCCTGAGAACACTATAAAAGAAGGCACTAAGCATTATGTTGAACCAAATTGGTTCAACACCAGTCTTAAGCCTCTTAGTCGATTTGTACTTATCTTTCATATAATATAAGAGCTGCTGTCATCATCCTATTTTCTCTCTCTCTCTCCTCTTCTCACTTCCTCTCTCTCGGGAATCTTACGCAGTCCCGTCCTCTTAGTACTAATAGTACTACTCTTCTTAGTACTAATTCCATCTCTGTTTTAGTACTATTCCTGACAGTTTGAACCAATTTTTTCCTCTAGCCTACTTGTCACTCTCCCTCATCCTCCTACCCTTTCCCCTATACTATGGCTACTGTTAGCGCCCAAGAATACCAATCCGTTTTCTCCGAGCTACAGTGCCTAAAAGAAAAGTTTGTTGCCTTGGAACAAGAAAACCAACGGCTGATAGGGGATCTGCAACAAATCGCTCTAGAAAAACAACAAACGCAACAACAACATGGGGAGTTAGCGTTACGGGTACAACAACTCGAAGCAGCGTTGCAACAACAAGGATCCAGTCCCCAAGGATTTCATAAAGAGCCCAAGATTGGACTTCCTGTGAAATTTGATGGAACGCGTTCGCAATTTCGGGGATTCCTTAATCAGGTACGCTTAGTCATCCAGATGCATCCTTCCCGATATCCCACTGATGCATCTCGAGTCGGCCTAATAGGCACGCTACTTAGCGGCTCAGCCTTGGCATGGTTCGCTCCGCTTCTAGAAAAACAATCGCCCTTGCTTAATAACTTTGAAGATTTTATTGGTGAGTTTAAAGCCTGCTTTGGAGACACCGACAGCATCAGGACGGCGATCAACAAGATCCGGCGATTGCGTCAAGGCGATCGTCCAGCCTCTGCCTACGCGGCGGATTTCTGCCTACTTGCTTCAGATATACCCTGGGATGATCAAGCACTAATGGAGCAGTTTCGCTATGGCTTGCGAAACGATGTCAAAGATCTACTTCTAACTTTCCCCGAAGAACCAAAGTCTCTTACGGAGGCAATCAGTCGAGCAGTTCGATGTGACAACCGCCTTTTTGAACGACGTTCAGAACGTCAATTACAGATACCACGCTCTAGGCCAGAGCCCACTTACGCCGCAGTCGCGGCTAAACCGTTTGCACGAGACATACCTCAAGCAAATACTTCGACACCGATGGAGATCGATACCATGCGTCGACGCGGCCCGTTATCGGAAGAAGAAAAGCAACGACGACGTGCCAATCGATTATGCCTTTATTGCGGTGGACCAGGACATATCGCCATCAATTGTCCCCATAGGCCAAGAAGACAGGTAAATCAAATTGTCGCCTGTACTAAACCTGAGTCAATTCTTCCCTTCGGAGTGTCTGATAGTAGTAATAGTACTAATAGAGTGTCAGATAGTATTCATAGTACTAATAGCCCAAGTATCTCAAATAAATTTGAAATCCTTAGTCAATTAGATGAAGAGTTAAACGATTGAGTCCAGCCAAAATAGGAGCCATTTGGTTGGACAGCAGCCCTAGATCTGTACAGCCCATTAGTGGTTCCATTCCTTCCAAGCAAGTTAGCAATGTGTTCCTAGCCCAAGTCATTGTTAGTACTAAAAGTACTCCCCCAGTACCCGTCCTAGCACTTTTAGATTCCGGAGCTAATTCCTGTTTCATGGATCGAAATTTTGCCCAAGCTTCTCAGATATCCTTAAGAAAACTTCCTTGTCCCGCATCTGTAGTGGTCATTGATGGTCGTCCCATTGCTTCCGGGAATATTGTAGAAGAATCAGAACCCATTCAAGTTGTCCTAGGTAGTTTTGTGTGTATAATATCATTTAATATAATTAGTAGTCCAGAGCATCCCATTGTCCTAGGATTACCTTGGCTTGAGTTACATAATCCAGCCATAGATTGGAGAACAAGAGAAGTCCGATATCGACCACCCCAAGAATCAACTCGCCGAGTTTCGACCATTTCACTCCATCAACTACGCGAAGAAGGACCCAAGGAGGCAATGTTCCTATTTTCCATATCAGTACATCCTTCCAGCACTACTAAGAAGGACTCCTCAGTACAACTTCCGGCAAAATATCATCCTTATGCCGATGTATTTGACAAGGTAAAAGCCGGTACCCTTCCTCATCACCGTCCCTATGACTGTCCCATCGATTTACAACCAGGAACCGAGCCACCATGGGGACCAATTTACAACCTGTCACCCACCGAGTTAGAAGTCCTTCGAGCCTACATAGAGGAGAACTTGGCAAGCGGGTTCATCCGTCATTCGAAATCTCCGGCCGGTGCACCCATCTTCTTTGTCAAGAAGAAAGATGGCTCACTTCGTCTTGTCGTTGATTACCGCGGATTAAATAAAGTCACCATCCGGAATAGGTATGCACTTCCTCTTATATCAAGTCTTTTAGAGCGAGTTAATGGTGCCAAGTTTTTTTACTAAAATCGACCTACGCGGAGCGTATAATCTCGTGCGGATCCGACCGGGAGATGAGTGGAAGACCGCTTTTCGCACGCGGTATGGGCATTTTGAGTATACTGTTATGCCGTTTGGCCTAACCAATGCACCCGCAGTCTTCCAACACATGGCAAATGATATATTCAGAGACCTCTTGGATATCTGTTTGATCATTTATCTGGATGATCTGTTGATTTATTCGAAGACCCAGGAAGAGCACGACTCTCATGTACTATTAGTACTAAAGCGACTCCGCGAGAATGGTCTTTATGCCAAGCTAGAAAAATGTAGCTTTGACTGCAAGCAAGTGGAATTTCTAGGCTACGTCATCTCCTCAAAGGGCATCGCCATGGATCCAGCTAAGATCCAAACTGTACTAGAGTGGCAAATTCCACGGTCGGTACGAGATGTACAATGTTTTCTAGGTTTTGCTAACTTCTACCGTAAGTTTATACAGGATTACTCGAAGATTATTTTACCTCTCACACAACTTACAAAGAAGGGCCAAGCATTTCTTTGGTCCATTGAAGCAGATATGGCTTTTCGGCATCTTAAGAAAGCCTTTACATCAGCACCGATTCTAGCTCATGTGGATACAAGCAAACCATTCATCATGGAGGCCGACGCATCAGATTTCGCCCTCGGTAGCATCCTTTCTCAACAAGGTGATAAAGAAGAGTTGCATCCGGTGGCTTTCCATTCGCGCAAATTCGATGTCGCAGAAATCAACTACGAAATACATGACAAGGAGTTATTAGCCATCGTGGATTCATTTGTACAATGGCGGCATTTCTTAGAGGGCTCTCCACATCAGGTCATTGTCTTCAGCGATCATAAAAATCTTGCTTATTTTCAGAACGCTCGTGTACTAAATCGACGGCAAGCTCGGTGGGCGCAATTCCTCACGCGTTTCGACTTCAAAATCACATATCGACCGGGGAAGCAGCAAGGAAAAGCAGATGCACTATCACGACGTTCATATCTTGCACCTCGTCCTGGTGAAGCAACATTTGATAATCAAAAGCAAGTAATCTTGGGACCAACACGATTGCACACGACGCGGATTTTTCACACCCCGATGGATTCACGGATTATCGATGACATACGTGCAACCTTGAAGACGGATAGTTTTGCTCAAGACATCCTGGCGCACATTGATACTTCTCGGGCATCCTGTTCTCAGTCTCAACAACCAGGTATTGACTACCGACAATTCGAATATCATGATGGTTTGTTATTCTTTAAAAAGCGCGTATATGTCCCCGATTGCTCCTGTCGCCTTCAAATTGTCCAACATTGTCACGACACCCATACGGCGGGACATTTCGGTAGTACTAAGACGTTGGAGCTAGTGCAGCGATCTTTTTGGTGGCCCCACATGCGCCGTTTTGTCGACGACTACGTTCGGACCTGTGATGCTTGCTGCCGAGCAAAGATGCCACGACACCGTCCATATGGCTTGTTGGAACCTTTACCAATTCCAAGTAAGCCATGGCAGTCTATTTGTCTTGATTTTATCACAGATCTGCCGGTCTCGAAAGGGTTCGATGCTATCCTAACCGTCGTCGATCGATATACGAAGATGGCACATTTTGTGCCATGTACTAAAGCCATCACTAGCGAGGAAACCGCCGCTCTTGTTATGCGTGAGGTTTTTCGGCATCATGGCCTCCCAGACAGTATTATCAGTGACCGAGGCCCGCAATTTGTCTCCAAATTTTGGCAGCATCTCTTCAAGATGCTCAAGGTCTCCTGCAACCTCTCCTCCGGCTACCATCCTCAGACCGACGGACAGGCGGAACGAACAAACCAAACGCTGGAGCAATATCTCCGGTGTTTCCTGAGTTATCAACAGGACGATTGGGCCGAGATTCTCCACTTTGCGGAGTTTGCGTATAATAATGCTATTCACTCCTCGACTCGGGTCTCCCCATTTTTCGCTTATACCGGTTTCCATCCTCGCTGGTCGGTGATCGACACTCCGGAGCTACCTACCAACCCTCGTGCCGAGGATCATTTGGAGAGGCTACGCAAGATCCAGATGGATCTCTCTACTCACCTTCGTCATGCTCAACACACACAGAAGACTTATGCGGATCGTCATCGGATTCCCTCCTCTTTTGCCATCGGAGATCGAGTATGGCTCTTACGTCGTCACATCAAGACTACTCGACCGTGCGACAAGTTGGATTATCGACGACTCGGTCCTTTCCGTATTACGGGGAAGATTAATGATGTCACCTTCCGCCTTGATCTCCCTCCGCAGCTTCAGATACATCCGGTTTTCCATTGTTCTCTTCTTGAACCTTATAAAGCAAACACCATTCCCGATCGTGTGACACCACCGCCGCCCCCACTGGAGTTGGACGCCGGCCCGGAGTATGAAGTTGCTGCCATCCTCGATTCCAAACTTGTTCGCAACAAACTCTATTACTTGGTCGATTGGCTCGGTTATAGTCCGAGCGAACGTACTTGGGAACCCGTCGAAAATGTTGCCAATGCACAAGATCTTCTTGCTGATTTCCACCGAAAATATCCGGACAAACCCGGTCCGCAAGTAGCGCTGACTCGTTCCACTCGTCGTCTTTAAGGGGGAGATAGTGTCATGAGATGGCAAGACTCGAACCCATGACCTTATGGTATATGGGTCGAGCTCTTAACCATCTCACCATCTATTGTAATTCATAGAATATTATTTTCATTTATGTTTTATTATAAGAAAGTAATGTATATTCCAGATTTCTCTGGAACATTCTAGAAGCTTCAGGATTATTCCTGAGAACACTATAAAAGAAGGCACTAAGCATTATGTTGAACCAAATTGGTTCAACACCAGTCTTAAGCCTCTTAGTCGATTTGTACTTATCTTTCATATAATATAAGAGCTGCTGTCATCATCCTATTTTCTCTCTCTCTCTCCTCTTCTCACTTCCTCTCTCTCGGGAATCTTACGCAGTCCCGTCCTCTTAGTACTAATAGTACTACTCTTCTTAGTACTAATTCCATCTCTGTTTTAGTACTATTCCTGACAGTGCTTGCATGAATGCCAAGTTGAGAACTTGTATGGATGTGAGGTGGCGAACATGCATGGGGTCTAATCATGTTAAATATAAGCAGGTGCTTTAGTCATTAATGAACCATTCCAATGTCGTGATGTGAGGCATTCCTGAGAGGAAAATTGTCAAACTCAAGATATATGAGAGATTGAAGAATATATAGGGTAAAAGTATCACAAGAAGGACATGCGACAAGATGAAGCTTAAGACAACGAAAAGACATAGCTCACTTAACAATAACTTATTTTCGAAATGAAAAGGTCAAGTGTTTAAATCCTATTCAGACTATGAATGACATTATGTGGACTTTAATGGATTAAATGAAGGGGATAAGAATGAACATACATGGTGATGTGTATTTTGCTCGTACCAGGCGCCGTAGGAAGATAAAAAAATAGGAGCATGCAAAAGTGAGGTGCTTGCAATTTCTCAATCTTGCTAGTTGATATCAGGATTATTGGTCACAAGTCAAATTCATGTAAGAAACATGGGCATATTGTAATTATTGGGAAATGACCCTTTATTTGGCAGATAATGGTTAATGGTCAATGAATTGTAATGTGAATGGAACCCTTTAAGGTTTACTACTAATTTTATAAAATGGAAAGAGCTCTCATATAAAAGGGGCCTTTGGTTGTCCCAACTTTGGGGCTACCTTTTGGTCCTCATTCTCTCCCCTTTGCGTCCACTAAGGGCCAATTTCCTCTATGTAGGTTTTCCACATCAATTAATTGAGATATACATGGTATATACATGATGAATTGTCCCAACTTTGGGGCTACCTTTTGGTCCTCATTCTCTCCCCTTTGCATCCACTAAGGGCCAATTTCCTCTATGTAGGTTTTCCACATCAATTAATTGAGATATACATGATGAAAAGTGATAGAGGGAATAAAAGAGAAGAAACAAACACGAAAATTAATTGTTATAAAGAGAATACAAGCTCAAACCACAGACACAACCACACATAAAAAATTATTTGTGTTCTATCACCCTAATCGATAATAGTCCTTCCCTCTTCTCCCCCTTTCTTTTACTAAGTCTCTTCCTGACTCTTGCTTCTTCTAAATCTCAATTTTTCTTTTTCTAATAATTCCCCTCAATACTTTCTCTCCCATATAAATTTATATGTTTTTTGAACTTGCATTTTTTATAGTCTATCTTTGTTTTGTAATGGATATTATTGAATCCACGATTTTATAAAGTAGGCTAAATAGAGACCTAGCTATCCTCTTTCGATGCCAACTTGCTTTCTCCGCCACTATTGCATAGAAGATATTCATAAAAAGCTCTCCTTGACCATGTTTCAACAAAACTTTCTTTGCTCAATTTGGAGTTCATATGAAGAAATTGTGAGCATTTTTCTCTATCATAATCTTCTTATCCATGACTTGCACAATTTTCTACTTTTGACCTTTAGAAAGAATCCCTTATCTTTATCCATTCACATTTCTTCCTTTTATTGTTGTGTTTCTTGAATCCTCCATGCTTGATATATGTTGATGTAGAACATGGTCTTTACCCTTGGAATGATGTCCTCTAATCCCTCAACTAGCTAGTGTAGAGGAAGACGACCCTTCATGACTTAGTAGTGACCCTTCAAAGTGCAACAATCCAAGGTATGACTCGCATTGGTTCCCTTACGGAGAATGCTGTTGATCACCATGATACATTCTGAATCTTGTTGACACAACAATTGTAAAAAACTGAGTGTGATGTGCAACAGAATAGGGATGTGTGTGTGTGTGTGAGAGAGAGAGGGGGGGGGGGGGAGAGAGAGAGATTATATTATCGTCTTTGGAGGTCAAATATGAGAGAGAGAGAGAGTCGACACAGGATAGACAGAAAACAAGAAACTGTATTCACAAGAAAAAGGAATAACCAACAACTACAAAAGAGGGGGAGAAGGTGCTTATATAGTCACCTTCTCTCTATATTCTCTTACTACAACGACCCCTTGGGAAAGAGGAGGGAACTTTAACTACCTACTAACTATGTGTCATAGAAGTTAAGTCTTTTGACACATTAGTAATGTTACATAGTAGTCGGGTGTTCCCACACTTGAAAATTCCTAGAGTGTGTTCACAAGATTAGCCTCCACTAGAGTGTGTTACATAGTAGTCAGGACTTATAAATAGGGATCTATATTATCATTACGAGAACAAACGTCGGGGGCTCAAAACTCCCCTAGAGAACCAAAGATTAGCCTCCACGCTAAGTTTGATGGTACGAGGTCTTTATTTCGAGGCTTTTTGAATCAATTTCATTTGGTTATTCAGCTACATCCCAATAGGTACCCAAATGATGCTGCTCGTGTGGGATTACTGGGAACCTTGTTATGTGGTACGACATTAGCATGGTTTGCACCACTCCTCGAGAAGAAATCACCATTGGTGGGGGATTTTAAGGCATTTGTTAAGGAGTTTCAAGCTAATTTCGGAGACACCGACAACACTAGGACAACGATAAACAAGATTAGAAGGCTCTGACAAGGAGATCGTCTCGCGTCAGCTTACGTAGCTGATTTCCGTCTCTTGGCATGCGATATCCCTTGGGATGAGGCGGCCTTAATGGATCAATTCCATCAAGGTTTGTGTAATGATGTCAAAGATCTTCTTCTTACTTTCCATGAAGATCTGAAGTCTCTTATTGAGGCCATTAGTTGAGCCGTGTGATGTGATAATAGCCTACTTGAGCGATGTTTTGAACGCCAACAAATGTTACGCCACCAACTAGAACAGACTTACGCTTTTGTCGTCGCAACTCCTTCACAAGTTTCCAGAACCATTACAAGGGATGACCCAACTCCAATGGAAATAGATTCAACACAATGTTGAGGGCCTTTATCAGATGCTGAGAAGCAACGACGTCGAGCGCACCGCCTATGCCTATATTGTGGTGGTCCAGGACATATAGCCGTGAATTTTCCACATAAACCTAGACGTCAAGTATACCAAGTAAGTGCACATGACAACCCTACTTCAAGTTCCATTGTTACTTCTAATAACATAACTAAGCCTAATAGTCCATGCCATGAGAATAGATTCGATGTCTTGAGCCAATTAGAGGATGTGTTAAACAAGTAAGTCCGGCCAAAAAAGGAGCCATTTGGTTGGACCATACTAGCTATGTAGAGTTAGTTCCTAGTCGTGGTTCCATTTCATCAATCTCTACACAAGTTGAGCTTACCACATCTACATGTCATCGAGTCCTAGCGTCCGCCCTCCTAGATTCTGGACCCAACTCTTGTTTCATGGATCGTGAATTTGCATTGTCACAAAACATCCTCTTGAATAAGCTCCTGAACCCAATAACCGTTGTCGAGGTATTCCTCGCGGATGCGTGGAACGAGGCGGAACCTCGGGGGTCCTGTACCAAAGAGCAAGAGAGGAGGGGAAGAATCCCTTTACGTGCGAGCGTAGATCCACAGGGACACGACCCTTCGACGCAAAGACGCAAGTGGGACAACGACGCAGAAAGACACGAATGTATGTATGTATTGACAAGACAAACAACAAGAACACGAAGACAACAAAACACGAAGTCGGTTACAACCGAACAGGCCGGCGAACAGATGTCGATACCTGCTCGTAAACGCACAGAGAGGAAGGAGTAGGTTGGAGGTGCTGTCGGAAGCACTCGGGCATTCCTCAGAGTAGCGCGAGCCTCCCGAAGCCTGCACCGAAGGAAGCTATGGCGTTTGCAACCAGAAAGAGAGAGAGAGAGAAGCCTTCGCACGCAAACCGACAACACTTCGTCCTCGACTCTCCGCGATCCCTCTACCCTCCTCGTCTCCCTCCTTTTATAGGCAAGGAAGGAGCCGTTTCCCCTTTACTCCCTACCTACCGAATCTACCTAGGATCTCCTATGTACAACTTAAGGCGAACGTGCATGAAGAGTCGGTTTCTACGCTCCGGTGCACGGATTCCGCTCGTGGACGGTTTTCTTCACGACATCCGCCCCCACCTAACCGCGCATCCACCGGCATGCGCCAAATTGTGTTGGGACGGAGAAAACCGGTCCAGCCTTCATTCCCCGCCCGTCGGTTCTTCCTCGGTTTCGGATCGTTCGTCGTCCCGGTCCAGGTTAACCGGATCCGGCTCGTCGTCGTGACGCTTCTTGAACGCTTTGATCCGTTTCCCAGCTACCGGTATCGCCACTCTCGTGCCGTCGAGTTCCGCCAGATGGTACGTCCCATTGTCGTTGGCGCTTTGTACCACGTAAGGCCCGAACCACCTTCTTGCGAACTTCCGCGTCGCTCGGTGCTGGTTGTCGAGGCTGCTGTCGTAGACTAGCACCCAATCGCCTTCCTCGATCTTCTTCGGTCGGAGCCGGTGTGTTCGGTCGAACCGGGCTTTGTTCCTCATCCTTGCTTCCCGAAGCTTTTCCGCAGCCCGCTCCACGTCCTTCGGTCTTCGCTCGAGCTGTCGTATACGCGCCGCCAGCAGTTCCTCCCGGCTCATCTCGTCTCTCCAATCCACGGTTGCCCATGAGGAGATCGTACGTTCGATCGACATGATCGGCTTCTGCCGAAACATGAGCTCTGCCGGCATGAATCCGGTTGCCGAACTGTGCGTAGTCCGGTCAGCCCACAACGCGTAAGGCAATAGCCGCGGCCAGTTCCCGACTTGACCTCCGCATGCCCGAACTAACGCCTTGACAATCGGTCCGTGTCCGCGCTCCACCTTTCCATTCGCCTCCGGATTGTACGCAGTGGTAAGCGAGAGCTTGACTCCTAGCCGGTCGAATAGCTCTTCAGCTTCTTCGGCGTCCAACTCCCCGCGATCAGCCACGATCTTCCCGACGCACCCGTACCGGCATATCACGTCCTCGATTAGGAACCGACATACGGCTGCGGTCGTTTTGTTCTGAAGGGCTCGGCCTTCTACTTGGTTCGTCAGGTCTTCCCGAGCCAGGACTAGATACCGCATCTGTCCTACTCCCATCGGCATCGTCACCAGGTCTATCATCCATTTGAAGTGGATGGTCGGAGGGTACGTAGGGTGAAGCTCGTCCCGATGTTGGACTACAGAGTGCATCTTACAGCTCTCGCAAGTTTTCACGAACCGATGCACGTCCCGATACAGTCCCGGCCACCAGTACTTCCCCTTTATCTTCTCGAACGTGGCCCACGTTCCACGGTGTCCAGCCCAAGGGCTGTCGTGGTAGGCCGTCAACAGCTCCTCCTGTTCTTCCTTCATCGCCACCACCCGGAGCGGGACGCCGTTCCTCTTCTTCGGGTGCTTCCATAAGTATCCATCCCGGAGAAAGAATCGGTATGCTTTCTTCCGGATCCAGTTGGCCTCGTCCTTCGTCCATGACGCATCCGACGTCATTGTCCTCCAAAATCCACCGATCTGTAGCCACTCGCCGTCGTACTTGCTCTCGTCGAAGCCGTTAAGTGCCGGAGTGCTCGCCCCATCGGTCGTCACGTACGCCGCCTCGAAGAAGTCCACGCCGACTTCTTCGTCCTCCGAAACCATGCCGCCCTCGTCATCAAACCTCGGCCTCGAAAGCATGTCGGCCATGGCGTTGTCCTTTCCGGAAATGTGCCGTATTTCCGGGTCCAGGGACTTGATGTACGCTATCCACCGGAGCATTGCCAGGTCCGGTGTCGCGCATCCGGAAACCATGTCGAGAATCGGCAGGCAATCCGTCTCGATAACCACTTCTGTCCCGATCAGGTAGTCTTTGTCGGCCTTTACTGCCGAAACGATACCCCAGAGTTCGCGTTTAACCTGGGCGTACCCTCGCTGTCGTTCACTGAGAACCTTCGTGCCGAATCGGATCGGGAACCGAATGCCGTTCTTGTCCTCTTGGTTGACGACCCATCCGATCCCGGTCGGACTCGTATCCACTGTTATGTATACCGGGGTACCCTTCTCGTAGACAGCCTTCCGGAGCGCCGGTGCTGCCGCAAGAGCTTCCTTCAGCTTCCGGACCGACTCCGTGTGCTCGTCTCGCCACTCGAATTTTCGCCCTTTCTTCAGCAACCCGTATAGCGGCTCCGCAACGTGGGCGTAATGCGGGATCCATATGTGGTAGAACGCGCATGCCCCTAGGAACCTCCGAACTTCCGTAACCGAGCTACAATCGGTCTTCATCGCGGAGATGGCTTCTACCTTTGCCGGAGACGGCTTCCGGCCATATGGTCCACACAGGTGCCCGACCACCAGGATTTCTGATTGCCCGAAGGCCGATTTCTCCCCGGAGAAGGTGAGCCTCGCATCCTCTAGCCTTTGTAGCACCTTCTCGCAGTCGTCGATGTGTGTTGCTACGAATCGCCGGCATCCGTCCGGCCCGAGTGTCTCGTCCTTCCCTTCCACCGGGCACCCCTTGATAGGGATGTCATCTAGAAACGGCATGGTGATGTCCGGGATGCAATCCCTCAGTACTTTGTTCATTGCATTCACCATGTGGGCCACCGAGTTGGTCCCTCCTTGTGGCAGGGTACACATTCGCACTAGGCCGAGGGGAGTTCGCATCGTCGTAATGTCTCTGCTCTCCACGGCTAGCTGGAACTGGTCGTACCTCGAGTACAGATCACCGACCGAGTAAATCGACCTTCCGGCGAAGGCCTCCGCGAACTCGTCTATGGTCGGTCCGATTCCTGCGTTCCGGATGGTCACTATGTTGACCGGCTGCAGGTCCTGAATGAAGCGCAATGTTCCGTTTTTCTTTGGTACGGTAAACCATCGGTTCGAGTATGGCGCGCTCGACGGTTCGAGAATACCCATATCGACTTTCTGCCTCAATAGCTCCATCAACTTCGGGATGTGAGCTCTCGGTACTGGAATCGGCTTGAGATTCCACGGTACATGCCTTACCGTGAATATCACCATCGGCTCCACGATCGTCGGGTCTACGCACCCGATCTCTTCTGGTGAGAATGCGAAGGCTTTCCCGTGCCTTCCGAGCATTCTCCGAAACCGGTCTTCCTCCGCTGGCAGTAGGAACCCGCCCCCACCGATTTTGAGCTCCCGGAGCGTTCCGTCGGTGAAGGTGTGTCCTATGCAGGCCGGATCTCGTAAACTGGTGTCCGACGCCACCCCTCTGATTCGGGACTCGCTGCCCTCTGGCAAGGGTGCCGCGACTGGCCTTACCTTCCGGTGCACAGTCTTGTACCTCGTGCTAACTCGGGCCGTTCGATCCGACCCGAGCCCCCGACTGAAGTTCGCGATGACTTCGTACATCTCTTCGGAACATACCGGTATCGTCCGGTCTTCATTAAGGTCTTCTCCGGCTACCTTCCTCAGCATTCCCAAGGTGTCGTCGAAGGAGACCGCCTCCATGGCTCCGCTGATTTCCTCGTCCGGGCCGAGAACTCCGCACGCTCGAAGTCGCACTTCCGCCCTTGTCTTTTCTCGGCCGACGATGCCGACTATCATACTCCCTCCATTGTCGGAGAAGCAAAATCCCCTACCTATCGTACAGTCGTGGGGACTTTCCCGAGTGTCCGGACTATCTCGGCCCCACGCCTTGGCAGCCCTCTCTAAAAATCCTCCTGGTTCTCGCCACTGAGGGATTCACGGTTTCGCTCGTGGTTCGGTCGCACTGTCAGAAATTGGACCGAATGGCGCCCGTCCTGGCTTTTGACCCTCACGTAGGCCGAACCGTTGTCCAGCACCTTGGTCTCCATTCGCGCCGCCGTGATGTATGGTTCCCCTAATATGACCGGGTGCGAGGACGTCTCCTGTACGAAGAAGTGCTGGTCAACCTCGACGTCGCCGATCTTGACTAGCACGTTCGGGCAGGCCCCATGCAGTTCCTCGGTGGCGCGCGCCGCCGCCCGTATCTTCCACCCGTGCTTGGTGTTGATCGACCACTTCCCCTTCTTATAGAAGTCCATGGACATCAGGTTTATTTCCGAACCGTGGTCCACCAATGCCACCACCGGTTCCTGAACATCTCCGATCTTTACCGGGGTCTCCGTGGTCGCTCGGGCCTAGTGTGGCCTCGAATAGTGGCTCTCCGCCCACTCGTCTTCCATCGCCATGTCGTCGATGTGCGTTGTCCTCACCTCCACCGGTCTTTCCGGTTCCGTCTCCGTCGACAGCCTCTTCCGTTTCACCAGGTCCACAATGGAGTCGTGGAACTCCTTCTTGGCGATCCCTAGCACCTCTCGCAATGACAACTCCACTTTGTTGTCGAGGATCCGTTCTTCTAGTACCTTTCGTAGGTCTGTAGTCCTTTCTATTTCCGTCCCCAGTCGGTATCCGCCCTTCCTGGGGTTATCTTGCGGGCTGGACCCACCGGCATCGTTCCGTCGTTGCCCGAATCGGGTCTCGTACCGCTGTGAGGGCCCAGCCGCTCCGGTTTTCCCCACCCGTTTGTCTTCAGCCAGAGCCTCGTAGTTCCGGCAGGCGGCTTCTACATAGCCCGTCTTCTCCTCGACCGGATCGCTCCACTCGGTTATTTCCCGGACCCGTCTCTCAGCGCGGTCCGTTTCATCTTTCCTTAGCCGTGCGCCGGCAAGACCTTCCAGCATTGCTGACCAGAATCCGTCTTTGCCCTCCTTTCGGGCCTCGCTGCCCCCGACCCGAATGCCGGCCGACGCTGAGTAGTGGATGGCCTCCACGTGTCGGGCCGCTGCCTCTTCCATCAGTCTCTTCATTCCTCCTCACCCGTCGTTTTGGTTCAGGGCCCTCCTGGTGTCGCCGGCGTGCACCCGACCTTCCCACAGGTACACCACCCGATTCCTCAACGCCTCTGCGAAATCGCCGCAGTCCTTCTGAATGTGGCCGACCTCGTCGCACCACATGCACCTGTTCCCCGCTGCCGGCCGTCGGTCACGAGCCGGTTCGCCGCCTTCCCTTCGAGTCTGGGCGATCTGGAGATCCTTTATCGCCCGCGTCAACTCCTCCAGCGCTGCTCCTCCGGACGAGCCATTGACCATGCTGGTCGAAGCCGGACCGGTTTCGAGCCATTCCCAGGTTTCTTCCCTTCGCACTTGCGGCACCGGTTCAAGCCTCCTTGCTGTGACAGAGCCCGCACCGGCCGCCCCGTTGTCAGCCCATTCTCGCCGTTTATCGAAACGGCCACAGACTCTCTTAACCGTAGCCCAGTCGGTCGTCAGCCCGTCTTCGGTTTCCAGCAAGGAGCCGACTTGATCCCGGTCCCGCTCGTCCACCGACTTGACGAACAGCAGGACCCGGCTCGTATCCAGAATGGTTCGGTGAAGCGCCAAAAGGCGCGCAAAGCGTTCTTCGAACTCCCGGAGGAGTGCCGACGCGTTTCTTCCTTTGCCGGGGGACTCCACCCATTCCATGAAGTCCCGTTTCGAAAGCCGGAGCGCGTCGTCCAGCCCATATTTCTCTAGGAGTCAGCCTTCGAACTCCTCCCAGGTACGGCTCTCCGCCCGTACCTTGAGCACCTCCGCATGGATGCTCGGCATCGCCACTCGAGGGAACCCGGCAAGACGCCTCTCTTCCAGAATGTCCCGCATCAGCATTTTCGCCCCGTAGGACGCCAAATACTTCGTAGCATCCTTTCCGCTGAAACGGCCGATCGTACCGACAACCGCCTCAATGGCTCTGTCGAGGGCGCCGGTGCCCTCGCGTGTGCTCAATATCCGATCCACGGCCGAAGCCATGGCCTCTGCAAGATCCGACCCCCTCATCTTCTGCTCTTCTGCCGCCTCCTTCACGTCGGGTTCACCAAGATGTCGAGGTATTCCTCGCGAATGCGTGGAACGAGGCGGAACCTCGGGGGTCCTGTACCAAAGAGCAAGAGAGGAGGGGAAGAATCCGTTTACGTGCGAGCGTAGATCCACAGGGACACGGCCCTTCGACGCAAAGACGCAAGTGGGACAGCGACGCAGAAAGACACGAATGTATGTATGTATTGACAAGACAAACAACAAGAACACGAAGACAACAAAACACGAAGCCGGTTACAACCGAACAGGCCGGCGAACAGATGCCGATACCTGCTCGTAGACGCACAGAGAGGAAGGAGTAGGTTGGAGGTGCTGCCGGAAGCACTCGGGCATTCCTCAGAGCAGCGCGAGCCTCCCGAAACCTGCACCGAAGGAAGCTATGGCGTTTGCAACCAGAAAGAGAGAGAGAGAGAAGCCTTCGCACGCAAACCGACAGCACTTCGTCCTCGACTCTCCGCGATCCCTCTACCCTCCTCGTCTCCCTCCTTTTATAGGCAAGGAAGGAGCCGTTTCCCCTTTACTCCCTACCTACCGAATCTACCTAGGATCTCCTATGTACAACTTAAGGCGCACGTGCATGAAGAGTCGGTTTCTACGCTCCGGTGCACGGATTCCGCTCGTGGACGGTTTTCTTCACGACACTGTAGGAGTCATTGATGGCCGTCCCATAGCATCAGGTGATATAGTTGAAGAGTTCAAGCCAATTCGTATAGTTCTTGGCGATTTGGCAAGCATAATATCTTTAAACATTGTTCACAGTCCGGAACACCCAATACTTATAGGTCTCCCTTGGTTTGAACTCCATAACCCGAAGATTGATTGGATGAAAAGAACAATTGAGGAAATCTAAGAAACAAGAACAAGGCTCGCATCCCTCAAATCTCCGACATTTGATACTAGATCCCATAAGTTATCGACCATCTCTCTACGTCAGTTATGTGAGGAAGGGGGGAATGAGGACATGTTCATATTCGCAATAGTAGCAACTCCATCATTCACCTTACATGAAGCGGACATTAAACTACTAGAGAAATACAAAGAGTTCTTAATAAGGTGAAGGCCAATACATTGCCGGAGCATCGGCCATACAACTGCCCTATTGACTTACAACCAGGGAAAGAACCTCCATGGGGCCCAATTTATAATCTCTCCCCTGTAGAGCTAGAGACTTTGCGGGAATATATCGACAAGAATCTGGCAAACGGATTCATTCGACATTCTAGATCCCTTTCCGGTGCTCCTATCTTCTTCGTTAAGAAAAAGAATGGGTCTCTTTGTTGTCCGCCGGAATAGTAACCGACGGCCAAAAGCGTAGGAATAAGAAACTATATAAAGCGTAACGTATGTAACGGTTCACGCGGGTACGCGTGAACAGCTAATTAGACCCTGCATATATAAAGGGTAGAAAACCTCGTAAGGAGGTGTGTGTAAATTTTGGGAATTGTAAAAAGAACGCCTGATAATAGAATACTATCTTCTCTGAGTTTCTGTGTATAGCTACGGCTAATTCAGTGTCCGTGTCTCGGATACGTAATCGTAGTAGTACGTAAGCGCAACCTGTGAGAAGGAGTTGGTTGTAGCCGTCTCCCCTTACACACAACGAAGTCACAGAGGTTCTCTCCTTACGTAGTATGATTAAGCTTTGTTCGTTGTTCCACACCCACCTTGGGGTCTAGGTCGAAGGACTGACCACGGCCCGTGTTTCCTAAGAGGCAACACTTTTGGCACGCCCGGTGATCTGTGTTTCCTCATAGACGAGCAACAATGAATGGATGTTTAGCCGCAGACGACTCAGAGAACCAACAAAACACGACCGGCCAGTAACAAGGTCCGTCACACGCTAGGCAGAAGAGAGCGCTCGGCAAAAGCCACGCATCGGCGACCCCAATAATACCTGCCAGGAGCGCAAAGAGGAGTCCTTGCTCCCCAAATACCTCGACGAGGCGAGGGGACCACGCTTACCGCAGCCTCCCGGTGACCTTCTCCGATCTGCCGTAGCTCCCACGATGGCCTTTGCCTACCCCCGCTTTAACGGCGAAACCGACGCCGCAACTCATGTTCGCATGTTCTTGAACGTTTGGAATGCGAACCACATGGCACAGAACCTTTCCCAGACGGTTGGACACTAGTCGAAAATGACGGAGTTCGGATTAACATTAGATGGGCGTGCGACGTTTTGGCATTCACAAATGGATTTACCGGCCATAACAACCTTCGATTAGCTCCAGTCCGCCTTCTTGCGTTTTTTTCACCGGAGGGTTCCACAATGCGAGATTCTCGGGCAGTTTTATACAATTAAGCAACTACCGACCAAGACAATAGCAGACTTCAGCTTACGGTTCCAAAATTTACGACGGAAACTGGATCGAAGCCCTGCGGAGGAGGAGGCACTGGAAACATTTCTGGCAGTGTTACGCCAGCCCATCAGGGCAACGCTCAACAACAATAGAGTGAAAGGGGAAACAACGGATATGGTGATTGAACGAGCGTTACAGCTCGAGTTGGATGACGAGGAGGAGAGGTTTTCGATGTCATCCTTACGACAAGCGTTACCTTAGTATGAGGAACGCCAATTTCGTCAGGCAATCCAGTGTACGATTTGCTTGAACTCGGGGCATTCCGCGGTGGAGTGCAATATGCGAATCCACTGCCCAATCTGCCACTCGAAGGTTCACACAGTTGACCAATGTGAGTACAATATGTTAAATAGAGCCACGCCCGCGGTCCGCAGCATGGACACACAGCGGCAACCACATCGGGTGGAACAAAAGAGGCAAGAAGACCGACCCCGATATAGGGATCGCAACCCGCGGGAGGACAGGTACAACCGGAATCGCCGGAATCACAACGAGTCCGAGGAGGAGGACCCGAAGGACGAGGATTATCGTGGACATCCGAGTTACGCCAAAGGAGGCCGACGATACGAACATCAACGCTCGATGAACAAACGAGGCGGCTTCAATGGCTATCGAGGTAAGCCTCGACAATATAGGGATCACCGGCGTTACAACGAAAGCTCGGGGGATGAGCGGCACCAGGAACAACGACGGGATCAACAACAGCCACCGTGTACGTCCCGACAAACGAGGCCGGACCGCGAAGAGCAAGTAGCGCCCGGAGAACGACACACTCCACCTGGGGCTGAGAAGGGAGAATCAAGCATCCACTATTTTATTTGACAGCAACCCGGACATTATGCCACACAATGCCCAACACGCAAGGGAAAGGGGCCTGCCGTCAACACGATTACGGCGGAGGTGCAACAAGTCACCACACACCAGCAAACGAAAACGGCGGATTGGGCTGCGCAGGACGAGGTACGCCGACAAGCCAAAGCCTGGGTGGAAAAAGCAAACGCGGCCAATACAGAACGTATGAGGCAAGAGTCCGTGAATGCAATGAAGCAAACAGAGAACGAAAAAACGGGGCCGGACCCCATTTGGCAGGTGTTAACGGGCTGTGAAATCACGCTAACTATGGAAAAACTACTACAGCTAGTTCCACGTTTCCGCCAGACCATGGAAGCACAGGTGGCGGGCATGACCGGGGCAAGCGTTGCCACAAACTTGACTGACGTCAGCGAGGGACCACCAGTGGTAGATCAGCACAACCCGGCCATTACAGTAATATTGCACGGACAGGAAGTCCTTGGATGTGTAATCGACGGCTCAGGCGTCAATGTGATTAGCGCGAAAACTTGCGAACCCCTAGGCATTTCCGAATGGGAGGCGTGTCCATTCTGGCTTCACATGGCAGATACCCGATCAGTGCGGTCGTTGGGGCTAATTCGCAAAATAGGCATCATCGTGGGCTGACACCGCTTCGACATATCGGCGGTCGTCCTCGCTTTGGACACGCCTGGAGCGTACCCAGTGCTTCTGGGCAGACCGTGGCTTCGGACAACAAATATCAAGCAAAGCTGGCAACACGAGTGTATCGGTTTCCGGCAGGGACGCATCAAGGTTCGTGTGCTTACGGAAGGCAACACGCCCCAACCTAAGAGGATAACACCGTTATATGCGGAAGACATCAATATGCTGGCTGGGGTGGAGGATGCCGAATTGGAAGCGTACCTTGACGAACATCCTCGGATTATTCCGCTGTTCGAGATAGATGTCATCGCAACTGCGACAGAATATACTACGACCATTGTTCCAAGCGAAGAGCCGTACGAACCAAAGCTAGAGTCCATATCGGAACTCAGCAGAGCACGGGCGGCCTTCGAAAGGGAAATGGAGATTTCACGACGGGTCACCGCTTCCGCTCTCGACGAAGTGAATGTGGGTACGGGATCGGAACCCCGGTTCCTCTCCATAGCAAAGGAATTGAGGCCGGACCAGAGAACCACAATGATCGCACTACTCACAGAATATAAAGATGTGTTCGCGTGGGCTCATGAGGACATGAAGGGGTTAGATCCCAAGTTCTATCAGCATAAGATCAATTTAGCAATAGACGCGAAACCTATCCAACAACGTTGCTACCGCATGAACCCCAATTACGTGACCCGCGTGAAAGAAGAAATTGACAAGCTGCTGAGGGCTGGGTTCATACGACCAGTAAAACAAGCGACATGGCTTAGCCCGATAGTGGTTGTTCCAAAGAAAAACGGAAAAATACGGGTATGCGTGGATTACCGAAAATTAAACGCCGTAACCATTACGGACGCATTTCCCTTACTCTTCACTGATAGCGTGCTGGATGACGTCGCAAGCCATGAGATGTACAGTTTCTTAGATGGCTTCAGTGGCTATAACCAAGTGCGCATGCACCCCGACGACCAGGAGAAGACGACATTTGTCACGGACTGGGGAGTATATGGTGCGGTCGTCATGATGTTCGGCCTAAAGACAGCACTGACAACATTCCAACGAACGATTACGGAGATCTTTGGGGAATACATTCCGGCGTTCATACAAGTCTTTTTAGAAGATTTTGCGGTATATGGGCGAACAAAAGACCATTTCTCGCACTTACGTCTCTGCCTGGAACGTTGCCGCACTGCACGCTTAAGCCTGAATCCCGCGAAATGTGCATTCGGCGTGACCAGCGGGGCTCTCCTAGGCCACATAGTCAGCAAGGAAGGAATAGCGGTCGACCCAAACAAGATCTCCGCTATTACGCAAGCTAAAACTCCGACAAATGCCAAAGCACTTAGCTGGTTTTTGGGCCAAATACGGTGGCATAGTCGGATGATACGGTATTTGGCGGACTTCGCCACACCACTACACGCTGCCGTACATCGGACTCCTTTTCAATGGACTGCAACAGAGGATAAGGCATATGAGGCACTTAAGATAATGCTTACTGTAGAAAGTAGCGTGCGGAAGCAGGTATGAAGACAGAACAGAGGAAGGAAACTCAGGTTCAATGGAGAGCTTAGGCTTACACGGTATACGCAGGAGAGACAGAGAGAAACACAAAAAACTATATTCAACAATAACACTCAATCTCTGTACATAAGATGTGCTCAGTGAACACTTTTATACAAGTCCTGGAAGGACTGACTGAAGTACTGACAGTACTTCAATGCTCATTAAGAGCTCCTACATTAACTCCCAAATATATTCCTCACGGAATATCTTTCCTGACGATCTCCCGGTTTACGCACTCGGCCTAACCGATCGGTCCCAACTGATCCGGTCCTCGGCTTCTTCAGCCGATCCGGCCGATGTTGAGCTTGTCTCTCAACACTCCCCCTCAAGCTCAACTTGAGGCTCTTTGGGATCTTCACAGCACCGGTTCCTCCTGGCTTCTCGCCTTGCTTGCGCTCCTCGACCTGTTCGACTCCGCGTGCTTCGACCCTTCCGGTCGGCTTGTCTGCTCATGCGGCCCTCATCAGCTCTTCTGTTGTTGCGGTGTTGATGCTTCTTATGTTTCCTTTTCTTCCGCTTGGGCCTCGATTGATTCAGCGTGTCTAAATCAAACATCCGAACCGACTCGGCTACCTCCGATCGGTTTTCGCTCTCGTCCGAGTTGGCTGTCTCCAACTCATCTTCGGTCTTCTCGCCCTCGATGGCGTCATCTCCCCTATGCGTGGTTGGCTTCGGCTCTCTCCTTCGGCTGCTCCCCTTTTGTCCGCTTCCGAACTTTTCCGCGGGTCCACCCTCGGCTTCTTCAACCGATCCGAAGTCGCCCTCGGCTTCTACAGCCGATCCGTCATCAACCGAGTCAACAAACGAGTCAACCGACTCGGTGTCGCGGTGTCTGCTCCTTTCCTGCTGCCTTGCTTGGTCGTTCGGGACTGTTCTCCCCCTCAAGTTCGGCACGTCAAGGTGACGCAATCCGAGCGCACCTGAGAGTTGCCGCAACTTGTCCAGACCAAGAGGCTTGGTGAAGATGTCGGCAGCCTGCCGATCCGTCGGAACGTACTGAAGTTCGACTTCACCGGAAAGGACACACTCACGGACGAAATGGTAGTGCACCTCAATGTGCTTGGTCCGTGCGTGGAAGACAGGGTTCTTCACAAGTTGGATGCTACTGAGGTTGTCGTAGTAGATCGTTGTCGGATCTGATAGCTCCTCTTGCAGGTCCTTAAGAAGCTGCTTCAACCATATGGCTTCGCATGTCGCGACAGCCGCTCCTCGGTACTTAGCTTCAGTGCTCGACAGTGCAACTGTCGACTGCTTCTTACTGCTCCACGCGATCGCGACACTCCCGAGGGAGAACGCGTTGTCGTGAAGAAAACCGCCCACAAGAGGAATCGGAGGAACAAGGCGTGGGAAACGGCTCTGCACACACGCGCGCCAAGAAGTACATACGAGGATCCTAGGTGGGTAGATTCGGGGGTATGCAGTTAATGCCAAACGGCCTCTTGACGGGCTATAAAAGGGAAGAGGAAGAATAGAAGTGCGGGGGGATCTCGCGCGGAGAGGACGAAGTGCTGCCGGACCGTTTCTGGACGTTTCTCTCTCTCTCTCTCTCTCTCTCTCTCTCTCTCTGTGTTTCCTTCCTTCTCAAGCTCCATAGCTTCTGTGCAGGGTTCTGAGGAGGCTCGCGCTGTTTCGAGGAACGCCCGAGTGCTTCCGGCAGCACCTCCGACCTGCCACCCCGTTTGTGTTTCGAAGCGAACAGGCATCGGCATCTGTTCGCCGGCCTGTTCGGTTGTAAACAACCTGTGCCCCATCGAGGGTTGTAGTCGTGTTAGCCATTTTTGTTAATACACTTATTTAGTCATTCGCATCTGTCTGTGTCAGTGTCTGTTCACGTTCTCCGTGCTGAAGGGCCGTGTCCCTGCGTATCCCCGGTCCTGCGTAGCAGGTTCTCTCTCTTTCTCCTCCCTTGCTTGCTCTTTGGTTCGTGACCCCCGCGGTCCCGCCTCATTTTCATACGCACTTGCGTAATTATCTCGACATCTTTGGTGAACCCGACGTGAAAGAGGCGGCAGAAGAGCAGGAAATGAGAGGGTCGGATCTCGCAGAGGCCATGGCTTCGGCCGTGGATCGGATTGTAAACGCGCGCGAGAGCACCGGTGCCCTCGACAGAGCTATTGAGGCGGTCGTCGGCACGATCGGCCGGTTCGATGGGAAGGATGCCACGAAGTATTTGGCGTCCTACGGTGCAGAGATGCTGATGCGGGACATTCCGGAAGAAAGGCGTCTGGCCGGATTTCCCCGAGTAGCGATGCCGAGCATCCATGCGGAGGTGCTCGAGGTACGGACGGAGAGCCGTACCTGGGAGGAGTTCGAAGGTCGGCTCCTAGAGAAATACGGGCTGGACGACGCGCTCCGGCTTTCGAAGCGAAGGTTCATGGAATGGGTGGAGTCCCCGGGAAAGGGAAGAAACGCGTCGGCGCTCCTCCGGGAGTTCGAGGAGAACTTCGCACGCCTTTCGGCGCTTGACAGGATGATCCTGGATACAAGCCGGGTCCTGCTGTTCGTCAAATCGGTTGACGAGAGGGATCGGAGTCACGTGGGCGCCCTGCTAGAAACCGAAGACGGGCTCACTACCGACTGGGCGGCTGTCAGGAAGGTCTGTGGCCGTTTCGACAAACGGCGAGAATGGGCGGATGACGGTGCGACCGGGTCGGGCTCGGTCGCAGCAAGGAAGTTCGAACCAGCGCCACGGGTGCGAAAGGAAGGGACCGGAGAGTGGTTGGACACCCGTTCGGCTTCGACCGGCGTAGTCACAGGCTCAACCGGAGGAGCGGCGCTGGAGGAATTAACGAAGGCGATAAAGGACCTCCAAATCGCGCAGGCCCGAAGGGAAGGAGGCGAACCGGCTCGTGACCGACGGCCGGCGGCAGGAAACAGGTGCATGTGGTGCGATGAAGTCGGCCACATTCGGAAGGACTGCGGCGACTTCGCGGAGGCGCTGAGGAACAGGGTGGTGTACCTGTGGGAAGGACGGGTGCATGCCAGCGACACCCGAAGGGCCCTGAGCCGAAACGACGGAAAGGGTGGTATGAAAAGGTTGATGGAAGAGGCGGCGGCCCGACACGCGGAAACCGTCCACTACTCGGCGTCAGCCGGCATTCGAGTCGGGGGCGGCGAGGCCCGGGGGGAAAGCAAAGCCGGATTCTGGCCGACGATGCTGGAAGGCCTTGCCGGTGCAGGGCTTAAAAGGGAGGAATCGGACCGTGCGGAGAAACGGGTACGGGAGATGACCGGGTGGAGCGACCCGGTCGAGGAAAAGACGGGCTTCGTGGAAGCCGCTTGCAGGAACTACGAGGCCCTGGTAGAAGAGAAGTGGGTGGGGAGACCCGGGACGACCGGGCCCTCACAACGATACGAGACCCGGTCCGGGCCACGACGGGACGAAGCCGGCGGGGCCGGTACGCGAGATAAACCCCAGAAGGGCGGGTACCGTCTGGGGACGGAGATAGAAAGAACCACGGACTTACGAAAGGTCCTGGAGGAACGGATCCTCGATAGCAAGGTGGAGCTGTCGTTACGAGAGGTGCTGGGAATCGCCAAGAAGGAGTTCCACGACTCCATCGTGGACTTGGTGAAACGGAAGAGGCTGTCGACGGAGACAGAACCGGAAAGACCGGTGGAAGTGCGGACGACGCACCTAGACGACATGGCGCTGGGAGACGAGTGGGCGGAAAGCCACTATTCGAGACCACATTGGGCCCGAGCGACCACGGAAACCCCGGTGAAGATCGGCGATGTCCAGGAACCGGTGGTAGCTTTAGTAGACCACGGATCGGAGATCAATTTGATGTCCATGGACTTCTATAAGAAGGGCAAATGGCCGATCAACACCAAGCACGGGTGGAAAATAAGGGCAGCAACGCGCGCCACCGAGGAACTGCACGGGGCCTGTCCGAATGTGCGAGTCAAGATCGGCGATGTCGAGATTGACCAGCACTTCTTCGTGCAGGAGACGTCTTCGCATCCGGTCATACTGGGAGAGCCGTACATCACGGCGGCGCGAATGGAGACCAAGGTGCTGGACAACGGTTCGGCCTATGCGCGGGTCAAGAGCTAGGACGGGCGCCATTCGGTCCAGTTTTTGAAGGTCAGGCCGAACCACGAGCGTAACCGCGACTCCCTCGGTTCCGATAACCGAGAGGATTTTTAGAGAGGACTGCCAAGGCGTGGGGCCGCGACAGTCCGGATGCTCCGGGAAAACCCCACATTTGTACGATAAAACCGTGTACGACAGGTAGGGTATTTTGCTTCTCCGACAGCGGAGCGTGTACGATAGTCGGCATCGGCGGCCGAGAGAAGACAAAGGCGGAGGGGAGACTTCGAGCGTGCGGAGTTCTCGGCCCTGACGAGGAAATCAGCGGAGCCGTGGAGGCGGTCTCATTCGACGACACCTTGGGGACGCTGGGAAAGGTGGTCGAAGAAGGCCTTAACGAAGACCGGACGATACCGGTGTGTTCCGAGGAGATGTACGGAGTCATCATGGACTTCGGTCGAGGACTCGAGTCAGTTCGGACGGCCCGCGTAAGCACCAAGTACAAGACTGTAGACCGGAAGGTAAGGCCAGTCGCGGCACCCTTACCGGAGGACAGCGCGTCGAGAATCAAAGGGGTTGCATCGGACCCTAGTCTACGAGATCCGGCCTGCATAGGGCACACCTTCACCGACGAGACGCTCCGAGAGCTCAAAATAGGTGGGGGCGGGTTCCTACTGCCGGCGGAGGAAGACCGGTTTCGGAGAATGCTCGGAAGGCACGGGAAAGCCTTCGCATTCTCGCCGGAGGAAATCGGGTGCGTTGACCCGACGATCGTGGAGCCAATGGTGATATTCACGGTACCGCATGTACCATGGAATCTCAAGCCAATCCCGGTTCCGAGAGCTCACATCCCGAAGTTGATGGAGCTGCTGAGGCAGAAAGTTGATATGGGAATTCTCGAGCCGTCGAGCGCCCCATATTCGAATCGATGGTTTACCGTACCGAAGAAAAACGGTTCGTTGCGCTTCATCCAGGACCTGCAGCCGGTCAATCGAGTGACCATTCGGAACGCAGGGATCGGACCGACCATAGACGAGTTCGCGGAGGCCTTCGCCGGAAGGTCAATTTACTCGGTCGGGGATCTATACTCGGGGTACGACCAGTTCCAGCTAGCCGTGGAGAGCAGAGACATTACGACGATGCGAACTCCCCTCGGCCTAGTTCGGATGTGTACACTGCCGCAAGGAGGGACCAACTCGGTGGCCCACATGGTGAATGCGATGAACAAGGTTCTGAGGGACTGTATCCCGGACATCACCATGCCGTTTCTGGACGACATTCCGATCAAGGGATGCCCGGTGGAAGAAAGGGACGAGACGATCGGGCCGGACGGATGCCGGCGATTCGTGGCGACGCACATCGACGACTGCGAGAAGGTGCTGCAAAGGCTAGAGGATGCGAGACTCACCTTCTCCGGGGAGAAGTCGGCCTTCGGGCAGTCAGAAATCATGGTGGTCGGACACCTGTGCGGACCATATGGCCGGAAACCGTCTCCGGCAAAGGTAGAAGCCATCTCCGCGATGAAGCCCGACTGCAGCTCGGTCACGGAAGTACGGAGATTTCTGGGGGCATGCGCGTTCTACCACATATGGATCCCGCATTACGCGCACGTCGCGGAGCCACTGTACGGGTTGCTGAAAAAGGGGCGAAGGTTCGAATGGCTGGACGAGCACGCGGAATCGGTCCGGAAGCTGAAAGAGGCCCTTGCAGCGGCACCGGCACTCCGGAAGGCGGTATACGGGAGGGGCACCCCGGTATTCATAACGGTGGATACCAGTCCGACCGGGATCGGATGGGTCGTGAACCAGGAAGACGAGGACGGCAATCGGTTTCCGATCCGATTCGGCGCGAAAGTCCTCAGTGAACGACAGCGAGGATACGCCCAGGTTAAACGCGAACTCTGGGGTATTGTTTCGGCGGTTAAGGCCGACAAAGATTACCTGATAGGGACAGAAGTGATCATCGAGACGGATTGCCTGCCGATTCTCGGTATGGTTTCCGGATGCGCGACCCCGGACCTGGCGATGCTCAGGTGGATAGCGTACATCAAGTCCCTGGACCCGGAAATACGACACATTTCCGGGAAAGACAACGCCATGGCCGACATGCTTTCGAGGGCGAGGTTCGACGACGAGGGCGGCATGGTTTCGGAAGACGAAGAAGTCGGCGTGGATTTCTTCGAGGCGGCATACATAACGACCGACGGGATGAGCACTCCGGCGCTTAACGAGTTCGACGCGAGCAAGTACGACGGGGAGTGGCTGCAGATCGGCGGGTTTTTGAAGACAATGATGCCCGATGCGTCATGGACGAAGGACGAGGCCAACCGGATCCGGAAGAAAGCATATCGATTCTTTCTCCGAGATGGGAATTTGTGGAAGCACCCGAAGAAGAGGAACGGCGTCCCGCTCCGGGTGGTGGCGATGAAGGAAGAACAGGAGGAGCTACTGGCGGCCCACCACGACAGCCCTTGGGCTGGGCACCGTGGAACGTGGGCGACTTTTGAGAAGCTGAAGGGGAAGTACTGGTGGCCGGGATTGTACCGGGACGTGCATCGGTTCGTGTCAACTTGCGAGAGTTGTCAGATGCACTCGATAGTCCGACACCGGGACGGGCTTCGCCCTACGTACCCTCCGACTATCCACTTCAAATGGATGGTAGATCTGGTGACGATGCCGATGGGGGTAGGACAGATGCGGTATCTGGTCCTAGCACGGGAAGACCTGACGAACCAGGTGGAAGGCCGAGCCCTTCAGAACAAGACGACCGCGGCCGTGTGTCGGTTCCTAATCGAGGACGTGATATGCCGGTACGGGTGCGTCGGGAAGATCGTGGCTGACCGAGGGGAGTTGGACGCCGAAGAAGCCGCGGAGCTATTCGACCGGCTGGGGGTCAAGCTCTCGCTCACCACTGCGTACAATCCGGAGGCGAATGGGAAGGTGGAGCGCGGACACGGACCGATCGTCAAAGCGTTGGTTCGGGCATGCGGAGGCCGAATCGGTGACTGGCCGCGGCTCCTACCTTATGCTTTGTGGGCGGACCAGACCACGCACAGTTCGGTAACCGGGTACATGCCGACAGAGCTCATGTTCGGCCAGAAGCCGATCATGCCGATTGAACGGACGATCTCCTCGTGGGCAACGGTCGACTGGAGGGACGAGATGAGCCGGGAGGAGTTGTTGGCCGCGCGCATACGACAGCTCGAGCGGAGACCGGAGGACGTGGCACTGGCTACGGAGAAGCTCCGGGTGGCGAGGACAAAGAACAAAGCCCGGTTCGACCGAACGCACCGGCTACGACCGAAGAAAATCGACGAAGGTGACTGGGTGCTCGTCTACGACAGCAGCCTCGACAACCAGCACCGAGCAACGCGGAAGTTCGCACAGAGATGGTTCGGGCCGTACACGGTACAGAGCGCCAACGACAACGGGACGTATCATCTGGCGGAACTCGACGGTACGAGAATAGCGATACCCGTGGCCGGGAAGAGGATCAAAGCTTTCAAGAAGCGGCACGACGACGAACCCGACCCGATTCTCCTGGACAGCAGCGACGACCGATCCGAGGCCGAGAAAGGGCCGGCAGGCGAAGAGTAAAGGCGGGCCGGTTTTCTCCGTGCCAACTTAATTTGGCGCATACCGGTGGATGCGCGGTTAGGTGGGGGCGGATGTCGTGAAGAAAACCGCCCACAAGAGGAATCGGAGGAACAAGGCGTGGGAAACGGCTCTGCACACACGCGCGCCAAGAAGTACATACGAGGATCCTAGGTGGGTAGATTCGGGGGTATGCAGTTAATGCCAAACGGCCTCTTGACGGGCTATAAAAGGGAAGAGGAAGAATAGAAGTGCGGGGGGATCTCGCGCGGAGAGGACGAAGTGCTGCCGGACCGTTTCTGGACGTTTCTCTCTCTCTCTCTCTCTCTCTCTCTCTCTCTCTGTGTTTCCTTCCTTCTCAAGCTCCATAGCTTCTGTGCAGGGTTCTGAGGAGGCTCGCGCTGTTTCGAGGAACGCCCGAGTGCTTCCGGCAGCACCTCCGACCTGCCACCCCGTTTGTGTTTCGAAGCGAACAGGCATCGGCATCTGTTCGCCGGCCTGTTCGGTTGTAAACAACCTGTGCCCCATCGAGGGTTGTAGTCGTGTTAGCCATTTTTGTTAATACACTTATTTAGTCATTCGCATCTGTCTGTGTCAGTGTCTGTTCACGTTCTCCGTGCTGAAGGGCCGTGTCCCTGCGTATCCCCGGTCCTGCGTAGCAGGTTCTCTCTCTTTCTCCTCCCTTGCTTGCTCTTTGGTTCGTGACCCCCGCGGTCCCGCCTCATTTTCATACGCACTTGCGTAATTATCTCGACAGCGTATCCAGAGGTGGATCGGCGATCGGCGGCGTTGCCAGCCCAATCAGCATCGGTGTAGCCGACTAGCTGCACGGCTGCACCGATCCGATATAGCAGTCCTCGGTCCTTAGTGCCACTTATGTACCGAAGTACGCGTTGCGCACACTGAAGGTGCTCCTCGGTAGGTCGCGCCATGAACTGACTGATCACCCCGACCGGATAACTGAGGTCGGGTCGGGTGATGGTCAAGTATATGAGGCTTTCGACAATTTGTCGGAACCTCGTCGGGTCGCATACCTTTCCTGTATCGGGACGAAGCTTCACGGTTCTGTCCAGAGGAGTCGAGATGGACTTACAGTCGGCCATCCTGAGTTTGAAGAGCATACTCAGCACGTAATGACGTTGGCTGATCAATATGCCTTCGGGGGTATGGATCACTTCGATCCCGAGGAAGTAATGAAGGTCCCCCAGATCCTTCACGTCGAACGATGCCGCAAGCTGGAGCTTCACGCAGTCGATTTCACCTAGGTCGGCGTCGGTGATGACCAAGTCATCAACATATAGTAAAATACTAACCGGTCCGAGTCGACCTTTCCGGATGAACAGGGAAGAGTCCGATTTTGACGTGACGAAGCCCAACCGACGCAGTTGTTGCGTGATCTTCGCGTTCCAGGCACGCGGGGCTTGCTTCAGTCCGTAAAGGGACTTCTTCAATCGGCAGACTGTCGAGGAGTTCGTTCCGGAGTGAAATCCAGGGGGCTGTACCATGTACACCTGTTCCTCAAGGTCACCTTGCAGGAATGCATTCTTTACAGCCATCTGATGTAAGTGCAACCCCTTGGCCGCGGCTACTGCGAGCAAAACACGGATGATCGTCATTTTCGCGACCGGCGCAAACGTCTCATCGTAGTCGATGCCGTGTTTTTGCGCGTAGCCCTTTGCCACTAGCCGAGCCTTGTACCGGTTGACCGAGCCATCGATGTTGTACTTGATTTTGTACACCCATCTACACCCGATCGGCTTCACACCCTTCGATGCGTCAACTAGGTCCCAGGTCTCGTTCTCCGCCAATGCGTGCTTCTCTTCCTCCATCGCGGCGCGCCAATTCGCATCCTTCGCCGCTTCTGCGTAGCTCTCAGGCTCACGCACTTCCGCTACACGGGTCATGTACACATAATGATGCGCCATGTACTCGTTGTATCCGAACTGCACAACTGGGTTCTTCTGGCGGGTAGATCGGTGTAATCTCACATTAGCCGATGTCGAGGCCTTCTCAGTCGACGCAGTCTTCACCTTTAAAGACCCGTCACCGGTTCCCTCGGAGTTGGACTCGCGTCGGTCTGACTCGTTCCTTTCCGTGCCGGAATCCGACACCTTCTTCTTCCCTTTCTCTTTGCGTGTAAGCCGTCTCCTCGGCTTCCTGCGCGGGGAAAGCACGGCCGAGTCTCCACTACTTGCCGACTCTTCATCGGACTGGTCGTACCGACTCAGTCGTCCAATCGGTCCACTTAACCGGAGTGAAATCAGACTCTCTTCGTGGGTCTCGATTTTGGGCTCATTCGGAGGCATCTCGGCCTCGCTGACCTTATCGTCAGAACTCGTATTGGAGTCGGGGTTCCGAGGCGAGGGCAGGTACCAGGACGCGGACTCGTCAAACACAACGTCGCGGCTGACACGCGCTTGTTTGGTGCGAGGGTTATAGCACTTATAACCCTTCTGCTTGTCCGAGTAACTGACCAAGATGCACTTCTCGGCCTTTGCGTCCAGCTTCCTCCTTTTCTCCTTCGGTACATGCACATACGCAATGCTACCGAACACCCTCAAGTGTCGCAAGTTCGGCTTCGTTCCGAAATATAGCTCGTGCGCCGACACTTTGTCTCCGATCCGGTTCTGGATGTATACCGCGGTCCTTACCGCCTCGGCCTAGTAGAACTTGGGCAAGCTCTTCTCCTCCAGCATTGCCCGTGCCGCTTCCACGATCGACCGATTCTTCCTCTCGGCCACGCCGTTCTGCTCCGGCGTGTATCTACAACTGAATTCGCGCTGAATTCCCATTTGTTGTAGATAACCGTTGAATTGACTGGAAAAGTACTCTTTCCTGCCATCCGACCGCAGGCACTTGATCTTTCGTCCCGTTTCCGTTTCCACGAACCCTTTGAGGTCCCGGAAATAGTCGAAGACTTCGCTCTTCCTCTCAATGAGGTAGATCCACGTGTGCCGCGTGTGGTCATCGATGAAGGAGACGAAATATCGGCTCCCGCCAAGGCTAACGTTTTGTGCCGGCCCCCACACATCCGAGTGTATAAGGTCGAGCTTGTTCCGGCTCCGGTTTCGCTCGTTGGGGAAAGGAAATCGGTGTTGCTTCCCGAGCTGGCAGGCTTCACAAATTTGTGCCTTTCAGACACTAAACTTGGGCAATCCGAACACTACCTATTTCGATTGCAGATCTTGAAGCCGCTGGTAGTTGACGTGGCCTATCCGCTTGTGCCACAAGTCGATGTCTGACTCCGCTTTTTGTCCCTTCGCAAACATTGCGGTGCCACCGTCAGTGGAATCGAGGATGAACATCCTCCCGTCTCTGCGCCCTTGCGCAATCACTCGGCCTTCTTCCTCAATGAAGCACTTGAGGTGTGTAAACCGAACCTCCATCCCTTGGTCGACGATCTGTCCGACCGAGACCAAGTTCTTCGTGATTGTCGGAACGTGCAACACGTTCTTGAGTTTCCCTTTCTGCTCGACATGGCTAAGGGGAACTTCTCTGACATTCGCGATTAGATGCGGAGTGTCGTCTCCTGTTGTGACTACTCCCGGTTGTATCGGTTTTTCAAGGTACGAGAACCACTCCTTATGGCTCGTCATGTGGTTTAACGCGCCGGAGTCTACGTACCACACCTCGTCCGATCTCGGGGTGCTCTGTTTCATTGAGTTTGCTTCGTGTTTCATCACGAAGACAGAACCTTCTCCGGCTCTCCCAGAGTCTTTGGCGTAGTGCAATCGCTGCCGATTTCCTTTGTTGGTATGTCTGGAGCCGTTCCCGGAACCAGTTCTCTCCGAATCGGTGCACTTCTTCCAGCACTCGCTTTCCCTGTGGCCTTTCTTGGCACAGTACCAGCACTCCGCGATGGCCTTCCCTTGCCGGTTCTCATCGCTTCGACTCCCCCTGTTTCTGGAGGGTTCGGAGTTGCTGTCGGCATCACTTCGGTGCCTTCTTCCTTGATCTCGTTGGCCGCTTCCATTGCGTGCCGACTTGCCTCGTCCTCCACGTCCACGGGGCCTATCTCCCTCCGTGTACAACATTCTGTTGTCGGTGTGCGCGCTTGTAGACGCACCCGCGTGGTTCTCCTCTACCAGGAGCATCGACTGTAAGTCGAAAAAGGACGACGTATTCTCCTGGGTGCACACAGCCGTTCGGAACGCTCCGAACTTCGACGCCAAACCTCCAAGATAGATCTGGACCATCTCGCTCTCCTCGATGTTCACCTCTATGGAGGCGAGGGAGTCGCAGATATCCTTGATCTTCGAGGTATAGTCCGCCACCGACAAGTCGCGTTGTCGTAGGTTGCTCAACTACTGTCGGAGCTGAAGCTTCCTAGCTGTGGTGCTCGCGGCGAAAATCTTCTTCAGATTTTCCCACGCACCCTTCGGCGTCTTTGCATCCCGAACATAGCTCAATAGTTGTTCACCCACACACGACGCGAAGCAGTATAGTACCCTGCTCGCTGATTGCTCCCACGACGGGAAGTCTCTGTGTGTCGATTCGGGTGCCGCGTCATTAGCTCCTTCGACATAATTCCAGTAGCCGTGCCCGAGCAGGTACTGGTGCATCTTGTAGGACCAAGACGCGTAGTTGGTTCTGTCGAGCTTCTCTGTTGGAAGCGAGCTCGCCATGCCTCTATCCATCGTTCTTCTTGTTCTTCTTCGTCAAGCTGTGTCGGCTGCAGAGAGGTTCTCAACCCTCGCGCTCTGATACCATGTAGAAAGTAGCGTGCGGAAGCAGGTATGAAGACAGAACAGAGGAAGGAAATTCAGGTTCAATGGAGAGCTTAGGCTTACACGGTATACGCAGGAGAGACAGAGAGAAACACAAAAAAGTATATTCAACAATAACACTCAATCTCTGTACATAAGACGTGCTTAGTGAACACTTTTATACAAATCCTGGAAGGACTGACCGAAGTACTGACATTACTTCAATGCTCATTAAGAGCTCCTACACTAACTCCCAAATATATTCCTCACGGAAGATCTTTCCTAACGATCTCCCGGTTTACGCACTCAGCCTAACCGATCGGTCCCAACCGATCCGGTCCTCGGCTTCTTTACCGATCCGGCCGATGTTGAGCTTGTCTCTCAACACTTACACAGGCCCCCGTAGTACAACCTCCAGTTTGGGCGAAACCATTTCACGTGTTCATCGACGCCTCGAACACAGCAATAGGAAGCACGCTAATGCAACTCACCGAACCAAACCGGTACATGCCAGTATACTACACAAGTCGTAAATTATCAGCAGAAGAGCGTAACTATTCCACAACAGAGCGGGAGGCGCTATGGATGATCTATAGCATCAATAAATTCCGACATTATTTACTAGGACGGAAATTCACGTTCCACGTGGATCATTCGGCATTATTGTATTTGGTAGAGAAACAAGCCCTGACAGGGAAATTGGTGCGGTGGATGCTGCTACTCCAGGAATTCGAGTTCGTAATTCAGCACAGGCCAGGGACGCAACACGCAGTGGCGGATTTTTTGAGCAGACTTGAGAGTGGAGAAACAGTACAGAAAGACGACGACGATTTTCCGGACGCCGACATCTGGCGAGTAGCGACAATTGCAGAAAAAACGGAATCCACCTTTCCGGATCGATGGCTTATGGAAATGACGTACTTTTTGACTACAGGACTGCCTCCACCACAATTACGCACAGACGAGAAGAAACTGACAGGAACTGATTGTTCCTTATGCGCAACGCTCGGCCACAACTGAGCTTCTTTTCATACACAGAAAAACAGGTAATGAAACGCGACACAAAGAAGAGAAATGGTACACAGGAGGTTTACGTGGAAAACCCCAAACTAGGGGAAAAACCACGGCAGCCCACAGGCTGCAAACTGTCACTATGTATGAATGTACAAAACAGTGAGTTCACGGAGGCATCGACCTTGGACTCACGCTCTTCGCCACAGGCGGCGGTTACAACAGAGGTAGCGACCTCTTTCTCTCTCTCTCTCTCTGTACAACGTTACGCACACGAATCTCGTGTAATAGAGAAAAATTGACAACAACAAAATATTAGTTTGCCCTTAGTCATATTTATACTAATATGACTTTTCGGCTATTTACAAATATAGCCACGATGGGCTCTCAGAAACATATTTACGAATATGTCTCTTCCTCCGGTTCATACCGGGTCTGCACCATCCGGCTCTCCATAGCCGCGTACTCCTCATCCGGTTCGTACCGGGCCTGCACCATCCGGGTCTCCGTAGCCGGGTACTCCTCATCCGGTTCATACCGAGTCTGCACCATCCGGGTCTCCGTAGCCGGGTACTCCTCATCCGGTTCATACCGGGCCTGCACCATCCGGCTCTCCGTAGCCGGGTACTCCTCATCCGGTTCATACCGGGCCTGCACCATCCGGCTCTCCGTAGCCGGGGTGCTCCTCATACGGTTTCCCATTCGGAGGGACCTGTTTGTTCATCGTCACTGATCTTCTTCCTTCCCATCCGGAGGGACCTATTTCCCAACAGAAACGACTAGCCGTCCGAAGCCGTCACTTCTGCCTGGTCGAAGGGTATTTATACCACAAAGGAAGTGACGGCATTTGGCAACGGGGAGTCGGTCAGGATGAAAAAGAAGCAGTGTTACAGGAGGCACACTGCGGCACGACCGACGGCCATTACGCAGGCAATGTGACAACCTGCAAAGTATGGCAGGCGGCCTTATGGTGGCCAACAACACAGAAGGACGCATCCGAGTATTGTAGAAAGTGTGATTTGTGCCAGTGGATGGGTCAGCCCGCGGAGGACGCAAGGATGCCACATCAGCCCGTGCTACCACTGGACCCCTTCCAAAAGTGGGGATTGGATTTTGTGGGGCCCTTCACACCAGCAGCAGCCCGTACGGGTAACAAATATATATTGGTAGCCACGGATTACTGTACCAAATGGGTAGAAGCAAAGGCACTACGGGAAAATACGGCGGCCGTCACAGCCAAATTTCTGTACGAGCACATCTGGTGCCGGTTCGGCTGCCCGATTGAGCTCATCAGTGACCAGGGGAGCCACTTCCTCAATACGGTGGTTCGGGAACTAACACAATATTACGCAGTCGTCCACAAGAAAAGCACGCCATACTACCCGCAGGCGAATGGATTAGCGGAATCCACGAACAAAACTTTACAGACCATTTTAAAGAAAACCGTCAATGAAAACAGAACGGACTGGGATACCAAACTCCAGAGCGCGTTATGGGCGTATAGAACTAGTTACAAAACAAGCATACGGTCAACACCGTTCCGGCTAGCGTTTGGACTAGAAGCGGTAATGCCGGTCGAATTCCGGGTACCTAGTTTGTGCATTTAGGTACGGAACCGATTATCAGAAGCCAAGTCAGAGGAGGAACGGCTCTACCAACTCCTCGAACTAGGGGAGAAACGCGTCCACAGCATGGCTGTGTTGGAAGAAGAACAGCGACGACGTAAAGCATTTGTCGATCGGCATCGGAGCGCAAGGGAAAAGGAGTTCGCCGTGGGCCGAGCGGTGCTAGTTTTTCAAACACGCATGGGCCAGATGCCGGGTAAGCTACGTTTCCGCTGGACCGGCCCATACTGGATAATTGGAGCGGAACAGGGCACGTTCCAACTAGGAACACTGGCTGGAGAAATAGTACGGCAAAAAGTGAATGGGTTTCGGCTCAAACCTTACCTGGGCCCTACACCACCTAACCCATTCACCGCCGAACAGGACAAAGCCGGAGAACCCGCAACGTAAAAGGGACAGGCCCAATTGTACTATAATGTAAAAATAGGGGGTAACTAACCGTTAGAAAAAAAAAGAAAAAAAAGAAAAAGAAAAAAAACTATTAAAATGACTAAAGGCATGCACAAACTCCTAGTTCAAGAACACGCGACACCACGATGGCTCACCGCCCAAGGAACCCTAAGCCACAAAAAGAAGGAAATAGAAGGTTTTCTGCACAAAGCAGAAACACAGAGTCTAGCTATCAGCGCTCCCATCGCTCCTCCTCACCTTCTTCCCCATCACATCTCAGAGCTCTAACTCACCACTGCTACCCGTCGCCTCCCCACGAACCTACCCTGGCGATACCGATCTTCATCTCTACTGCCCTACGCCGATGGCTCGTGGAGAAGCGCCTGGATGGTTATATTCGGGTCGCAGAAGCACCTCCGCCATGGACATCGCCAGGCGGCTTAACATCGACACGGTCACAAACTCTTCCATTCAGAAGAAGTTAGACCTATCTTCACTAGGCGAAAGACATTTCGAAATACCTCCTACAAAGGTGTTGCAACGATATTTTGGCCCATACTCATCCTCCGCCAAAGCCTATAGAACAAAATAGATTCCAGATCCCTTCTTCCATGAAGTGGCCAAGTTCCTACTGGAAGTAGGCTGCGTCCATGTCAATGCTTACGGGATGCCTAAACAGAAGGCGGGCATCATTATCGACACCTTTGAGGGGCGTACAGTCGACTGGGGCGT
The DNA here is from genome assembly GCF_043228905.1 of Azolla caroliniana. NCBI lineage: Eukaryota > Viridiplantae > Streptophyta > Polypodiopsida > Salviniales > Salviniaceae > Azolla > Azolla caroliniana. Next base: position 9,441,136 of record NW_028230444.1, on the reverse strand, counting down.
CATCACAGGGCCGGCGTTACGGGAAGGCTTTCATTCGTACCAAGCAGGCAAAAAGCTCCGGGTAATCATCCAACAATACCTTACGGTACTGTTTCCACCCCGAGGTCTACCAGCACCACAGCCCAGCCGCCAACCCACGGCCCCGCCCCGCTCCGCGAAACGCAGGTTAGCGGAGTTAGCGGCCCCAACATGGGAGGAGGAACCAACCGCAAGCGAAGGCCCCGCAACAGTAGAGCCGAATACAACCTTCGAAATCATCCGGGAGCCGCGACTGATTATTACGACTCAGTCCCAATGAGGGAAAGCCGTATTGACGGCGGAAAGCGAGGTTTTGGCATATCCGGATATTCAGCGCCCTCTTGCAGTTCGGGAGCTCTTTTGAGCTCATGGAGTTCTTGGCAGCACAATAGGTCAAAACCGCTCAACGCATGGCCGAGGAGCATGCAGAATGACAGATGATAGAGCGCGCCCTAACACAAACAATAGAGAGCGACGATGAGGACCAGCTGGCCAGGGTCGGCAGACAGAGGAACGCTGGGGTACGACGAGTAGGGATGGAAATACCACCCTTAAACACGACCCTTGTCGAAGTCCATCGGGAACTGGCAAAGGTCAGCACGGGTGCCAAGGAGATGGCCATAAAAAATAAGAATGTCTGGAAGAAGGTTAAAATGACCGAAGCCGAACTACAAAAGGCCAACGCACACATCGCCGAGTTAGAAGCTCATACGACTACGGCGCAACACGAAACCCCGCCACCGAACCACGTTATCGACGCTCTCAAAGAAGAAATCGAGGCTCAGACCGCCATCACCTCAAAAGCAAAAAGGGCCGTGCAGCTAGCGGAATCCGAAATTGACCGCCTTCAACAGAGAAAAGGAGATACGGGCTAACGGACGAAAAGCCGTAAAAACGCTTGAAGAGAAACTAGCTACGGAGGTGGCACAGCACATCCGGACAAAAGACGACAATGCCCAATTATGAGAGGACGCGAAGAAATCAGAGGCGGCAATAGCGGGGCTTCGGGCCTTATTAGAGAAAAAGAAGGTATGGTTTGATGAACAGTTGGTAGTCGAACAAGACAGACGACATCAACTCGAAATCCACCTAAACAATGAAATGGGGAAATTAGAAAAACAACATGAAAAGGAATCCCAGCTGTGGGCGGGCCTGAAGGCCACGTATGAGGAAGCGGCAACCGTTAAACAGCAGGAAATCGCAAATCTCCAGAAGTCGATGGAAGACGCACGCAACCACTGCCAGGCCATCACGGATAACGTGCACATCCTTCTCCAAACCAACCGGGAAAGGTTCACAACGCAATTAAAAACGGCGTTGGACAAAGGATGGATGGCGTGGGCAACCCAAGTAGCGGAATTGCACGCGTATCGTGCGGACTGGGAGAACTAGCGGAAAGACGGTCGAGGGTTTTATAAGCTAAACGAGGAGAGCATTGCGACCGTACGGGAGGACCTAGCGCAAGACTATCGCGCGTTAACAGACCAACACTCCGAAGAACTCGTACAACTCCTAGATGATTTTGGTGAAAGTCAGGAGGAGTTATTTCACCAGATCACACAAACCGACAAAACGCATACAAACGAGGAACCCAGCGAGACACCAATTTCGGGCCCAGCCGAAGAAGAGGAACCTCAGGATTGATCACCAGCAAGGAAAATGGAGGAGAATAGCGGGGACGAACGAGTGGAGTTCCCACAAGACCAAACAACGAAATGATTAACCAACAAAAGGTCCAGCCCACGCCATCTTCAGAAAATGCGGAAAATAGTGCGGACCAGGCGGAATCCCCGCCCCACGCCCAGGGACACACAAAAACGGCCAACACCGCGGAGGACGTAACAATAGAGGTGGAGCAGCAGCCAACAACAAGCACGTTACCAGCGGAGCCCAGTCCACGAACTCAAGAAGATCCCATCGTACCCGGACCACCCGCACACGGCGAAGGCGACTCCGGGAGAAACCAGGCCGACCAAGCAGAGGAGCCGCACCACGATGCTCCTACGGGCCCTACATCAACTCCGGCTGAGGACACCACAACAGAGCCAAACATCCGGGGCATTTTGGAAAAAGATTAACGGGATGGGTCCGATGTGCAAAGGCACTGTCCCACATGTGTGCCAGGTGTTGTCCGCCGGAATAGTAACCGACGGCCAAAAGCGTAGGAATAAGAAACTATATAAAGCGTAGTGTATGTAACGGTTCACGCGGGGACGCGTGAACGGCTAATTAGACCCTGCATATATAAAGCGCAGAAAACCTCGTAAGGAGGTGTGTGTAAATTCTGGGAATTGTAAAAAGAACGCCTGATAATAGAATACTATCTTCTCTGAGTTTCTGTGTATAGCTACGACTAATTCAGTGTCTGTGACTCGGATACGTAATCGTAGTAGTACGTAAGCGCAACCTGTGAGAAGGAGTCGGTTGTAGCCGTCTCCCCTTACACACAACGGAGTCACAGAGGTTCTCTCCTTATGTAGTACGATTAAGCTCTGTTCATTGTTCCACATCCACCTTGGGGTCTAGGTCGAAGGACTGACCACGGCCCGTGTTTCCTAAGAGGCAACACTCTTCGATTGTTCATGGATTATCAAGGATTAAACAAAGTGACTATCCGGAATAGATATGCTCTACCATTAATCCCGAATCTTTTGGAACGTCTCAGTGGAGCAAAATATTTCACGAAGTTGGACCTTCACGGTGCATATAATCTAGTTTGGATTCATCCGGGGGATGAATGGAATACTGCTTTTTACACTTGCTATGGACATTGTGAATATACTTTGATGCCATCTGGTCTCACGAATCCACCTACAATTTTCTCGATATCTTCACTATAGTCTACCTAGATGACATTTTGATCTACTCGAAGACCTAAGAGGAGCATGATGAACATGTTCATCCGATATTATGTCGATTACGAGAATATGGTCTCTACGCAAAATTAGAAAAGTGTAGTTTTGGCCAGAATCAAGTGGAATGTTTGGGGTATGTTTTATCATTGGATGGTATTGCTATGGACCCCATGAATGTTCAAGAAATTTTAGAGTGGCAGACGCCCCTTTTAGTGCACAATGTGCAATGTTTTCTTGGGTTTGCAAATTTTTATCGGAAATTTATCAACAATTATTCCAAGGTCGTGCTTTCGTTCACTCAACTCACACACAAAAATAAACTATTCATATGGAGTTCAGATGCAACTGAGGCATTTGAAAGCTTAAAACGAGCTTTTACAACGACACCTATTTTAGCACATGTCGACCCAACAAAACGCTTCATCCTTGAAGCTGATGCATTCGATTTTGCACTAGGGAGTGTCTTATCGCAGATTGGAGATGATGGACAGCTAGACCTTGTCGCCTTTCATTTCCGAAAGTTTGAAGCTGTAGAAATAAACTACGAGATCCATGACAAAGAACTTCTTGCAATTGTGGATTCTTTTCAACAATGGAAATATTTTCTAGAAGGTTCTTCTCATCAGATCATTATCTACAATGATCATAAGAACCTAACATATTTCCAAAATGCTCGAATCTTGAGTCGGCAACAAGCCCGGTGGGCACAATTTTTGACTCACTTCGACTTTGTCATCATATATCGCCCCGAGATGCAGCAAGGCAAAGCAGATGCTCTTTCTCGATGCACTTATATGGAACTTTGTCAAGGGGAACCTGCATTTGAGCATAAAAAACAAATCCTTTTGGGTCCTAATCGCCTACGATTAATGGTACTTAATGCCATAACAACACTTGAAGATTCCACTCTTCTTGATTCCATTCGAGATCATATGGCCGTTGATGAATTCACCAAGGATGTTTTGGATCATATTGTCTCGGATCGTGCTTCTTGTTCGCAGTAAAAAAACCCCCGTAATGACTATTGTCAGTTCTATTGGCATGGTGGTTTTCTGTTTTGACAAAACCTATTGTATGTTCCTGATGGTCCCCCATGACTACAAGTTTTACAACATTGCCATGTCTCACCAATGGCTGGACATTTTGGAGTTCGCAAAACTCTAGAATTAGTCTCTCGACAATATTGGTGGCCTTGCCTTCGTCATTTTGTTGAGGAGTATGTTCGTAGTTGTGATACATGCTGTCGATCAAAGAGTCCTAGACACAAATCCTATGGCTTACTACAACCACTTCCCATTCCGGAAAATCCTTGGAGATCTATATCCTTGGATTTCATTACCGATCTTCCCGTTTCAAAAGGTTTTGATGCAATTCTCACGGTGGTTGATCGACTTACCAAAATGGCACATTTCTTGCCATGTACGAAGTCTATTACTAGGCAAGAGGTGGTCGATCTAGTTATGTGGGAGGTATTTAAGCATCATGGTCTTCCGAATGATATTATTAGTGATCGTGGTCCACAATTCATTTTAAAGTTTTGGAAGCACATGTTCAAACTTCTCCGAATTTCGGCTAAGCTTTCTTTGGGCTATCATCCTGAGACTAATGAAATTGAGCGTACCAACTAGACTTTGGAGCAATATCTTCGTTGTTTCATCAACTACCAACAAAATGATTGGGTTGATTTTTTGCACTTGGCTGAATTCTCTTAGAACAACTCAATCCATTCTTCTACAGGATATTCCCCAGTTTTTGCAAATACGGGCTATCATCCTCGGTGGACGATTAATGCGCATCCAGACGTTCTTACCAACCCTGTTGCTGAGGATCGTCTTAGTCGCCTCCAACAAATTCACGCTACCATTCTCCACAATTTTCATGATGCTCAAGTTACACACAAGAGGCTTGCAGATCATCATTGCCTAAACTCCTCCAAAAAGTTCCATGTTGGGGATCGTGTATGGCTTCTCCACCACAACATCAAGACCACTTGGCCTTGCGGTAAATTGGATTACCAACGTTTTGGCCCGTACCTGATCATTGGTAAGATAAGTGATGTTGCATTTCGTGTTGGATTCCCTCCACACATGCGTCTTTATCCGGTGTTTCATGTATCCCTTTTGGAACCTTACACCACAAGTTCAATTCCGGGTCGTCTTACAACTCCCCCCCCCCCACCTGTTGAGTTCTTGGAAGGACCTGAATTTGAGGTTGCTGCCATTCTCGATTCTAAAATCGTGTGCAACAAGTTGTATTACTTGGTTAGGCTATACCCCCAATGATCAAACTTGGGAACTTGCAACAAATCTTTCCAATGCCACAAACATGGTCACCACATTTCATTGCCAATATCCTCATAAACCAGGTCCTAGTACAAACCCTACTACCCGTGAGACGTGTCGTCGAAAAAAGGGGATAATGTCATGATGACACTCATATTATGCCTCGAAAGGATTTGAACCCACAACCTTGTTATACACATATCAAATCCTTAACCATTATAATAATATACTTATATGTATAGTTATTAGAATATATAATCTAATATCATAAGAATATTCTATCACTCTACATTCTAGAATGACCTAGAATATTCTAGAGTGTTCTATATACTAGAAATTTCTAGAATACTCTAGAAACCTTCTAGATTACTCTATACTCTAGAATGTCCTAGAAGATTCTAGAATGTTCTATTTACTCTACAGGGACTTATAAATAGGGATCTATCAATCATCCCAAAACCAAATTGGTTCAATGCCATTCTATAGCTCTCTTTTGCCTACTATTTGTAATCCTTCTTACAATGCAATATAATACTTTCCTTTCAATTCTCTCTCTCTCTCTCTTTCTTGACACATACTATCTAACATTCCACGAGAGTCTAAGATCATAAAGTTCCTCTGACTATACTTTTTGTCTCAAGTTACACTACTATCGAAGATTCTTAGAGTGTCAAAGTTCAACAACTATGATCAAGTCACACTACTATCGAAGATTCTAGGAGTGGCAAAGTTCAACAATTAATATGTAACTATATACATTTAGCAATGATTCAAACAATATATATACTAGACACCAAGAGAGTAAAGGCCAAGAACAAATACAATAAAGAATTGTTTATTTTGCCTTCCTATTGATTGTTAAACACACACACACTGTAACATATATACCAACGATTTATGCATTTATCGAATGATTGACTCATACATGTATCCATATAAAGGTAAGCAACAACATATGTACTTAAGAAATATATGACACAACTTAAATTAACATCAAACTCGACCATATATTCGAACGAAAGAGTTAAGTATACAAATCATAGCTTGCATTAATTAAGTCAATGAGTTCCAAATCCATCATGTTCAATTACATTAAGCCATATGCAATCAATCTATCAACAAGTCTGGAACGATGGGCTCTTCTGGACTAGTTGGTTGTTGTAGATCGTCCTCATTGGCATTTTCGGTACACGCATTCGAATTTAAGATCTGTTCAGACTCTAATACGTTATTCGAGTCAACAAGATCCCCTACTTCTTCATCAATTGGCTCCATTGGTTCTCGGGATGCTAGTTGGAATCTTTCAGTTTCGTTTATATGCTTCCTCCAACTTCTTGGTCTTGATTTGGACAATCCTAGATACCTTGGATCCCCATTTTGATGAAGTTGACTTGTTCAGAGTTCTTCTCTAGCGCAACAAAGTTCCTGAACATCTTTAGCGCACATGCTATCGTAGTACTTAAAATCATAAAGCAGGTCAAATTACATTCCCTAGCCTTCAACAAAAACCACAATAACATATTGTAAAGAATCAAGAGATGGATTCCGTGCTGCGGAATAGATATGAACTGCGTGTGAGTATGAGAGAGAGAGAGAGTGAGAGAGACAAGGAGTAAGACACAGAGAATACGCAAGGTAAAGTATATTAACAAAGGAGAAAGACTCAACATTATACAAGGCTTTATATAGTCACCCTCTCTCTTCATTAACTACAAGACTCATGGAGCATGGGGAATGTGAAAGCTCATAAGTTATGTGTCATAGAATATGATTCTATGACTCATACTAAATGCTAGAATACAAAGTGGTGACTTAATGGTGACTCTTGACCGTTGGAGTGTCTATTCACTCTCAAGGTGAGTTCACGCACTAGACCAAGTTGAGCTTGATTCTCAACACATCCCTATACTATAATCCAAACATGTCAATATAGTTATACACTACATTAGATTTTTCCCTTTCGTCATCCTCTTCTCGTATTTAGCTCTTTCTTAGTGCGTGATAAACGAAATTGGAATGTCTTCATTTGTATCACCTGTTTTCTTCGAACGAGGTGGTTTCTACAATTATCAACTCTATTAGGAATATTATTACAACAAAAGCACTTAAAACAACACAATACCAAGTATTCCAACAATCTAAAACTACAATTACACTTACCCATTCTCTAAATAAGGAAAGAATTCTTCCAAAGCCTTGTACGATGATGTTACTAGGCATGCATGTTCAACTTCTTCCCATTTTTGCAGGCATAACTTCTTCATCATCAACTCTTGAATATTCATATATACTTTATGGCTAAAGAAGAAATAGAATATGTCCTTGTTGAGCGGACAAGCTCAACATGGGCCGAATTGGTTGAACAAGCAGAGTGACGGGAACTAAACGCTTGTTATACGCAACACTCGGCCACAACCGAGCTTAGAATCATACACAGAAAACGGGAAATGACAAACGACACGAAGAGGAGACGAGTACGCAGGATGTTTACGTGGAAAACCCAAACTAAGGGAAAAAACCACGGCAACCCATAGGCTGCAAACTATCACTATGTTAGAATGTACAACAGTGAGTTCACGGAGGCAACGACCTCGTGCTCACGATCCTCGCCACAGGCGGCGGTTACAACAGAGGCAACAACCTCTTTCTTTCTCTCTCTCTCTCTCTCTCTCTCTCTCTGTACACAGTTGCGCGCACTCTCTTCTTTCACCAACAAGAATGACAACGACTCTCACTAATTCTAAAAGTTTGCCCTAAGTCATATTTATACTAATATGACTTTTCAGCTATTTACAAATATAGCCATGATGGACTCTCAGAAACATATTTACGAATATGTCTCTTCATCCGGTGAGCACTTCTCACCGGGTCTGCACCATCCGGCTCTTCGTAGCTGGGTACTCATTATACGGTTTCGGCCTCGGCTGAGTTTGTTCATCAACACTGTTCTTCTCCTTTCCCATCCGGAGGGACCTGTCTCCCAACACAGAGAGCCGGATCGGATGAAGACCTAGAACGGAGAGCCGGATCGGAGGGAACTTGATCGGTGTGATACCGGTAGGCTGTTAGAGGCCTATGATCCTAGCCTAGTACATAGGAATATTTTTGGGAATTAGTGCTTGTCGCTCAGTACGAGCATTGGAGTACTTGTCAGTACTTCTATCAGTCCTTTTAAGGTCTTATATAAAAGTGCTCTTTGAGAACATTAGTATGTAAAGAGTATTTTTTTGAAAATAGAGTTTTGTGTGTTTTGCTCTCTTTGTCTCTCCCGCATTCTCTATGTATTCTTTTAAGCTTTCCATTAAACCTTTGTTCTATTTCTTTTGCTATCCAACTAAGCCGGTTGTGTCTACGAGCTTCCAGATGTAAATCTTTACATGGTATCAAAGTGAGAGGGTTGAGTATCCTATGATGCCAAGAAATGCTTAACTCATACAAACCCTAACATCCGGTAAGAACAGACAAGAAGAAGAAACGCTTAACTCATACAAACCCTAACATCCGGTAAGAACAGACAAGAAGAAGAAAGACATGGACAGAAGAATGGCAAGCTCGCTTGCTATAGAAAAGCTCGACCAGAGCAACTATGCATCTTGGTTGTACAAGATGTATCAGTACCTGCTCGGCCACGACTATTGGAGTTATGTAGAAGGAGAAAATGAGGTAGCGCCGGAACCGGCACACAAGCAATTCCCGGTGTGGGAACAAGAAACGAGCAGAGTGTTGTACTGCCTTGCGTCATGTGTGCATGACCAGATGTTGGGCAACATCAGATATGCAAAAACGCTGGAGGCCTGGGAAAATTTGGAAAAGATTTTCGCCACGAGTACCACGGCCTGAAAAATGCAGCATCAACAAGAGCTCAACAATATCTGGTAGAAGGATATGTCAGTCACCGACTACACCACCAAAATAAAGAAGATCAACAATGCCCTGGGATCCGTCAACGTGATAGTGGATGAAGACGAGATGGTACAGATCTATCTCAGTGGTCTCTCGTAGAGGTACGGGCCAATCTGGATGGCAATATGCACAGGGGAGAAGCCACCATTCTTCTTTCACTTGCAGTCGATGCTGATGGTTGAAGAAAACCACGCGAGTGGGTTGAGAACCACTCAATCAGACAACTGGATGTTGTACACGGAGGCGGATCGGCCTCGTGGGCGTGGCAAGCGAGGTGGATCGGCACGCAATGGTGGCGGTCAACAAGAGTAGGAAAGAAGGCATAGAGGTGTTGCCACAATAGTTCCGAACCCTCCACAATCAGGGGGAGTCAAGGCGGCGCCGGAAACCGACAAGGGAAAGTTGAAACAAAATGCTGGTATTGTGGCCAGAAATGCCACTAGGAGAGCGAGTGTTGGAAGAAGCATGCCGATTAAGACAAATCCGGATCAGACAAAGCCGAACACGAAAACTGGTACAGATCGCACTACGCTGAAGGTTCAGATGGATCCGGAAGCGGAAAAAATGGAAAGGGGCCAGCATTTGTGGTGAAACACAAGGCAAACTCGATGAACAAGACCACCTCACAATCGGACGAGGTGTGGTATGTTGACATCGGAGCGTCAAATCATATGAAGAGCCATGAAGAATGGTTCTCATATCTAGAGAAACCAAATCAACCAGGAGTGGTTGAAACCTGAGACGACACTCCGCACCCAATCAAACATGTTGGCGAAGTTCCTCTTAGTCATGTCGGACAGAAGGGGAGACTCATGAACGTGTTGGACATCCTGACAATTACCAAGAAGTTGGTGTCGGTCGGATAGATCGTTGACCAAAGAATGTAGGTTTGATTCACTTGTGAGGTTGCACGTTCAATCCTCACCAACTATGTATTTGATATCACTATGTCGTGACATTATCCTCCCCTTCACGACCGCCTTTTTGGAAGCATGGTGTAGGGGTGAACGGGAATTGGAGCACCGATGAGCATGAGCGAGCATGTGCGGTCCTCATCGGGAACTGGAACACCGACATTTGTGAGTGACCATGTGTGGTCCTCACCGGGAATTGGAACAAGGATGGGCGTGAGAGACCATGTGCAGTCCTCATCGGGAACTGGAACACTGACGGGCGTGAGTGACCATGTGCGGTCCTCACTGGGAATTGGAACACCAACGAGCGAAGAAGAGCAGGTGAAGTGGTCGACTCGACTTCTTCTATCATGAGAGGGTAAATAGTTGAGGTTGACCCAAAACGCGGCAGAAACGGTAGTGCTAGCGAGAAACTGACACGATCCCCACCAGGAAAGTGAGTGGTTGTGAACCCCACCCGAACTAGAAGGTGAGCGATCGAAATGGGTCTTCACCAAAGGAAAGTGGAGCAAGACTTGAACTGATTTAATATAAATGGAGTGCAAGCAAGCAATGATTCGATCCCCACCATGAAAGTGAGTGGTTGTGACCCCAACTGGAACTTAGAAGTTGCGCGATCGAAATCGGTCCTCACCCACGGAAACTGGAGCGAGACTTGAACTAAAATGAAAATGGAGTGCAAGCGAGCAATGATTCGATCCCCACCATGAAAGTGACCGGTTGAGACCCCCACCAGAACTAGACGGTGAGGGATAGAAATCGGTCCTCGCCAAAATCGTGATGCAAAATGATACCTATAGATGATAACAATGACAATGAAGAGGGCGGAACAATGATGATAATGAAAGAACATACAAAGTAGTGTTGATGATGATGAAGGTTGGGTGAAGATGTGTTGAAAATGGTGATGTCCAAGACAAGGATGTTGATGATGGTAACTCTAGAAGCAAGGATAGTGATGATGGTAACTCTAGAAGCAAGGGTGATAACGGAAATGGGTGGTGCTTCCAGTTGGACGGGATTCAAATAGTCACGGACACACCAACCACGGACTATGACGGAGCACGGATGACGAGGCTACGATCCATAAGGCTACGAACGTGGAACTGAAAGAAAAAGGCTAGGAACTCTAGAAGTTGTGAGTGATGAGACTATGAACTTAGGAAGCTATGGAGAGCATGAAGACATAGATGAAGAAGGAGACAATATGGCATGAAACGAGAATACTAGATTGATGTGTCAATGACTGGTGTTGAATCCCTTGAAAGGGACCAAGGAGGTTACAAGTTGAAGTACATGCATTAGAATATTCTGAAGAATATTTTGGAGAATATTCTAAAATCCTCTAGAACCTTCTAGGTCTAGAACTTTCTAAAAACTCCTAGAACTTGAATAGATAATCGACGAAGATATACATAACATGACCATGTATTTGGATGTGTTTGTTACATACATATATGATATATGTATATATATACACATACATATATGATATATACATATACACACATACATACATGTGTATACACACACATATATCACTCATATATGTATATACACACATACATCAATAATTAATTAACTCACTAAAATCATCATTAATTAATTCACTTAAACATTAATTGATTCACTAATATCATAATTAATTAATTCACTTAAACATTAATTGACTCACTAATACATTAATTAATTTACTAATACTGTATACATATCTTAATTCATTAATTCATTAAAAAATTAATTCAAAAATATTAGCTAATTAATTAGGGCTTCTACTAAACTTAGCTAAACTTAGGGTTTTAGTGAAAGCCTGAGTTTGGAGCTGAGAACAGGATGTAGGATTAGAATAGAGCATGAGAGGGATTCACGGACGCGGGCTCAAAAGAAAGAAATATTGTCGAAATTAGGACTATGACATAGATTAGGGTTTTTAGCCGAAACCCTAATTTTCTGGTCAAGAACAATATGCAGAGGGAAGCGAGGGCAGCATGCACAGGGAGGGAGTAGGGTGAGGCTTCCTCACTCGCTGCTCGTTGTTCGTTCACTCGCTCACAGGAAAAAAACAATTATTTATTTATTATTTTAAAAAAAGAAAAAAAGAAAAAAAAAGAAAAAAAAAGAAAACGAATACATTTACATGCATTCGTATTCCTATTCGTATGGATTTGTGGGGTAGGCCCCTTCCCATGAATGCAAATATGTCAATCTATGGTTACATGTATTTATACAACTTCCAAGATTGAATATCTCTAGAATATACTCATCTAGAATATACCGTATAATATCTTTACTGTTGGCATAAAAGGCCGACTCCTTCCAAATTGTATTCGTCCGAGTGTGAACTCGTTAATAAGTTCGGGCTTAGTATATAAGCGAATACCTAACATTGTAATGAGTGATGACGAGCAGAGTATCGTATCTCTGAGAAAGAACGAAGTAATAAGAAGCTTTCCATTAAAGCTCCATCGGTGTATGTGTTGTTTGCTGTTCAGTACCGACTACAGATCCATACACGTTTTCGCACATAGCACTCGTACTCACAACTGGTATCAGAGCCGAATCTTTGCTCTTCGGCGGCAACAGACAACAGAAGAAGCCGAAAGAAAAGACCAGGTCAAAAATCATAAGTTCACAAACAGAATATGGCTTCAACATTCGGAACAGGAGTTGAAATAAAAAAATTCGAAGGCAAAAACTTTGCCTTGTGGAAGGAGATGATGCAGGATGTGCTGATCATTTGAAGATAGGTCGAAGCCATTCGGCACGACAAAAAACCTACTTCAATGACAACCGAGGAGTGGAGATCAACAGATGAAATCGCACGCTCCACCATCCGAATGCATCTGCCGAAAACGTCTATTTAAGCATGGCGAAAGAAATGACAACATTCTCATTGTGGGAAAAGCTACAGGCTGTCTATGAGAAGAAGTCCTCATCTTCGAAACTGATCTTGATCAATCAATTGTTCAACATGAAGATGAAAGAGACTAATTCGACAAACTCCCACATCAACACCTTCAATCGGGTGTTGTCAGAGCTCTCGTCACAAGGGATCAACTTCGAAGAAGAAGTGAAAGCTCTTGCCATCCTATTGAGCTTGCCGGTGAGCTGGGAGGTATTCTGTACGACTTACGCCAATAGCCGACTGATCCTAAATCTGGACAAAACAACCAGCCAAGTCCTCATAGAGGACATGAGGCGAAAATCGATGGGACTAACCATCGGTGAGTCGGCAGAAGCCCATCACTCGATCGAGTCGTTCGACGGACAGAGTTGAACGAAAGAACAAGCCGACAGAACCGGTCGGCGCTACAACCGATTGAAAACAAGGGGTGACCGACAACGTACAAAGTCGAGAATGGGTTGAACAAGTCAGTACTGCACACACTGCAGGGAAGCTGGCCACAATGTTTCCGACTATTGGTCAATAAAAAGAAAAGAGAGTGATCGACGATCCGAGCGGAATCAGGGACGTTCTGACTCGGACCACTCTCTAGTCGACAACCTGATCAATGTTGCCGACACCCAATCTAGAGAAATCCTCTCACTAGAGGATTCAATGATCGGAGAAGTCCTCTACAGTGCACAAATTGCACACATGTTGTCGTGACGATCCGTCACTACGTGCGAATCGTGAGGCGGAACCTTTGAGATTCTGGACTAGAAGGACTCGAAGTTTTTACTAGCTTTAGCGAGAAAGGATTTAAGTTAGATTGAAAGAGAGAGAGATTGAGATAAGATAGAACGCTTGATTTTAGATTGTGAGAGAGATTAAGATTGAACTCTTGACTTTAGATTTGAAGAACAAGGTATATCATCAAAAGGATAACAAATTTTCTTCTTAATATTAATTTTTATTTAAAGTACAAAGCTTGCTTGATAAAAATGTCCTTTTGCTTGATTCCTCCACTCTTTTCTAGATGCCCCGATGCATATGGTGCATGTGAGGGTGGAAGACATGCATGAAATGCATGCAATGCACACAATGCATGCTTGCCATGTCATCATCTAAGCTCTCACACATGAGAATTTACATGTAAAGCTATAATTATAAAAATATAATCCCTAAAGAAATGGTTTGGCTTAATGGTAAGCCTATTGCTTCTTATCTTGGAGGTGTTCAATTCGAGTCTTGCTTAAGTCTTTTTCTTTTATGCACAAAATACTTTGCATCCGTTTGGTCCGGTCGAGTCCGCATCCTGAGTCGCTTGTCGGTCACCGGCTCACTGCTGCCGCCGCCGCCGATTATCGCTGGCTCACCGGCGCCGCTGCCGGTTTTGGTTGGCTAAAACCTTTACAAGTAGCTAGGCCACACCACTCATCCAATTAACTTAGTTCAAGTCAGCTTGAACTCTCTATGCTCCACACATAAACACAAAAACAATAGCTTTTGCTCTGCCTTATATAAGGTGGGATCCTTATTTGTCCTGTCTATGTGGGATATCTCATAGTTTTATCTTTCTCTTTTTCTTTGCAAACTTCCTACCCACATAACTTGAGACTTAGATGTCCGTTTGTGATGTAGTAAAGTGCATTCGAAAGCTCTTGAAGACCTCCATCTTTTTGTACCAAGATATTAAATAGTATTTTCACTATTATTGTTTTATATTAATCATACTCGATTTTGTATGTTTTATGCGATTTTCACACCATTGTCGAAAATCTTCACGACATCGTGGCTACTAGACTCTGGTGCCACATTTCACGTGACCTCCAACGTTGAATGGTTCTCGAACTATTCAGCCGATGCCAACGGCACAATCCGACTGGGAAACGGGCAGGAGTGCAAGATAGCCGGAACCGGGGAGGTTCCCATCAGATTGCCAAATGACAATACAATAACCCTTCATTGAGTTCGACACGTACCCGATCTAAAAAGGAGTCTGGTCTCCATCAGTATGTTAGCCGAAGACGGGTATCGAACGATTTTACACAAGTCGACATGGGTGATTATCCGAGGAAACCTCAAAATCGGTAGTGGGCATAAGTATAATAATCTATACCCATTGATGGTGATCAACCCTGAAGGGGTCGTGAACGTAGCCAAGAAAACCGACCCAAACTTATGGCATGGCTGACTTGGCCACATGTCTCAAGCCGGACTTGATCGGCTGATGTCGGTCGGCTACATCGTGAAACTCCAGGCAAAGACGGACTTCTGTGAGCATTGTCGATATGGGAAACAGACTTGAAGTCCACACTCTCTCCACTACGATGTCACGTTACTTCGCGCGTGCGTGTAGAATAAGGTGGCGGGACCAGGGGGGTCTTGGACTATGGAGTAGATGGGAAGACGGGCATGAGCAAAGTGGAGGAGATTAACACGGTGGAGAAAGTAGAAAGAGACAAGATTTAAGAAGTTACGTATATTATGGCATGAAAGCCTCAATGCGATTACAACCGCGGCCGCGTGGGCCGGACTCAAGACATAAGTAGAATGTAAACCCTAATAGGATAAGTAAAGAAAGAAATTAAGAAACCCTAAACCGAATAGATACTCTTGACCTAAGTGGTATACCTCTTCTTACTCAAAATAGGCAACCCTCTCAATGGTGCCCCTTCCTCTCCTTTTATAGCATAAGGAGAAAAAGCCGTTACAAAAAGGAGGGACTAAATATCCCCTTCATTCAATGGGGGGATATTTGCTTAGATTCTTGGAGGAGGGATTGATGGGGCCTTAACTCCCACTCCTCACACATACTACTACGCCCATTACTCATCTCGTACTCCTATGTACATCACATTTATACTTTAGGAATCTTGTGGTGCATTTCTTACAATTTACATTTGTTCTTATTAATATTTTACAAATACATCATGTGCGTGTGCAACGTTGCACACCCCGGTTTTGCTCGCTCCGCTCGGTTTTCCCCTTACGGACGAAAATCTTCACGACAACGAGACGGTACGACAACCCCTAGAGCTCGTGCACACAGACATATGTGGGCCCATGCCAAAGCGATCACTAGGAGGCTCCCGATACTTCATCGCATTCGTTAATGACTGTACACGAAAAGTTTGGGCATACTCCATCAAGTCCAAAGATGAAGCGCTCGAGGTCTGCACTCGATGGATATCTGAAGTGGAGAACCGGTCGGGACACAGAGTGAAGACACTCTGATCCGACAACGGAGGTGAGTACACCTCCAGAGCCTTCAAACAATACGTGTCCGAAAAAGGGATCCGGCGTCAAAAGACCGTTCCTTACACACCCATGCAGAATGGGGTGGCTTAACGGATCAACCGAATGATCCAGGAGAGGGTGACCACAATGCTCCAGCAAGTCGGATTGAAGTTGGAATTCTAGGCCGAGGCATTGTAGACGGCAATATACGTGATAAATTTGGCGCCGTCAAGAGCAATCAGGCTTGAAGTGTGAGGACTACACGCTCCCGAAAGACAACGCTCGGCCACAACCGAGTCTAGGATCAAACACAGAAAACGGGTAATGTACACAATACACAGTAAAGAGAAGAGTACACAAGATTTTTACGTGGAAAACCCAAACATGGGAAAAAAAACCACGACAGTCCACAAACTGCAAACTATCACTATGTTACAATATACAATGAATGAACACAGAGGCAACGACCTCTTGTTCACTGTCTTCGCCACAGGCGGCGGTTACAACAGAGACAACGTCCTCTTCGTCTCTCACTCACACACTCTCTCTCTCTCTGTACACAGTTGCACTCAAATCTTGCACCAACAAGTATGACAACTACTATTGCACTAAGTTTGCCCTAAGTCATATTTATACTAATATGACTTTTTGGCTATTTACAAATATAGCCCCAATGGACTCTCAGAAACATATTTACGAATATGTCCCTTCATCCGGTGAGCACTCCTCACTGGGCTTGCATCATCCGGGTCTTGCCGGGAACTCGTCATCCGGTTCCTTTTGTTGCCGGGTACTCGTCATCCGGTTCTCACCGGGTCTTTCGTTGCCGGGTACTCGTCATCCGGTTCTCACCGGGTCTTCCGTTGCCGGGTACTCGTCATCCGGTTCTCATCGGGTCTTCCGTTGTCGGGTACTTGTCATCCGGTTCTCACGGGGTCTTCCATTGCCGGGTACTCCACATCCGATTCTCACCGGGTCTTCCGTTGCCGAGTACTCCACATCCGGGTTCGGCCTCGGCCGAGTTTGCTCATCAACACTGTTCTTCTCACTTCCCATCCGGAGAGACCTGTTTCCTAACATGAAGTGCCACATGCACTATGGTCAGGCAAACAACCAAGTATAGAAACATACCTTTTCATATTCTATACTCCTGCATGAATAAAGGCCTATAGTCTCCTAGCCTCCTGCGCTATATTGCGCTTCATCAATTAGGTAAAAAGCTGTTGTTACTTATTTCACTACCAGAGTTACTGTAGTAATTAGTAATGAGATGAGAATGAGCGGGTGAGGGAATAAAGAGATTTTGCGGCCGTGCCATCTTCTCCGTAGTACTTGATCGCTGCTGCGCTTTGCCCTGAAAACAACAGAAATGGAAGGAATGGCTCAAAAGGTGGGTCCCTGAGGAAAGGAAAGGAAAGGAAAGGAGTCGATAGTCGATTATGCCGCTTCTTCCGGATGACCCGGTTCATCAAACCAAACAGGTTCTATAGGAAGCATCACCCATCTTCGATGCTTCTAGAGTTACCATCGTCACTGTTCTTGCTTTTAGAGACATCGTTGTCACCATAGTCACAATCGTTCTTTCTAGAGACGCTTCCTCATCATCATCGTCTTTGTTGCCTTGTCTTCGACATGATCATTTTAAGCACCTCTTGTTATCTTCCTCAAACACTACTTTGCCCAACCTTCATCGTCACCAACACTACCTTGCGTGGTCTTTGATTATCATCATTGTTCCACCCTCTTCATTGTCATTGTCATCATCTATAGGTATCATTTTGCTTCACGATTTTGGCAAGGATTGATTTCGATTGCTCACCTTCATAGTTTTAGTGGGGGTTACAACCGCTCACTTTCCTGGTGGGGATCAAATCATTGCTCGCTTGGACTCCAATTTCATTTTGTTCCACATTTTGGTTCACTTTCCTTTAATGAGGATTGATTTTGATCGCTCACATTCTAGTTCTAGTGGGCGTCACAACGCTCACTTTCCTGGTGGGGATCACGTCGGTTTCTAGCTAGCACTACCATTTGTGCTGTGTTTTGGGTTCACCTCAACTAATTACCCTTTCATGATAGAAGAAGTTGAGTCGACCGCTTCACTTGTACTCCTTCGTTTGTTGTTGTTCCGTTCCTAGTGAGGACAACACATGGTCGCTCATGCCCGTTCGTGTTCCAGTTCTCATTGAGGACCGCATGGTCACTCACACCCGTTCGTGTTCCAGTCCTCACCGTGAGGACCGCATGGTCACTTACTCCTGTTCGTGTTCTAGTTCTTGGTGAGGACTGCTTGGTTGCTCATCCCTGTTCGTGTTCCAATTCCCGTTGAGGACCGCATGGTCGCTCACATTCGTCGATGTTCCAGTCTCCAGTGACGACCACACATCGTCGCTCATGCCCGTCGGTGTTCCAATATCCGGTGAGGACCGCACATGGTCGTTCACCTAGTCTCCGGTGAGGACCACACATGATCACTCATGTCTGTTGGTGTTGGTGTCCATAAAGGGTAGGATAATGTCACAGACATGACAACAATTATGTCAATATTTAAACTCTTGACCTCTTGTATTATAGTCAAGTGTTATGTTGTAACAAACACATCCAAATACATGGTCATGTTATGTATATCTTTGTCGATTATCTATTCAAGTTCTAGGAGTTTTTAGAAAATTCTAGACCTAGAAGGTTCTAGAGGATTCTAGAATATTCTCCAAAATATTCTTTAGAATATTCTAATGCATGTACTTCAACTTGTAACCTCCTTGGTCCCTTTCAAGGGATTCAACACCAATCATTAACACATAAATCTAGTATTCTCATTTCATGCCATATTGTCTCTGTCATCTTCATATTTGTCTTCATGCTCTCTAGTTAACCCTAGCTTCCTATGTTCATAGTCTTGTCGCCATAGCTTCTAGAGTTCCTAGCCTTGTAAGATAATGTGCGGAAGCTAAGACAAAACCGGCTAGTTCAGATAACAACATAACACAAAATGGAAGTTTAATGGAAAGCTTGAATACACGGGAGAGACAAAGAGAGTAGAACAGTATACTCAATTCAAAATAATAACACTCTGTACATACAAGATGTCCTACAAAGCACTTTTTATACAAGTCCTTAAAAGGACTGACAAAAGTACTGACATGTGCTTCAATGCTCCTATGAGTGACTGACACTAACTCCAAGGAATATGCCTACGTACTAGGCTCGAACAGTAAGCTCCAACGGACTACCGGTTCTCACTATTCCAGAGTACGGTCTGGTTCCTCGCTCTAGCTCTAGGTTCTGGATACCGATATATCCAGACACCGATCCGGGTACCTATCCAGTTCTCCGTTCTGGATACCGATCCGGCTTTGGCTTATTCAACCGATCCGGATCTGGTTGAGCTTTCCCACTCAACACTCCCCCTCAAGCTCAACTTGAGGTTGGATCGCTATGTGTGTCCACCGGTCCTCTCCTCTAGCTCCTCTTGGCGTCTTCCCGCCTTCCTCGCGATCCTTGACCCGTCCGGTTCCGCTTCCAACTATTCGTTCGATGCCGCGGACCTAGACCTTCTCGATCGGCTTGCTTGCTCATAAGGCCCTTCTCAGCTCCTTCGTTGTTGCGACTTCGGTGCTTCTCAACACGTTGGTCCCTCTGTGTCGGTGTCGACTTCCACTACTTCCTCGTCTGTTTGTCCTTTTGTTGATTCGGCTCCTCCAAATCGAACTCCTCTTCTGAATCGGTTCCCCCCAATTCGTTCCAGCTCTTGTCTGAATTGGATGTCTCTAATTCTTCTTCAAACTTCAAGCCTTTCACCACGTCGGACCACGTCCGGGTCTTGGCCTTCTTGTTTGGTCGACTCTGTCCTTCTTGACTCTACCACCATCGCCGCTTGTTCTGACTTTATCGGATGTGCCGATTTCTTCAAACGACTCGGCTTCCTTTTTCTTCTTGTCTCCCCATGCTTCGGTTGTTTCCTTCTCTTCGGTTGCTTGTCCGGTGCCTTTACCTTTGTTTCTAGTTCCCGTTCCGGTTTCCTCCTCTTTTCTCCCCCTCAAGTGTGGCATGTCGAGATTATGAAGACCAAGCATCTCCGAAAAATGCTGCAACTTGTCCAGGCCAATAGGTTTGGTGAAGATGTTGACAGTCTATCGATCCGTCGGAATGTACACAAGTTTGACACGCTTACGGAAAAAATGGTAGTGCACCTGAATGTGCTTGGTCTGGGCGTAAAAAACAGGGTTCTTCGCCAGCTGGATGTTGCTGAGGTTGTCACAGTAGATCGTCATTGTCGTAATAGCCTCTTGAGCCATACGACTTCGTATGTCGCGACAACCGCTCCTCGGTGCTTGACAGTGCTACTATCAGCTGCTTCTTACTGCTCCAGGCGACCGCGATGTTTCCAACTGAAAACACATATCCGGGTGTAGACCTACGGTCACTGACATTTCCAGCCCAATGAGCATCCGTGTAGTCGACAAGTTGTCCGGCTACACCGGTCTGATATAGCAACCCCCTGTCCTTAGTGCCATTGATGTACCTGAGTATTCGGTGTACACACTTAAGGTGATCCACAGTTGGATGCGCCATAAATTAACTAATCAGTCTGACAGGATAACTGAGGTCCGGCCGGGTGATGGTCCAATATATGAGGCTTTCAACTATTTGTCGGAACCTTGTTGGGTCGCATGCCATTCCAGAGTCGGGGCGGAGCTCCACATTCCTATCCAGAGGAGTTGAGATGGATTTGCATTCCGTCATACCGAATTTGAAGAGCATACTCAACACATAGTGGCGTTGACTAATCAGTATGCCGTCCGTGGCGCGAATCACTTCAATCCCAAGGAAGTAATGAAGGTCCCCAAGATACTTCATGTCAAACGATCCCGCGAGTTCAGACTTGACGTGGTCGATTTTGTCTAGGTCGACGATGACGATGACTAAATCATCAACATAAAGGAAAATATTTACCGGCCTGTTCTAACCTTGCCGAATGAACAAGGAAGAGTCGGTTGTAGACGGCCGTCCGGACCACTTTGACCCAGTAGGACTTGGGCATGCTCTTTTTCTGCAGCATTGCCCGTGCCGCATCTACGATTGACCGATTCTTTCTTTTGGCCACATTGTTTTGTTCTGGTGTGTACCTGCAACTAAATTCTCTCTGAATTCCCATCTTTTGTAGATAACTGTTGAATTGGCCGGAGAAGTATTCTTTTCCGTCATCCGACCCAGGCACTTGATCTTCCTC
This sequence comes from Azolla caroliniana, assembly GCF_043228905.1. Classification (NCBI taxonomy): domain Eukaryota; kingdom Viridiplantae; phylum Streptophyta; class Polypodiopsida; order Salviniales; family Salviniaceae; genus Azolla; species Azolla caroliniana. Next base: position 9,419,807 of record NW_028230444.1, on the reverse strand, counting down.
TCTGTTTCCCATTCAACTAAACTTTGCAAGTTCCCAAAGCAATCAAAAATGTCACTTTTCTTCTCGAGGAGGTAGATCCATGTGTGCCAGTTGTAATCGTCAATGAAGGAGATGAAATATCGGCTCCCACCAAGACTAACGTTTTGTGCCAGTCCGCATACATCCAAATATATTAGATCAAGCTTGTTATGGCTCTGGTTTCTTTCGGTGGGGAATGGAAGCCGGTGTTTCTTCCGGAATTGGCAAGCTTCACATATTTGGGCCTTCCGGCCACTAAATTTTGGTAATTTGAAAACAATTTGTTTCGATTGTAGGTCTTGAATCCTCTAGTAATTGACGTGGTTGATCCGCTTGTGCGATAGGTTGATGTTAGAGTCGACTTTCTGTCCTCTGGTGAACAAGGCGGTGCCTACGTCTTTGGTGTCAAGGATGAACATCCTCCCGTCCCGGCGCCCTTGCGCAATGAGCCGGCCCTCTTCCTCAATGAAGCACCCGAGGTTTGTAAATCGCACCTTCATCCCTTGGTCGGTGATCTGGCCGACCGACATTGTGATTGTTAGAACATGTCGTACGTTCATCAGCTTTCGCTTTTGTCCAACATGGCTTAAAGGAACTTCTCCGACATGTACAATTGGGTGAGGAGTGTCGTCTCCGGTTTCGACAACTCCCGGTTGCTCCAGTTTTTCCAAAAATGAGAATTCGTGGCTCGTCATGTGGTTAGACGCTCCGAATCAACATACCACACTTCCTCTGATCCGGAAGTGGTCTTCTTCATTGAGTTCGCCTTGTTTTTCATCACAAAGGTTGGCCCATTTCCGGTTCTACCGGTTCCGGATCCTTCTGATCCTTCAACATAGTGCGAGCGTTGCTAGTTTCCATGTCCGGCCTTGCCGGATCCGGATTTATCTGAATCAACATGCTTCTTCCAGCACTCACTTTCCTGGTGACCTTCTTTGCCACAATACCAACATTCCGTGTCAGCCTTTAATTGCCAGTTTCCGATGCCGCTTTGACTCCCCCTACTTGTGGAGGGTCCAGAACTACTGTTTTGCTCTTGTCGGCCGCTTCCCCCATGTGTTGACCCACCTCGTCCTCCACGTCCAAGGGGCCGATCTGCCTCCGTGTAGAGCATCTGGCTATCCGATTGAGTGTTCCTCGACCCACTCGCGTGGTTTTCTTCGACCATTAGCATCGATTGCAGGTCGAAGAAGGACGGTGGTTTCTCTCGAGTGCAAATCGTTATCTGAATTGGCCTGTATCGTTGTGCTAGACCACCGAGGCAGATTTGGACCATCTCGTCCTCGTCCACCATCACGTTGATGGAACCAAGCGCGTCACAAATCTCCTTTATCTAGGTGGTGTAGTCGGTAACCCACATGTCCCGTTGCTAGATATTGTTGAGCTCTTGCCAGAGTTGCAACTTTTGAGCCATAGTACTTGTGGCGAAAATCTTCCAAAGATTTTCCCAGGCCTATTTCGACGTTTTTGCATCCTTGATGTAGGCAAGCATATGGTCATGCACATAGGACGTGAGGCAGTACAACACTCTGCTCGCTCCTTGCTCCCAAACTGGGAAATCCTTGTGTGCCAAATCCGGCGTTGCTTCATTTGCTCCTTCCACGTAGCTCCAGTACCTGTGCCCTAGTAGGTACTGGTGCATCTTATACGACCAGGGCGCGTAATTGCTCCGGTCAAGCTTTTCTGTTGGAAGCGAGCTCGCCATGCTTCTATCCATACCTTCTATTTTCGATATGTTCTTTTACCAGTGGTTAGGGTTTGACTTCAGAGAAAAAGAACGCTTGTCAGCAACAGAGGTTTTCAACCCTCACGCTTTGATGCCATGTCAAAGTTAATATGCAGAAGCTTTCACAAACCGGTTTATCCGGATAGCAACAGAAAACAGAGACATGTTTTAATGCAAACCTTACAAAGTCCAAGGTTACATAGTCTAACAAAAGTACTGACAAGTACTTCAATGCTCATACGAGCGATTGACACTAACTCCAAGGAATCTGCCTACGTACTAGGCCAAGATTGTAGACCTTTGATGGCCTACCGGTTACGATTCGATCCGCCTCTGTGATCCAGCTCTTGGTTCCGTATACCATCTGAACACAGGTCCGGTTCTTCATTCCGTACTCCGATCTGGCTCTGGCTTGTTCAGCCGATCCGGATCCGGTTGAGCTTGCCCACTCAACAACCACCCACGTTGTTTCATTGCTTACAAGGTGTAGCTCGCTATCCTCGGTAATAAGTAGTAGTTCTTCTTCACTTGTTATTGTAGATGGCCTTCTCCGATCTGAACTCTTCCAATCCAGACCCTTCTTCAAGTCGACATTGTCACCTCCTCCTTTCTCCTTCGGGAAGTGTCGGCAATTCTTCTGGAAGTGTCTTGACTTCCCACAATATAAGCACGTAGGCCTCCCCCTTGACTTCGACCTTGTCCCCGATTTGTCCCGGTTTTGGGAACTCTGATTCCGGCCTCTTTCTCATTGTGCGTCGGTTTTGATAAACTGGGCTTTTGGGTCGTAGATCACTTCCTTCTCTTTCCGACGATCCTCTTCGTCCAGCAAGCTTAATTTTACCTTTGCTAGGGATAGACGTTTCCCTTCCACCCCAGAGTTGCCCAAAGTTACAACTAACGTCTCCCAACTATCCAACAGGGAACCAAGCAGCAACAAAGCAAGTACCTCATCGGCTAGAGGTATCTCCAACGAGGTTGTTTGATTTATAAGCCCCTGGAAGGCATTCATGTGCTCCGCCATATTGAAGTCGTCTTGATATCTGAGTCTCACCAACTTTCGAAATACTGAGACTCGATTTACAACATTCTTGTTCTAAAACATGATGCCTATCTTCTCCAAGAGTTCGTGAGCCTTCTTCTCCTCATTGAATTTGTTGTACAAGCTCATGTCGATGAAGCATCGGATGTAGATTGTTGTCTTCATGTGCATTACCTCGCAAGTCGAAGCATCTATCTTGTATGGTCTTGAACCCTAAACCCTAAACTATATCGGCAGCCAGAGATCTTTGAACACCAACAAGTCCCTCACCTTCGACTTCTATACTGGGGTCATTGTTTCCTCTTGGTCATTATTGATTCGGCTACAAGCCGATCTACTCAAATTTCTCTTTGTATAACCTGTACATCTTATTTCATATTACAGGTTTCTCCATAGTGTATATGTAATGTTCATTGGTTTAGACATGCTTATTTGGGGGTTATCATATTGTAATATCTGAGTCGTCGGCTTTATTGGACTGACCTAATGTATGTCATTGGGTACCCCACACATGATTGGTCAGGTAGATGTCATTACATAGCCTAGGTCCTATAAATAGGGGATACTCTCCTTAGTCAGGGGGAGCCCCATGAGTGTTTCTAACGAAGCTCTCTCTGATGTGGACTAGTCATCTATGAAGGTCCTGGCGTGGAGATCATGGCTGGTATGGGAGAGATGGGGATTCCTCGTCTATGTTGTCGACTCTGGCGCGGGGGCAGATGGGTGGTAACACGTATTTTCAGTATGATTGTGTCACTTATGTCTTTATTTTAGGATTAATGATCTTGGTTATTACATATGGTATCAGAGCGGTTTTAATCCGAAAAATATAATGTTTGATTGGATTCGCGTTGTGTGCCTTAGTACAGGAAAATATAATATATTTTTTACGTACTAATGTATGTTTAATAATGGATTGGGGAAGTGTCGAAAACGCCACGAAGGTAAATATATTAAGGTTTTGAAATAGACCTTATTATAACAAGATTTGTGTGATGGGTTGGTTAATGGATTCTTGTTATAACCTTAAAAGAAAAGGCTTTGAGTTCGATCCACTGATGCACAAAAAAATTTAAGGGGTTAAAAAAAGAAGTTTTTATAAAATTATTGTTATTATTATTATGTAATTGTTTTATGTTTAGATATTTAATATATATTTATTAAAATAAAAGCACCTTAAATATACTTATATTTTATTTTTTGTATACCCCTCTTGATCTGATGGCCATGCCCATGAGGCGGCCTTACATGTGGAGATCGCATCTCTAGAGGTCAGCCACCTAATATACTATAGGTGATGTTGGATCATCTAATTTTCGATGAATTAATTGATGATCATCATATATATGGATAATGTTCATTGTTAATCAATTTTATTATTGACCAAAAGAACTAGGGTCATGATCATTGAATGACGATAATCAATTGATCATCGACCCTAAGGTTTATTTGAATGGCCACAATCATCCATCACCAGGGTGTGTGTTAATTACGCAATGATGAATGGATAAACCATAGATCATTAGTGTTTATGGATGGATTATATGGATGGTTATATAGTTGATTATAAGGATGATAATATAATTATATGGATAAGATCATCATCATTTATTAATCGATACGAAGGAGAGAGATAAGAGAAGAAATTAATGTTTGAGAGGGGATCATGAGTATGAGATGGACAAGAGGAATATTGGGATGATCATCCTCATTATTGGGATGACCATCATTATTTGGTTAGTACAGTGATTCTCAAGAGGAATATTGGGATGATGAGTGAAGAGATGATCATTATTAGGATGATCATCATCATCGTTTGGTTAGTACAGTGATTCTCAAGGAAGTCACCTACTATCCCCACTGACTTCGAAAAAGGGGATGTTTATCTCTAATATCTAGACTAGGAATTCTCTCTCATAACTAAAAAGGGAGAATTTCCTAGTTTGGAAGCATTCAAGAGATTAACCTTAGAGAGGTGGTGACCAACTATTCCTCATCGACTTCCTACAAGGGAAGGTATTGCTCCTAATGTCTAATCTAGGAATCCCTATAGATCAAAAGGGGATAAATGCCTAAATTGGACATATCTAAGGGAATCTTTATTACTCATCGACTTAAGAAAATTGGGTATATAAGTATACCCATTGTCTCATGATCTATCACTCTTCACTTCCTCATCCAAATTCTAAAGTCTTTTATAACACTTTGGTACTTTAGACTTTAGTATACTTATTTCTTTACTCTCTCAACTCTCCTTATTTTTCATGGCTTCCTCCTCTCACAATTTTGCACATCACACATCTCCCAAGCATCGAAGTTTTTTGACACATCCCACATCTCCCACCCGTCAAGGTCATCCAATTTCTCCGATGCAAGATGAGGACGACCAACCAATATCTCCAGTCCAAGACGAGGATATTAATGACGATATTGAATTCGTCACAAGGGATGATTTCCGTAAAATGCAAGACGATATTGTCAAGTCAATGACAATGGTCACAAATGCGTTCTCCTCCAAACTTGAAGGGCTTCTTGATGCCAATAGGCATCAGTTTGAAAACCTTCAACAGTTACAAATTTTGGAGTTAAAGGCACACACTTCCACATCAAGCAATACAAAGAAGCCTTCATTTACTCCTCAACAGTTCTCGGGAAGGGATAAGCAACGCAACCACGAGTTTGTGAGCAAGTGGATAAACCGATGGAATGCTCACTTTCTCCTGGAGAATATTTAGAATGACTTTGAAAAGATCGATATGGAGGTTCGTGAGATGATCGTTGCCACAAAATCTTGGTGGGAGCGGTTGGATAGAAAACCAAGAACGTGGGAGGCATTTGAAAAGACTCTCAGGATGGAATTTGTCCGTCCCAAGACAACTTCTCAAGTGATACAAGATATGTGTCACTTGTCTGATAAGGGCAGGACTATTGACCAATTCAATCACTATTTCCGCGACTTGATAACAAAGCATGGACTTTTGTCGGCTTCTAATGAGGAAATATTGATAGGATTATATATTAATAGTTTCCATCATAAAGATTTTCATTATGAGATCCACGCTCATCAACCTAAGACTTTGGGAGAAGCGATGCAACGTGCACGCATTCTATTTGACACAAAAGCTCGTTACCAACCAAAAGAGTCGAAAGGAGAAAGCGGTAAACGTAGATACCAACCTTCTCCGATAGGTCAAAGCGACAATCCGAAAATGCGAGTAATAATCTTCAACTTTTGTAAGAAGTTTGGGCATAAAGCCAATGAGTGTAGGCAGAGAAAGGAGAGCGGTAACTCCAACAATCCGCAAAGAAAGCTGATGATGAGAGAAAGAAAAAAGATAGAGAAGAGAAGAGGAAGAGAAAAGAATACTTCAATATACTATTAGGAAAAAAATACAATCCTCTTAGACTCCAAAAGTAACAACCCCAAATAACTACTTCAATATACTATTAACCAAAATAGTTTTTCCTTCTTCTCTCTTTCTTCAACTAATCTTCTTCTCACTTCTTCTAATATTCTTATTCTTCCTCACTTCTTCTTGTAGATATTCTATTCTTCCCTTTGTCTCCCCCAATTGTTAAGACTACCCTCATATTTATAGGTTTTTAGTTGCGTTATTCTTGCTTTTATCTTTTCTTTTCTTTCTATATATCCTCGAGTTTGTGTGATGTGTTTTTTCATATCATTATTTCTGGTTTGTCATCCAAATTTGTCATACAAGAAAGCTCCCTTTGTCAGGTTTCTTACAAATATTTTCTTTTGAAAATTCAATATGAGATGAAGAAGTTATGAGCTTTTTTCTCTGCCTTGCTTTTTCTGCCTTTTTTATGTGTTTTCTTCTTCTTCTTTTTTTCTATTTTTTCTACTTTTGGAAACGCCTCTAACTTCATATCCCTTCAATTTCATTCGCCTTTTAACTCTTGAACCTTTCATATTGTGCTTTATTCCTATACACCTTAGCATCCGATGTATTTGCCATGGTCTTTTCTTACGAGCAAAAATTGACTTCACAAAAGCCATCAACTTCCAATAATCCAAGTATGTTCTTGAATTATTTAAATTCTGTTAGTTCTATTGCATTACAAAAAAAATTCTTGGACCACACAATTTACTTAAAAACTTATCTATCCACAATCAAAGTGTAGCTATACTATTTGACTATGGTAGCACTCATCATTTTCTTGACTCTAATATGGTGCATATGTTACGAATAAAAACAACCAAAAGTGACCACGACTACAAAGTCCTTACTGCGGGAGGCCATGTCGAAAGGCATTCATTAATTGCACATGGTGTACCCCTAGTAATAAATAACTACACTGAAAAGTTGGCTTTTCATGTAATGCGTTTACGAATGGTAGATATAGTTCATGGTTACATATGGTTTTATAATAGACGGTCTTGATATCGATTGGTTGAATCATACTATTTCTTTTGAAGGAAATAACAACCAAAAAGTTTTTATTCATGGGACTACGATAAACAATTTAATGTCTGTTAATCATCTTTATACGTATGATCAAAATGTCGATGCACAATTTTATGAGTGTATATTGCAGCCCAATGATCCTCTGTATCAATTTGTAGATAAGAGTTCATTGGATGCTTTTGAGAATGATGCTCTACGTGACATCTTGTCGCATTTTAAGGACTTATTTCCGGATAAGTTACCTCAAGGATGACCTCCTTCTCGATCTATAGATCATAAGATAAACTTGGTTCCAGGCGCTAAACTTGTGACCATACCCCCTTATCGGTTGAGTAGAACTGAAGAGGATAAAATTGCTTGAGAAATCAAGGAATACTTGAGCTTGAGACACATCCGGTACAACAAATCGCCATGGGGAGCTCCCGTCATCTTCACCGAGAAGAAGGATGGAACTTGGCGAATGTGTGTAAATTACAAGGGTTTGAATAAACTCGTCGTTCGCAATTCCTACCATTTGCCTCGTTTTGATGACTTGATAGATAGACTCCAAAGTGCAAGATATTTTACTAAGATAGACTTGTGCATTGGCTATCATTAGATCGGGGTTTCGGAAGAAGATGTTTCCAAAACAGCTTTCCGAACTCGCTATGGTCATTATGAGTTTTGGGTTCTACCATTTGGATTGACGGACGCTCCAGCCACATTCCAAAAATTGATGAATGATATATTCAAAGATCAGTCAGGCGATTTCGTGGTCATATTCCTTGATGACATCATGGTATATAGTAACACATTTGAGGATCATGTGTGTCATGTCCAAATAGTTTTGGATAAGCTTCGTGAATACAAGCTATTTGCCAAACTATCTAAATGTGATTTCTTTCAAAAGGACGTTACGTATCTTGGACACCACAGATCTAGGTCGGGTGTTTCTATCGATAAATCTAAGATAGAAGCAGTATTAAATTGGCCACGACCTTCAAATGTTAAGGATCTACGATCTTTCTTAGGATTTGTTGGATTCCTAAGAAGATCTCTTCAAAACTATTCATCTTACATTGCACCATTTACGGACCTACTGAAGGGTATTACAAGAAAGTCCTCTAAACCTATTGAGTGGAATGCCTCTCTTGAAGAAACCTTCAATAAGTTGAAGTCATTAATTGTGAATGCACCTACTTTAGTTATACCTAATCCTAATCAAACATTTGAAGTTGAGACAGATGCAATTGATTATGCTATTGGGGTTGCATTATTTCAAATTGGGAGACCAATTGCTTTTGAAAGCAAAAACTTGGATTCGGACCAAAGAAATTACTCGGTTCAAGAAAAAGAATTATTTGCTATCATTTATGCCTTAAAGAAATGGCGACATTATTTGTATGGTAGTAAATTCACTGTTTTAACGGACCTCAAATCCTTGCAATACTTCCTATCTCAAAAGAATTTTGAGGGTCAAAAGGCAAGATGGGCAGAGTTGATGCAAGACTTCGATTTCAGAATTAGATATCGAAAAGGGGTTTTGAATTCCATTGCAGATGCCCTGAGTCGTACTCTAGAAATTAATGCCCTAAGTTTCGTGGAATTTAGCAATGAATTATTTGATTTGATCCAGGGTAAACAAAAAAACCTTGATGACAGAACATTTTCCAAGTTCTGGAAGAGAGCTGAAATAGGTATTGACGTCGATTATGGAACCACATCTACCCCAAAGAGCCTTTACGATGTTGTGAATGGGTTATTGCACCGCAATAGTAAGGTTTGCATAACACACATAAAGGACATCAAGAATAAAATTTTGTATGAATGTCATGATGCCCCTTTTGTTGGACATCCAACTGTGCAAAGAACATTAGCTTTGATTAAAGCTAGGTTTTTCTGGCCAAAAATGAAACCTGAGATAGAGTCTTATGTTATTCTTTTTCCACAATGTCAGGTCATTAAGGTTGAGCAAACTGTTGGCTTATTGCAACCTCTCGATATTCCAGCTAAAAAGTGGCAAAGTATATCCATGGATTTCATAGTTGGATTACCTCGTTCCGTTGAGGGAAATAATGCCATTTGGGTGGTTGTTGATCGACTTACCAAGATGGCAAGATTCATTCCAACAAAATCCACAATTACCGCAAAACAATTGGCTATTAAGTCTATTAAACATCTTTATAGCTTATATGGTCTACCAATGGAGATTGTAAGTGATCGAGACTCCAAGTTTACAAGTACATTTTGGTTAGAAGTTATGCAGAAACTGCAAACAACCTTAAGTCTCAATTCTTCTGATCATCCTCAGTCAGATGGGCATACTGAGAGAGTGAATCAAATATTAGAGAATGTGTTGAGAGCATATATAGCGCAAAAACCCTCATTATGGGATACTTACCCTCCTATGGTGGAATTTGCCTACAACAGCGTTAAGCATACATCAACAAAATACAGTCCTTTCATGTTGATGTATGGTTATACGCCACCTCCTCCTATTGATGTTTCTTTGGTTCAAATTCTCTGATATGCTTGAATCACATAAGTTAGCAGAAGAAAACCTTAGGATGGCATGGGACAGAAATGTCTTTTATGTGAATCATGATAGAAAACCAAGGGAATTCCACATAGAACAACAAGTTTTTCTACGGCTTCCGAAGGACTCAGAAACATTGAGAACAGGACCGTGTGCAAAATTAGCCCCACGGTATTATGGACCATATAAAGTTTTAAAATTTATAGGTCCCAATGTTTATCATTTGATTTGCCTTCCAATCTTATGGTTCATCTCGTATTCCACGTGAGTTGATTAAAGGAGGTGATTGGTTATGATGATAATGTTGTGTCACCGTCTAATTTATCGACATTGGAGGATGATCATTTTTCTCCACATGAACCTGAGAAAATCCTCAACCATAGGTCGAGAAACCTAAGGTCAAAGGTTGTTCATCACTATAAGGTTAAGTGGAAGGATAGATTGGAAGAAGACAACACGTGGGAAACTGAAGAGACATTACGCAAACATTTTCCTAACTTCCCATTGCAAGAGTGCAATTAAATGGAGGGGGGGAGTATGTTATGTTCATTGGTTTAGACATGCTTATTTGGGAGCTATCATATTGTAATATCTGAGTCATCGGCTTTATTGGACTGACCTAATGTGTGTCATTGGGTACCCCACACATGATTGGTCAGGTAGATGTCATTACATGGCCTAGGTCCTATAAATAGGGGATACTCTCCTTAGTAAGGGGGAGCCCCATGATTGGTTCTAACGAAGCTCTCTTTGATGTGGACTAGTCATCTACCAAGGTCCTCATGTGGAGATCCTGGCTGGTATGGGACAGATTGGGATTCCTCATCTATGCTATCGACTTTGGCGTGGGGCCGGATGGGTGGTAACGCATGTTTTCAGTATGATTGTGTCACTTATGTCTTTATTTTAGGATTAATGATCTTGTTTATTACAATATACACCCATTACAGGGGAGTGTCGAATATGGGTTTCTAATGGTCGTATTCACACTGTCCTTTGGATAAACTAGGTTTACGACAATTCTGTAAATATGTCAAAGGGCAATTGCCCTAGCTTAGTTAGTTTATAACTGACTTTGTAACCTAGCTCATAAGGTTCTTGCCTCCATTTGTTGTAACTCAGAGTTTGAACAATTAAGTAGTTTGTGCCTTTCTGTTTTCTCTCTTACTCTCACTCTGTCTCCTTGATCTTGCTCTACCATGCTAACTTGGTGATCTTCTAAGCAAAGATGTTGTTCTTGTTTCCGCACTGTCGGTCTTAGACTCCAACAAGGACAACACTTAGCGAGTTTTCATGGATAATCACCAAAGAAAACCTATGAATCGGCCATGGCAGCAAGTACAATAACTTGTACCCACTAAATGTATTAAGTCTGGAGGGCACAATCAACGTAACCGAATTACCAAATGCAACATTATGGCATGGCCAACTCGACCATATGTCACAAGACGAATTGGACTAGCTAATAGCAATCGGCTACATTCCAAAGCTCCAAGCAAAGACAGACTTATGTGAGCATTGTCATTACGAGAAACAGACCCGAAGTCCGCACTCTCTCCATTATGAGACGGTATGCCAACCCCTAGAATTGGTCCAATTAAAAATTTGGGAGTTGGTGCCCGAAAGATCATTAGGAGGCTCCCGGTACTTCATCACATTTATTAATGACTACACCCGGAAAGTTTGGGCTTATTCAATCTAGTACAAAGACGAATCTCTCAAAATTTTCACTCGGTGGCTAGTCGAAGTTGAAAACAGATTTGGCCACAAAGACAAGACACTAAGGTCGGACAACGACGGTGAATACACCTCTAGCGCCTTCAATTGTACCTGGGTGAAAGCATGCAAGTGGAAACAATTAGCTATGTCCTTGACATAGCTAATTAGCTATGCAAAAAGCTACCATTGATAAATAGTCATTTTTGCAAAGAGCTACCATTGATAAACTACCTATGCAAAAAGCTACCATTGAAAATAGTAGAGAGTTTTAATTATATAAATGAGCACCATAAATGTGCAACATAAACGTGCAACTTAAATTGATATCTGCACCATAAATGTGCACCATAAATTATATATTGAATTCCTAGGTCCATTATACATGATCATTTGCCACATCACGTGGGCCATCTTTGGTTGAGTATTCTGGCTTAGATTAATACCACTGTGGCTAAACCCTATTGAGTCCACTCCTCCATTGCCGCCATTCTACACTCAATTATCGGCACTTTGTGGTCCAAGTATCATCTACCACTGTTCAATCCAAGCATCATCTGACAAGTTCACTCCTCCATTGCTGCCATTGTACACTCAATTGCCGCTATTGTGAAGGTCGTATATTGCTGCCACTTTTCGATAGGACAGAGTTAACTCCTTCTCCACTGCCACCATTCTACTCTCAGCTGCCATCATTGTGCGTTCCAAGAATCATCTGCCATTGTTCGATCTAACGGAGTTCACTCCTCCATTGCCATCATTCTACACTCAGTTGCTGCTACTATTCGGTGACCGGTCCTAGATTGCTGCCACTTTTCGATTTGATGGAGTTCACTCATCCATTGCCATCATTCTACACTTAGTTGCCGCTACTGTTCAGTCATGTATTGCTGCCACTTTTCGATCTAAGGGAGTTCACTCCTTCTCCACTGCTTCCATTCTACTCTCAGTTGTCGTCACTCTGCGTTCCAAGCATCATCTTCCATTGTTCGATCCGACGGAATTCACTCCTCCATTGCCATCATTCTACACTCAGTTGCCGCCATTGTTCAGTCCTGGATTGTCAAAACTGTTCGATCAAACGGAGTTCACTCCTCCACTACCGCCATTCTGCACTCAATTGCTGCCACTATTCGGCCCTAGATTACCGCCATTGTTCGGTCTTGGATTTGAATAACTATTCTGTCTATTGATTATCTTGTGTATTGTTGTGTATAATCTTGTGTATTGCAGAATATTTTTGTGTATTGTTGTTGCCCATAGCCATCTTTAATGTGTCTTTTTTTCGGGAAAATTAGGGTTTAAAGATAGTATTGGTTGGGATATAGGTCTATGAAAAGAATGGCGTGCGGAAGCAATGTAGGAAACCGAACAACAGAAAACGCAAGTTTAATGGAAAGCTTAGGTTTGCACAGTACGCACAAGAGAGACAGAGAGACAGAGAGAGAGTAAACACAAGAACTTAATTCAAAAAATAATACTCAATCTGTACATACATCGTGCTCAGTGAGCACCTTTTATACAAGCCTTGACAATCGGGCTGACACAAGTACTGACAGTACTTTACTGCTCATAAATGAGCCTCGACACTCACTCCCAAAACTATTCCTTACGAGGAATATCTTTCAAACGGCCTCGCGGTTTACGCACCGCTACGACCATGTTATGCGTACCGATTTTACGCACCCATTCTACGCACTAGTTACGCATCGTATTACACACAAATGTTGAGCTTGTCTCTCAACAGTCTAAATATGATTGAGAATGGAAGTAATGAGACTACTATCATAGAGAGAAAGGTTGTAGACTATTTCAATGTTCAAACCAAGCACATCAGCAATGAAGACAAGAAGGTAGTTCTTTATGGAATATTAAATGATCCATCGATAAAGGAGTTAGTTGATTGTGATGGTCTTAATGCAAAATAACATCTGTACTAGTAAATAATCTCCGTAATAGTTTCGTATCCATGAGCAGGTCAGAACATGATCTTGTCTTAAAAAGGTCTAGTCTAATGATGTCCCTTAATAGTGATGTTGACGATATTAACATTGATGTGCTATCTAAGGTAATTGGTGTTAGTAGAAAAAGTGTGTACAATACATTGAACCGGATAGTTTCCTCGAGTGAAGGAACTAGACTACTAAAGCTAACAACAAGATGTGAGCCAATGACACCCATAACATCAGAAATCAAGGATATAATCACAAAATTTTGGACTAATGAGAGTAGGGTTTCATCCAATAAGAAGGATTTATGCAAGAAACGTGTTGGAAGGAGTCAATACGAGGAGCATCCCATTCATCTTCTTGATGTACCTCAGGTATTAACATTTATCTCAACATTTGTTTTGACTTTTGAGCTTAGTTAGTTAGCTTATTAGCTACCTCTGAATATGACCATACCCGAATAGCTAATTACCTACCTCAGAATATGACCATAGCTAATTAGCTACCAATAATAGCTAATTAGCTCCCTAAGAATATCGAACATAGCTATTTAGCTACCAGAATAACTATTAGCTACCATTCATAGCTATTTAGCTACCACAATAGCTAATTAGCTGCATATAACAATATCTAATTCGCTACCACAGTAGCTAATTAGTTGCTTATGACTATAGCCAATTAGCTACCAGAATTGATAAATCCCTTACTAGAATAGTTATTGTACTAAACTATGGTAGTAGCTAATTAGCTACTGTATTAAACTATGGTAGTAGCTAATTAGCTACCATTTAGCTAATTAGCTACTGTATTAAACTATGGTAGTAGCTAATTGGCTACCACTTAGCTAATTAGTTACTCAGCTGAAGTATGGTAGTAGCTAATTAGCTACCACTTAGCTAATTAGCTACTCAGTTGAAGTATGGTTGTAGCTAATTAGCTACCACTTAGCTAATTAGCGACTCAACTAAAGTATGGTAGTAGCTAATTAGCCACTATAACTAAAGTATGGTAGTAGCTAATTAGCTAACACTTAGCTAATTAGCTACTCAGCTAAGTATGGTAGTAGCTAATTAGCTACCACTTAGCTAATTAGCTACTCAACTGAAGTATGGTAGTAGCTAATTAGCTACCAGTTAGCTAATTAGCGACTCAACTAAAGTATGTTAGTAGCTAATTAGCCACTATAATTAAAGTATGGTAGTAGATAATTAGCTACCACTTAACTATTTAGCTATTGTACTAAACTATGGTAGTAGCTAATTAGCTACTCAGCTACTCAGCTAAAGTATGGTAGTAGCTAATTAGCTACCACTTAGCTAATTAGCTAATGTACTAAACTATGGTAGTAGCTAATTAGCTAGTGTACTAAACTATGGTAGTAGCTAATTAGCTACCACTTAGCCATAGAGCTAATAAGTATGTCCATTTTAGTACGCAGGTCAATTTATTTATTAGGTTCTGGCGAATGCATCCAAATATCAAAGTTCAACTACGAAAATTGGAGTCTGTTAACCCACACTTTGTGAGACGCTTGAAGGATCGATACACATGTTGTTGCATTTACCATGTAGAAATGGATTTTCTCAAGGACTCTATTAATCTACTACGTCACCATAGTGCCTCCCTAACAAATGCAGTTTGCACTTGTGTGTGCCTAATTTGTCGATCGAGCCCGCATGTGCACTGTAAATCATCTGAGAACACGTTCGCGTTCACAAGTGGAAGGATCGCGCACAAGTGGAAGGATAAGGAATATTCTGTTTGATTTTGGGGATTTTTTTGCCATTCCAAAAAACACCTTGATACCGGTATCACAAGTTCTCTAAAACTTGATGAAAAAGTTGAAATTTTCACCATTTGGTAATATTGAAAAATGCCAAATTTTGGTCAAATACAAAAAGTAACTTTGTGTATTTTTAAAGAAAAATGACAACTAATAAGTTTTTAGATCTTAAAGAAATCAAAAGCAAAGGATTTCAAAACAATGAACGTTTTTATTTCATTCGATAAAATGTTGTCTAAATTTGTTACACATAGTTGCACAACAAATACATTTGGGAGTTATTTGCATATATATCATCATTCTTTTCATGAGAATCACTACTATAGATAATATACAATTGTGACTCTTCCTCCTCATTTTCAAATGTACCAATCAAATCATTGTCTTCACCTAATGGTGTCTCCAAATTGTGTGCAATAAATCTTCTTCACCTTCAATTTGAGATATCTTCTAGACTTGGTAATATCTCTTTTATTATGTATATCGTTGTTGTCCTTAAACATCTAACTTTTGTCCGTGTAAAGTCATACACAATGATATCCACCTAACTAATGTCAATGATAGATGTATTACAAAGGTTTAATGCATCATCACGTCCAAAAATTTACCAATGCAAAATTGGTACCCTAGCTCATGGCCATCTACATGTGTAGTTATTAATCCCCACCTCAAGTTCTTGCAAGTTTCCTTTTCACCTGAGTTATGCTCGTGTTGTCATCATTTGTTCCACATAAATGTTCCTTTGTTGTAGATGAACCAAACTATAAAGATCAACATTAAGTGCTTGAAGTGCTCATTGAGAACCACGAGAATATTTTATAGACCATGTAAATGACATTTGCAAGGTTCAATTACCATCAACACAATTATTAATGGTTTTTTGTTAATCAATGATGCACATGTTCACCATAAGGTATCTTGTTATGCAACATACATCTTTGCAGTATCAATATGCATCATTTTCTCTTGTAAAAACAAAGATTTCAGTATAATTTGAGTTCATGTTTAAAAAGCCTCTTTTATTTGAAAAACAAGAAGATTTTTAAACATGAACTCGATATTGTCAGAACCAAGGATAAAAGATAGAGTGATGGAAGAAGGATATTAGAGAACACGAGAAGAAAGGAACGAAATACTAAGAGAAGAATGGATGTATAAGATAGAGAAAGAAAGAGAATGGATACAAGATATGTAATGAGAGCTAAATATTGGTGTTGATTCGAATTGATTTGAGAATACATGTATGCCCTTATTTATAGGTTCCTATAGAATAGCTTAGAGATTTCTAGAATGTTCTAGACCTAGAATGCTCTAGGACATTCTAGAACATTCTAGAATAATCTAGAGTTTTTACAATAATCAATGTAATACAAGAAGTAGCTTTTATTGTTTCATATAACAATAAGCTATCTTAATGGTTGAGGTTTTCAAGTATGAATTACAAGGTTCGAGGTTCAAGTCCGGGTGACGCCATAATGGTCATGTGTTCATGACACTATCTCTCCTTCAAGAACGCCGAGTGGAAGTCGGCGTTAACATTGTTGGGCCGGGCTTGTTTGGATAGTGACGATGGAAGTCGTTGACCAGAGCTTCAGCATTGCAAACGTTATCAATGGGCTCCCAAGTGCGATCACTCGAAGGATAACCAAGCCAATCAACTAGATAATAAAGCTTATTGCGCACAATCTTAGAATCGAGAATAGCAGCTACCTCGTATTCGGGGCCATCCACAAGTTGTACAGAAGGCGGTGGTGGCACGACACAATTAGGAATTAAAGAGGTGTGGCAAGGTTCCAAAAGAGAGCTATGAAAGACAGGGTGAAGCCGCATATGTGCAGGAAGGTTAAGACGAAATGTTGCATCATTAATCTGCGTCGTGATGACAAAAGGACCTAAGCATTGATAGTCAAGCTTAGCACACGGTCGGGTAGTCTTGATGTGACGACGAAGCAACCATACACGGTCACCAACCTTAAACGGAGACTTAAGACGATGTCGATCGGCATTGGTCTTATGGTGTGCTTGCGCTTTCTGAAGATGTGACGATAACTCGAACTGGATTTGTTGTAGTCGGTGGAGGTGATGCGCCGCACTAGGGTTTCGTGACACCTCGGGAAGATCCAATATACACCATCGAGGGTGGTTGCCGGTGTAGGCAAAGAAAGGTGTAACTTTGGTAGAAGAGTGGACCGTGTTGTTGTATGCAAACTCGGCAAGATGTAAAATATTACTCCAATCATCTTGTTGATAACTAATGAAACATCGAAGATATTGCTCGAGCGTTTGATTTGTGGGCTCTGTTTGTCCGTCAGTTTGTGGATGATAAGCCGAAGAGAGTTTGCAAGAGATTTTGAGGCCTGCCCATAGGTGCTTCCAAAAGTGTGAGATAAATTGAGGACCTCGATCGCTAATAATATCATTCGGGAGACCATGATGGCGAAATACTTCACGCATAATGAGATCTGCAGTTTCTTCACTATTGATGGTCTTTACACATGGGACAAAATGTGCCATCTTGGTGAACCGATCCACTACTGTTAAAATAGTATCAAAGCCTTTGGAAGGTGGCAGATCCGTAATGAAATCCATAGAAATAGACTGCCATGGCTTGTTGGGAGGGGGTAATGGTTGTAGTAAGCCATAAGGGTGATGCCGGGGTATTTTGGCGCGACAGCAGGTGTCACAAGTGCGAACATAATCTTCGACAAATTTTTGCAAGTGAGGCCACCAAAACAAACGTTTCACCAGCTCAATGGTCTTGGAAATACCAAAATGTCCAGCCATGGGGGCATCATGACAATGTTTCAACACTTGAAGTCGGGGTGATCCGTCGGGGACGTAAAGGAGATTCTTGTAGAAGAGTAAACCATCTTGCCACTTGAAGTCCTGATAATGCTGAGATGACCCTGGCAATGTGGAGCAAGATGGACGACTTGAACCACAGTGGGCTAAGACATCCTTAGCAAAATCATCTGAATGAAGTTGTTGCCGAATAGTGTCAAGAAGGGTAGAATCAAGTGGTGTGGCATAAATTGTTGTTACCTGTAGCTTTGATGGCCCGAGGAGAGTTTTCTTTTGATTGTCAAAGGCTGGATCTCCAGGTCGAAGTGCTAGATACGAACGTCGAGATAGAGCATCAGCTTTCCCTTGTTGTTTTCCGGGGCGAAAAATGATCTTGAAATCAAAACGCGTTAGAAATTGGGCCCATCGAGCTTGTCGTCTATTTAATACTCGAGTTGTTTGAAAATATGTGAGATTTTTGTGATCACTATACATGATAATCTGATGAGGTGATCCTTCTAGAAAATGACGCCATTGCTCGAATGAGTCGACCACAGCTAGTAACTCCTTGTCATGTACCTCATAGTTTATCTCCGAAACAGTAAATTTTCTCGAGTGAAACGCTGTCATGCCTTTCGGCTCCGGATCGTTGCGTGAGTCGGGTGGGAACCGCCGAGGTTTTGGACTAGGAAGAGGAGAGTTTTAAGGCTAATAAGAATATAAATATGTTGTAAGAAAGAGTTATAGCAAACTCGTGAATCCCACGAGTGTATTGTATTAGATTAATCAATATGAATATAAGAATATAAACTTCGGTTGAAAGAGAATGATATAGAATTCTCGTGAATCCCACGAGTATAGTTTATTAATTGGTGTTTTTTAGAAACATATCCAGTTTCCAAATATTTTTCACACATAATTACATTGTGCTTCCCATCCTTATGTAGTGATGAGGAAGTCTTAGTAATCCATGCTTTTTCTCTAACTATAGACCCCATGCTTTTCCTATAGATAGACTATATGCTTTATCTAAAGTGATCATGCTTTTTTCTAACTTGTGCGTTTTTTATCATGCACGCTAAATGTGTATGTGTAGCTTTTTCTTTTGTTATGCGTTTTTCTAATGTTTATCCTAGCGTGAATTTACCTTTCTATGTGGGACATCTATGCTTTAACACTAATGAAATGCTAGTGTAATAGTAAGACATTACATTATTAACATGGAGGTGCAAGGTTCGAATCTTGCCCTATGCATGTTCCATTTATTTTGCTATTTTCTTCTATTTCTTCATTTTTTATTGAATCTAATACTATATACGTTTTTCACGTAGTGTACAAAATACACTACGACAACACGATTGGATGTATCTGCCCGTCCTCGCCTGGTTGCGATAGGATACTCCCCAATGCAAAGTCTGATGCATCCGCCTCAATAGTAAATGGCTTTTCAGGATCAATATGTGCTAGGATGGGTGCTGATGTGAATGCCTCTTTCAGCTGCGTAAAAGCCTTGTCTGCTTCGATACTCCAAAAAAAATGCTTGATTTTTCTTGGTGAGTTGAGTAAGGGGCAACACAATGCTTGAATAATTATGTATGAATTTGCGATAGAAGTTCGCAAATCCGAGGAAACACTGGACATCCCGAACTGAGCATGGGGGTTTCCATTCCAATATTGTTTGGACTTTTGCCGGGTCCATGAAAACACCCTGGGATGAAATAGTGTATCCCAAAAATTCGACTTGTTTGCAATCAAAACTACATTTCTCAAGTTTGGCGTAAAGACCATACTTCCTTAGGCGTTCAAGTACTTGCCGCACATGTATATCATGCTCCCCCTGTGTTTTAGAGTAAATCAATAGATCATCTAGGTAGATGATTAGAAAAATATCCAATAAATCCCGGAAGATGTCATTTGCCATATGTTGGAATACGGCAGGTGCATTTGTGAGCCCGAAAGGCATGACTGTATACTCGAAATGAACATACTGAGTACGAAATGTTGTTTTCCACTCATCTCCCAGCCGAATTCGAACAAGATTATATGCACCCCTTAGATCCATTTTGGTAAAATGCTTTGCCCCACCAATGCATTCTAAGAGATTGGAGATTAAAGGTAAAGCATACCTATTCCTTATGGTGACTTTATTTAAGCCTCGATAGTCCACGACCAAACGAAGGGAGCCGTCCTTTTTCTTCACAAAAAAGATAGGAGCACCAGCTGGAGACTTTGAATGTCGAATAAACCCATGTGCAAGATTTTCCTCGATGTATTCTCGAAGAACCTCAAGCTCAGTGGGTGATAAATTGTAAATCGGACCCCACGGTGGCTCTTTTCCTGGTTGGAGATCAATAGGACAATCGTACGGCCGATGCTTTGGAAGAACACTAGCTTTGACTTTGTCAAAAACATCAGCATAGTCTTGATATTTTTTGGGAATTTGGATGTTTGAATTCCCTTGAGTGACACTAGAAGGTGTCACTGATACTGCAAATAAAAAAACTCCTCCTTGCCTCCCACTTGGCACAATTGTTGCAATGTGATGGCTGAAATTTGATAAGAAGGATATGGTGCATCGGTAGAACTATATACTTTAGGAGGATACTCCCGAGTTCGATCCTTGACAATGATATTTTCTACTAAAGGGCACCTAATTTCTCGCTTCCTCCAATCGATTCTAGGGTTATGTAGCTCGAACCATGGCAAACCGAGGACAATTGGATGCTCAGGACTACGGATTATGTTAAAGGAAACTACACATCCTATATCACCCAAGAGTATGTGTATTGGCTCAGACTCTTCAAATATCTTCCCGGAAGCTATGGGGCATCCATCAATCACTACTACAGAAACTGGACAAGGAAGTGTATGCAAGGATATTTGGTGTTTTTGGGCAAAATCTCTATCCATGAAACAAGAATTGGCTCCAGTATCTAAGAGGGCTTCGACTTGAAGTTGACAACTGGGTGTCCTAACTTGTACTAGGGCTGAGAAGACTCTACTAACATGCTTGGAAGAAATGGAACCCACACTAGGTTGTACATATCTAGAGTTGTCCAACCAAATGGCTCCTATTTTGGCCGGACTTATTCGTTTGACTCCTCTTCTAATTGGCTTAGGACTTCAAATTTATTGGACAAGGGTGGATTATTCATAATATTAGATTCACTAACTACTTCTAAAATATTGGACTCATTTTTATTGTCATAGTGAATTTGATTTACCTGACGTCTTGGCCTACGGGAGCAATGAATGGCTATATGTCTTGGACCTCCGCAATATAAGCATAGATGGTTTGCTCGACGACGTTGCTTCTCTTCGTCTGACAACGGTCCTCGTCGTTGAGTCATATCGATCTCCATGGGTGCAGGACTATCCATTGAGACTGGACTACGTGTTTGCCTTGGAGTTGGAGCAGGGCTATACATTTGCCTTGGGGATGATTGCGCCGTTACTGATGCATAAGTTGGTGTGAATCTTGATCTTGTTATTTGTTGTTGTCGCTCACATCGACGCTCAAAAAGGCGATTATCACACTGTATTGCTCGACTAATAGCTTCTGTAAGTGACCTTGGATCCTCAAGGAAGGTAAGAAGTCTTTGACATCACTACGAAGGCCTGAACGGAATTGCTCCATTAGGGCTTGTTCATCCCAAGGAATATCGCTTGCGATGAGACGGAAATTGGCAGCATATGTCGAAGCTGGTTGATCACCTTGACGAGGTGTACGAATCTTGTTGATAGCTGTTCTCGCCCCATCAGTATCTCCGAAACAAGCCTTAAATTCCTTGATAAATTCCTCGAAATTATTAAGTAGAGGAGAATTGGTCTCTAGCAATGGAGCAAACCACGACAACGCTATACCAGTCAATAAGGTGCCCACTAGCCCGACTCGTGATGCATCTGTTGGATAGCGCGCGGGATGCATTTGAATCACCAACCGTACTTGATTCAAGAAACCTCGGACATGCGCCCTCGACCCATCAAATTTAGCTGGGAGGCTAATTTTGGGCTCCTTGATAAGTCCCTGACCTTCAACCCTTTGTTGTTGTAACACTACGATTGTCGACTCTAATTGTTGCACTCGTCGCGTGAACTCCTCTTGTTGTTGTTGCTTCTCTATAGTAACCTTTTGTAGATCCCCAAGTAGACATTGATTCTCTACTTCAAGAGATGCGAACTTGGATTTAAGGTTCTCCATTTCTGCAACAAGGGTGAGATATTCTTCTGAGTTAATGGCAGCCATGGTTTCAGGATGGTTACAAAGGAGGATAAGAGAGAGAGAGAGAGAGAATTCGAATCAAACTGTCAGAACCAAGGATAAAAGATAGAGTGATGGAAGAAGGATATTAGAGAACACGAGAAGAAAGGAACGAAATACTAAGAGAAGAATGGATGTATAAGATAGAGAAAGAAAGAGAATGGATACAAGATATGTAATGAGAGCTAAATATTGGTGTTGATTCGAATTGATTTGAGAATACATGTATGCCCTTATTTATAGGTTCCTATAGAATAGCTTAGAGATTTCTAGAATGTTCTAGACCTAGAATGCTCTAGGACATTCTAGAACATTCTAGAATAATCTAGAGTTTTTACAATAATCAATGTAATACAAGAAGTAGCTTTTATTGTTTCATATAACAATAAGCTATCTTAATGGTTGAGGTTTTCAAGTATGAATTACAAGGTTCGAGGTTCAAGTCCGGGTGACGCCATAATGGTCATGTGTTCATGACAGATATGTTGTATCGAGTTGATGTAAAAAACAAAGTTTTGATCATAATTCCATACAATGTATTGAATTC
This sequence comes from Azolla caroliniana, assembly GCF_043228905.1. Lineage (NCBI taxonomy): Eukaryota > Viridiplantae > Streptophyta > Polypodiopsida > Salviniales > Salviniaceae > Azolla > Azolla caroliniana. The sequence goes on along the minus strand of NW_028230444.1, from coordinate 9,397,045 downwards.
ATGTTTAAAGTTTTTTTTACCGAATTTAAAAATAATTAATAATAATAAGTTGAGCTTGAGTTCATATAAAAACCAGATTTTTCATCACAAATCTATACAATGTATCGAGTTCATGTTTAAAGTATACTTTTCTAATTTTTTTTCAATTTGTTTTATGGAAAAAAATAATTTTAAACATGAATTCGATACATTGTATCGATTTGTGATGAGAAATCTGGTTTTTTCATCATTTATTACAGCTCAAAAAAAATTTCAAAAAAAACAACAAAAAACCAAAATAAATAGAAAGAAAAAAAAGCAAATTTTTAAAAAAGCTTTAAAAACGTCGACTTTTCTACACGAACATGTTGAAAAGCTAACTTTTTTACATGAACTCGATACAATGTATCGAGTTCATGTTTAAAGCTTTATTTCATGTTTTTTTTTTAAATTGCTTTTTTTTCTATTTATTTTGGTTTTTTGTTTTTTTGTTTTTTTGTTTTTTTGTTTTTTGAGCTTTAATAAATGATAAAAAAAAATAGAGTTTTCATCACAAGTCGATACAATGTATCGAATTCATGTTTTAAATTATTCTTTTCCATAAATAAAATTGAAAAAAATGGAAAAAAATTGGAAAAAAAATTAGAAAAATATACTTTAAACATGAACTCGATATATTGTATCGAATTGTGATGAAAAATCTGGTTTTTATATGAACTCAAGCTCAAATTATTATTATTATTATTATTATTTAAATTTGGTAAAAAAACTTTGAACATGAATTCAATACATTGTCTAGAATTATGATCAAAACTCTGTTTTTTACATCAACTTGATACAACATATCGAGTTCATATTTAAAAAACTTCTTGTTTTTCAAATAAAAGAGGTTACCTCTTATACTTAAAACATTTTCAAGACTAACAAAAGATGTAATCTTAATCTCATCAAGATGGTGAAACCATTAATCTTAACTTGTGCCTTGAGTTAACCAATGTGATTTTCTTTAAATTAACTACATTTCATATCTGCAAACCATCAACATTTAAACATTTACTGAAAAACTATTCAATTTTAGAAATTATCATTTTGAAACTTGTTAAATCTCAAAAAATTAGCAAATTTTACATGCTATTTAAAACATGTGATACTAGTGTATCAAGTTTTTGAAAATTGTCTAAAATCGCAAGATTATAAAAGGAATCTATAAATGGAATGTGTGATCCTTCCACTTGTGAACGGGAACGTGTTGAGCATGTTATCTCTTCCATGAGTTGTCTTTTAGATTCAGTATTGTGTTCGACAGAAATTGAGGCCATCTTCCACAGTCATAAATGTGTCATGGGTTTATGTCAAGATTGTGGCCCTAGTAGATTTAGGTGGTGTCCAAATGAATTGAGTAGTGAAATACTAATCTTTGTCAAGTTATTTGAGTCAGTTGACACCAATTTCGAAGGAAATGTGTGTAAAAGAAAGGATCTAGTTAGGAAGTCGCTTAAACCAAGGGATTTGGCGTCTCTATTTGTAGTATCTCTAGGAAAGTTCATTAAACTCAACTTCATTTATTCATGGCAAGCCCATCAGTTTAAGACTTGCATATCTAATTTTCCGAATGATGTAGTAGTCTCGGTAGTAGATTTCGCAGAGAATTATACTTTAAAGCAGCATAATGAAATTCAATCTATGCATTTGTGTTCAACGCAAGTAACCATTTTTGTGCACGTAACATATTTTTGAGTTTCAGGTGATGTTAAAAAAGTAATTCATCTTTTTATTTCTGATGATAAGAAGCATGATACCTTGTTCGTCCATCATTGTTTTAACTTACATTGGCAATGGTTATTAGCTAAACGTTTGGAGCTTACTCAACATTGGGCCTGGTCTGATGGAGCTACATCACAAATCAAGGCTAGACGTCCATTTTATTTTGTGGGGAGGTATCCTGCTATAACAGGTTTGGAGATGAGATGGAATTTTTTTGGGTCTAGCCATGGTAAAGGTGAACATGATGGTGCAGGTGCTGTTATAAAGCAGGCACTTACCCATGAACTATCACGGACAAGTATAATAGAGTAGAACAAAGATAAGACAAGAGAACAAGAGAGAGTAAAAGAACAAGAACTCAACTTATAGAACCCGTAATTTGTGTTGTTAACCTTGATTAGAATCAAGGTGCACATGAGTATTTATACAAGAAGGTAGGGCTATGTAAGCCAACTAGAAATAGAGTATGCATGAGGATGCATGCAATAGAGTATGCATGAGGATGCATGCAATAGAGAATGCATGAGGATGCATGTAAGCTAGAAAATGAGAATACATGCAAGCTAGGAACTTCCAATGGTCAATCTACATTATATGAAGTTGAATTAAATACAAGGATGCATATGTAGCTCAAGTGGTATGGTTGCCCAATAGAGACCATGAGGTCTTGGCTTCAATCCCTACCTTCTTTCGTGGCATATGTCTATGACATGAACAACTAAAGGCAGATGAATTATGCAGCACATGTAGTTGAATTTTTAAGAGCTAATATGTCAACGAGTGCAACTGGTGTTTATTCCGCGTAGGTCTGAGATATCAAACGTAAATTTTGGGAAGTGAAGATAGATGAAGTAAAGAGGGAGAAGACCTGGGAGTGCCAAGGAATTCCCGAATTGCGATCTCTCCATGTTGTTCGCGGTTATTCTAGGTTGGATGGTCATTGTATTGCGGTTAGAGAATTAACTTGTTTTTGTTTCCATTGTGTGCAGGGAAATTGGACGTATTGTTTAAACAAAGCATATATTCAAAATTGGGAGTATCATACATTGAATGATAAGGAAGCAATTGATGGAGAAACAAAAAAGAATGCGGACTTCACATATCAAGGACATGGAGATACTCTGAGTGATGTCTTAAATGTTGGGGATAATTTCGTTGTAAATGCAGAAGAAGGCCATTCAGAGGGTGTTGATTTCTATATATTGAAGTGCACAATAACAGTGTGCAACGCAGAATATATTAGATGCTTGGGGAAATGTTGTATCTACCAGGACATTCTACATTGAAGGTATTTTTTATGCAAGACTAGATGATTACGATTATGTGTATAGGCTATTAGAAGACAAACCAGTGGCATACATGTACTCTCATTTGGTCAGGTGCATCAATGTCCCAATGTTGCAATACAATAGCTGCTCAGGTTTATACACAGTTAGTGTTAATGTGTATGAATGTATTTACAACAATATGCCATGGAATTTGTAGCTACAAGTAGCAATTACCAGTTTTCTTGTAAAACAAACAAAGCACATGTATTGCAAATAAACAATTTAATGGACCTATTTGGGAGGTTTTTTTTTTATACATAGTCTACTTTTTGTGCTTCTTTCTCAACAAAATCGTGTGTCATTTTTATATACAATCTTCTTTCTGATATACAGTTTAATAATATCGTTTAGGGTTCTTCTTTCTAAGATACAGATTTACTCAAGTGAACCATGTACAAGTTAAAATAGTTTGCATAATTTTTATATACAGTCTTCTTTCTAATATACAGTTTAATAATATTGTTTAGGGTTCTTCTTTCTGAAATATAGATTTACTCAAGTGAACCATGTACAACTTAAAATAGTTTGCATAATTTTAAGAAAAAGCACTATCATGAAATCAGCAATCCTAAACATACTCTTAAAATTACACAGTAGAAAAGTTACTCAAAACAAACAATTTAATTCTTCATTGATTAAGTGGTAGCAAATTACATATTTATAACATCCCATTGCCAATGTCTTGAAATCGCCTATAAACACCTAAGCTCTTGCTAGTAAGTGGAACTTCTCTACATATATGATCTACATACTGAGCTCGGTATGGAGTCCACAACCATGTAGCTAGTTGGCAGCTCAATGTTTTCACCAAATAGTGTTCAGGCATTTCACCAAATAGTGTTTTCACCAAATAGTTGATAGCATTTGCAAATGTTGAAGTAATGTCGGAAATGTTCTATATCCAGAATCAACGTATTGTCGGCATTATAATCTGGCCAAGTGTCCCAAAAATCAGAAAGTCTTTTGAATCTTGCAACATCATTCTGCTCACAAATCTCTCGTGTCCACTGACCCTTGAAATGTTGTCACCACTTCAGGAAGAATTTTTCAACACACTTCCACACATTTGTACGTGGTTTTTCGCTCCAAATAAACAAATCAAAGTATTGCACAACCCACTCCAGAAATTGATTTGCGTCCCTCTTTGGTGTCATATATCGCACACTCATCAGGACTTTATCAAGCTCCAAGATCAAGGCTCTTCTTTCAACTTCTAATGGTTTAGGTTTCCATTCCTGTAACTGAGCCTCTGTTACACCAATTACTGGTAGCACATGATCAATTTCAATCAACTCAGGTTCTGTCAGCACAATTGGTGTCCTTTTCCTCTTCAAACCCTTGGTCGACTGTGTTGGGCCTGGCTTCACATTATGGTGCTCTTGCGTTGTCGACTTAGTCATTGGCTCGATGCATGTAGATACTGATCTGGTCAATATCGACCCACTAGTATCACATATTGCATCTACTTGCAAAATCAGATCATCTGTGCAACATTCTTGATCAACTTGCATGACCAGATTATTTGTGTCAGTTGCTACATCTACTTTCAAGATGTGGCCCTCTAAACATGTAGCAACATCAATTGTTTCCACACTACCATCGGCCTTAGGAGCAATAGATTCAAACCCTATAGACTCTGCAACATTAGAAAACACCAACATATTCACACTCACAAAGTAACTAACAGTCTCACAAAACAACATAATGAACATGAAATATTTTCCATCATAGAAACATGAACATAATTATCTTGGAGAAGCATCATAGAGTTCTATTACATAATGTGGATCAAGCAACAACCAATCTGAGGTTTTACTTGTCCAAATAGATCATAGTAAAACTTCATAAAACCCTAGGAAAATCACTAACAATCATATCCCACTAATAAGTATTTCCCTCCAATTCAAGAGCCCCATGACCGAGTAACTAGTCTTGTCCCCGATCGTGGCCCCTTCTTCAGCCTTTTTCTAGTTGGTTGCACATTTAGCCTTGCTTCTTTGACCCATTGCGCAAGTGTGTCCTCCTCCGACAACCTTTCCATCACCTCAGCAGCGGCTTGCAGGTCAGCCGTGTCTTGCACTAGCTTTTCCAGTACAATGGGATCTGTTTGGACATTATCAATAGTTGGGCTCAATGGGGTGGAATCAAGGTTTTGGGATTCAAAGAAATGTTGCATCAAGTGTTCAAAAACACTATTGTTGTGAACCTCAGATTTACATGATGTTTCCAATATTTCATGGCTTTTCACATCATTGCCTAATTCATTACCATCTTCCAAAATAATAGGGTGGAGCTGATCTGAAAGAGATGTGATAGCAAGACTCTTACTTTCAACCACATTGGCAACTATCTCCTCATCGGTTACAACATCATCAGCACCAAACAGTTCATGCGCCCTCCTTAATCCACAAGATTCTACAACAACATGGTCACTAATTAGCTACATCTTAGCTAACTAGCTATTCTTCTAGACTATGACAGTAGCTAATTAGCTACCACTAAGCTAATTAGCTACTTCGCTTAGGTATGGTACTAGCTAATTAGCTACTCAACTAAAGTATGGTACTAGCTAATTAGCCACTATAACTAAAGTATGGTAGTAGCTAATTAGCTATTGTACTAAACTATGGTAGTAGCTAATTAGCTACCACTTAGTTAATTAGCTACTGTACTAAACTATGGTAGTACCTAATTAGCTACCACTTAGCTAATTAGCTACTCAGCTAAAGTATGGTAGTCACTAATTAGCTACCACTTAGCTAATTAGCTACTCAGCTAAAGTATGGTAGTCACTAATTAGCTACCACTTAGCTAATTAGGTACTATACTAAACTATGGTAATAGCTAATTAGCTACCACTTAGCTAATTAGCTACTGTACTAAAGTATGGTACTAGCTAATTAGCCATTATAACTAAAGTATGGTAGTAGCTAATTAGCTCCCACTTAGCTAATTAGCTATTGTACTAAACTATGGTAGTACCTAATTTGCTAACTGGTAGCTAATTAGCTACTCAGCTAACGTATGGTAGTAGCTAATTATCTACCACTTAGCTAGTTAGCTACCACTTAGCTAGTTAGCTACCACTTAACTAATTAGCTATTGTACTAAACTATGGCAGTACCTAATTAGCTAAGTGGTAGCTAATTAGCTACTCAGCTAACGTATGTTAGTAGCTAATTAGCTACCACTTAGCTAGTTAGGTACCACTTAGCTAGTTAGCTACCACTTAGCTAATTAGCTACTGTACTAAACTATGGTATTAGCTAAATAGCTACCAGTTACATAATTGGCTACTCTGCTAAACTATGATAGTAGCTAATTAGCTAAGTAGTAGCTAATTAGCTGGCTAGTAGTTAATTAGTTGGCTAGTAGCTAATTAGCTAACTGGTAGCTAATTAACTATTGTACTAAACTATGGTAGTAGCTAATTATCTACCACCAAGCTAATTAGCTATTGTACTAAACTATGGTAGTAGGTAATTAGCTACCACTTAGCTAATTAGCTACTCAGCTAAAGTATGGTAGTAGCTAATTAGCTACCACTTAGCTAATTAACTACATGTTAGGTAATTAGCTACTACACTACAACCATAATAGCTAAATAGTTTCCACACTTTATACAACTTACCTAATTAGCAAAGTTGGAACTAATTAGCTACACTATGGTCACAAGCAGCAATTTTACCTGTGTGTTTTCTCCACTCATCTGGGAGAGTTGTACTACAATCCCCCAAACAGAATGCAGCAATGCAATAGGCATATTGAAAACAAATGATATGGTATGTGTGTTGGCATGGTTGTAGGTGATTTGTCCTCTACACGTAATCCACAAGCGATGCAACGTGCTTGAACAATCAATATATCATTCCTGGTTCTCCTTCATTTGGTAAGGGAGCAAGAATGTTCAGGTCCAATTCTTGTCTGCTCCTTACCATCCCCTCCGCAAAACGTAGTTGCTTCTTAAGGCAGCTAACTACCTGTTCTTGACGGGAGTATTGTTCCTTCAACGTAGCCGAGAAATTTACTGATTAATTATTCCTTAATGAGGAAGATACAACAACAAGAAACAAGAATCATTAACTTACTTGTAGCTTTTCCAAATTGTAATCAGCGATAGTATTTACACCTGGAAGGTCCAGGTTCATTGAAAGAACCTAGATCTCTATGTGCAGTTGAATTTTCCGTTGGGGATCCAACGACCCCTCAATTTCAAGTTCATGTTGAGAAACCTGTTCCAGATAATGCCTCAGTAGCACATTTTCATGTACAAGTTATTTATAACATATTACATACTAGCAAAACAATAGATACCTGAATCTTATTTCTGATTGTTGTAACTGCCAAAGTGACGTTGCTCTCCATCGTAGCTGCCAATGTTGCTTTCTCTAAATCAGTCTTAAAAAACTCCAATGTCTCACAGGCGTGATGGACATTTTTTAGCATATAGCTAATCAATGTCTCACCTGTATCATCGACATTGCCTTTCATTGTGTGTCGGTGTGGCGTATACTTGCGGGTTTGTTGGGAGTCGGCAGTTGCATCATCAACTGCCATGCTCCAAAATCTTGCCATTTTTTGTTGCAAGCTCCCCATCTTCCAACATCTTTCTACTGACGCCTCACCATAAATTTCCCAAGCTACCTTGTACATTTCAGGGTCACGAGATTCCTTCGTTGTTTTGCAATACTCGTATGCAAAAGCTCTGGCAAATGAAACGGACAACTTGTTGTTGACTGGGATCTCTTGATGTACTTTTTGGTGCAGTCTCATGCAGTCGTCGTACAGGTCCGGTCGTACATGCTTGACCTTGACCTTGCCTTTCACTCTAGGCACTTTATATACCGATATCCAGACTACATCACTAATCAATCTATCTGTTAGAACAGTAGGGTCAATACCCTCAAACGACAGACCATATATGTTGTGAAAGTCCTCCTTTGTCTCGCAAAATTTTGCGAAGTTCAGCACTCTAGGATAGTATTAGAGACATGAACTAATGTAAGCATAAAATAAGGATAAAAGATAGATCTAGATAGAAAGGAGAGAGAGAAAGAAGGGCGTCAATCCACCCGACCACCCCCGAGCGAAGGGATCGAGACGGACTCAAGCCTCAATCGGCGTCCCATACCACTACCGTGGCATCAAGTCGTACCTGGTGTTGGCGCGCTCTCTACAAGAGTTGACCCACCACAAGACAAAGTCTCGACGTAGTCAACAAGATGATCAAATGAGGGTAGCTAGGCCTCTTATTTATAGCGATACCCAAGGCCCTCAAGCAAGTTCACACTTGGCCTAATGGGTTGTCTCAATCCCGAGGATTAAAAGTAATCCTCCCCTTCTTTACACTCTCGTTTAACCCTCACACTTATCCACGTGTATAGAATACTATGGTAAATTCTCACCACAGGATATTATATGGTCATGCCCATAACAGATAGGGAGGAATGAGCCACCTGAAATAGAAAATTAGTAATCAAAATTGGTGCAAAAATAGAATTTTTAATGTGAATTTGGTGCAAATTTACAACACTTTGAGACAGTAATCTAAAATTTGTAATCCGTCCTTTTCAACATGTATCAGAAATCAACCACTTAAAAAATCAGAAACCCTAATCAGAATTTGTCATGAGAATTGGTGCAAAATTACAACACATTGCGACAGTAATCAGAAATTTGTAATCAGAAATTTGTAACCAGAAACTTATAATTTGAAATTTGTAATCAGAAACCCTAAACCACTTAAGGGAAACACAAACCCTAATCATCACTAAAGACAGAAATCAACCGTACTACGAAATTCTGTCAATCAGAAACACACCTGTTGCGACACCTTGATCTTCGAGACATCCTTGTTTGAGACTCCAACGACTTCGCCCTATTCGATTTTTGGGAAAGATGAACAGGCACTAAAGTTACAGATAGTTATTAGAAAGGAAAAAAAAAGTGTTTTTAATATGTAACTGATACATACCTAGACGAGGATCGACTTGCTCGTGTGTTGTAGCTCTGAGGTGCAATGTCGATCTCAAAGTTTTTGTGCTGCTACAGGGGCTTCGTCTGCATTCATGCTCAGAGTACTCCATCTGTTTGGACTTCGAACTCGAACTCAGGATTATCAAGAATTTGATGACATTCAAGTCAACCTTAGATGATGGCATTATTCCCCATGTTCCACTACGTTAGAAACCAAAGTTCAAATATTTGAGTATTCTCATAAATTAAATGACATGTATTTAACTAATAAAACATAAAATTCCGTAAACCATTCTTATGATTTTCCCACAAAAAACTAGCTAAACAAATAGCTAATTAGTTGTGGTCATTTTAGTAGCTAATTAGTTATAATAGTGTTTCCACTCGTATGCTTTTACCCACCTATCCAAAAAGGGGATCCAACATCAAAAAATAGTTTCCTACACTCCAATGCAAAATGGCATAGTGAAATGGATGAACCGGACCATTCAAGAGAAGGTGACGACAATGCTCTAGCAAGCCAAACTAAAGTTGGAGTTCTAGTCGATGCACTTCAAATGGTAGTATACTTGATCAATCTGTCTCCGTCACAAGCAATACGGCTCCAAGTGCCACAAGCACTATGGTCATGCAGGTAGCCGATCTATGATCAGCTTCGTACATTTGGATGTGAAACCTTTGCCATTATTTTGAGGGAAATAAGGAACAAGTTGGTGCCCCATTTACTCAAGTGCATATTTCTTGGGTACAGAACTAATGGGGATTTTGGATACAGGCTATGGGATCAAGAAGATTGGAAACTAATCTGGATCAGCAATCTTGTCTTCAATGAAGACTCAATTCTCTCTTGCTTGCCTTAGCTGAAAATTGTTGGGTATGTGAGGAAGAGTGAGAAACACACAAGAGGCACACACAAGAAGCTCAAACAAAGAAACACTCACACAAGGAAGACAATGGCTGGAATAGCTCTCTCTATTGATGAATGATACAAAAACTAATAGGATCTGAAATATATATATCCCTAAGTACTAAGTACCACCACATATGAGTGACTCATGTATGTGGTAACATGGGGAAAAAACCTCTAGCCAGCACTAGAGTAAAAAGTGCCCACCCATGTATATGGAAAAATGGTTCACATCAAAGCTACTCGAGGAACACGTAAGTGTAACAAACCCCCCTAGAGCAAATGATGTGAACATGTACAAGGAGTGACAGATCAGCCCCCACAAGGCAATAAGCCTAAAGCTTTGCGAAAAGCTTCAAACTTTTCTTGTGGAAGAGCTTTGGTGAATATGTTTGCCACATTATCTTGTGTAGGCACATATACCAAATCAATATCTCCTGCATGAAGGTGCTCTCTCACATAGTGATAATGCACCTCAATATGTTTGGTCTATGCATGAAATACGGGATTCCGTGCAACAGCCAATGCACTCTGACTATCTGTGAGAATACGTGTAGCAACATCAATCTCCATGCAAAGATCCATCAAAAGGCGTCTTAGCCATATACACTCCACTGTAGCTGTGAAAACTGCCTTGTACTCAACTTCACAACTTGATGTCGCCACTGTAGGTTGCTTTTTACTCAACCAAGATATACATGAGTTTCCAAGGAAAAAGCAATTACCACTAGTGGACACGTGAGTATCGTAACAACCAACCCAATCACTATCTGTAAAAGCATGCAAGCATGGCTGAGTATCTCTACCATAAAAGAGACCCAAGCTCAAAGTGCCTCTAAGATATCTAAGCACACGTTTCACTGCTTGCCAATGTTTAGTGCCAAGGCTATGCATGAATCGACTCAACTGGGAGACTGCATACTGTATATCCGGCTTTGTATTGCATGCATATATAAGACATCCCACAGCTTGTTGATAAAGAGAAGTATCAAATGCATCACTAGAATCCTCAACAGAGAACCTAAATCCTGTCTCCACAGGTGTAGAAATTGGCTTGCAATCCTCAAAGTCAAAATGCTGAAGTAGTTTTTCAACATACTTTCCTTGATGCATAACCATTCCCCCCTCAACGGATACAAACTAGATGCCAAGATAGTAGCTCAAAAGACCAAGATAAGTGACTTCAAAAGTATGCTGCAAATCAGCCATAAGAAAATCAAGTTTTGCTTCACATGTCCCAATCAAGAGTATGTCATCAACATAAAGAACGAGCACTAGAAGATCAGCCCCATCTTTGCATACATAAAGTGTGCTTTCAATCGGACTACATGTGAATCCAAGAGCAATCAAGTGCTTATGGATTTTTTCATACCATGCACGTGGATCTTGCTTGAGACCATACAAGGCCTTATGCAAGCGACAAACCATATGCTCTTTCTCTTTCGTAGCAAATCCAGGAGGTTGCTTCACATAAACCTCTTCTTGCAAATCACCATTTAATAAAGTTGTTTTTATGTCCAATTGATGCATTTTCCAACCTCTTTGGGCAGCCAATGAGACCACGGAAGAATGGTAATCATGTGTGAAGTAGGTGCAAAAGTTTCCTCATAATCAATGCCATATTGTTGTGCATATCCTTTGACAACCAATGTAGCTTTGTAGCGATCAATACTACCATCGGACTTTCGTTTAATCTTGTAAACCCACTTAGTACCAATCACATTCTTTCCTTTTGGCAATTCACATAACTCCCAAGTACCATTCTTATGAATGGAATCCATTTCTGATTGCATAGCACTCATCCAATGAGGATTGTTGAGAGACAAGCTCAACATCGGCCGGATCGGCTGAAGAAGCCGACGACCGGATCGGCTGGGACCGATCGGTTAGGCCGTTAGGAAAGATATTCCGTGAGGAATATATTTGGGAGTTATTGTAGGAGCTCTTAATGAGCATTGAAGTACTGTCAGTACTCCAATCAGTCCTTCTAGGGCTTGTACAAAGTGTTCATTGAACACATATATGTATAGTTTTTTGTCTTTCAATATATGTTGTTCCCTTGGTGTCTTCTCTCCATCTCTCTCGGTCTCTCTCGCATATATTGTGCAAGCTCAAGCTCTCCATTAAACCTGTGTGAACCTGGGAGAATACGCCGTCCTTTTTCGACTTACAGTCGATGCTCCTGGTAGAGGAGAACCACGCGGGTGCATCTACAAGCACGCACACCGACAGTAGAATGTTGTACACGGAGGGAGATAGGCCTCATGGACGTGGAGGACGAGGCGAGTCCGTGCAATGGAGGCGGCCGACGAGATCAAGGAAAAAGGCACCGAAGTGATGCCGACAACAACTCTGGACCCTCCGGAAACAGGGGGAGTCGAAGCGATGAGAACCGGCAAGGGAAGGCCATCGTGGAGTGCTGGTACTGTGGCAAGAAAGGCCACAAGGAAAGTGAGTGCTGGAAGAAGCGCGTCGATTCGGAGAGAAACGGCTCCAGACATACCGACAAGGGAAATCGGCAGCGATCGCACTACGCCGAAGACTCTGGGAGAGCCGGAGAAGGGTCTGCCTTCGTGTCGAGACACGAAGCAAACTCAATGAAACAGAGCACCCCGAGATCGGACGAGGTGTGGTACGTAGACTCCGGCGCGTCAAACCACATGACGAGCCATAAGGAGTGGTTCTCATACCTTGAAAAACCGATACAACCTGGAGTAGTCGCAACAGGCGACGACACTCTGCATCCGATCGCAAATGTCGGAGAAGTTCCCCTTAGCCATGTCGGGCAGAAAGGGAAACTCATGAGCGTGTTGCACGTTCCGACAATCACGAAAAACTTGGTCTCGGTCGGACAGATCGTCGACCAAGGGATGGAGGTTCGGTTTACACACCTCGGGTGCTTCATTGAGGAAGAAGGCCGTGTGATTGCGCAAGGGCGCAGAGACGGGAGGATGTTCATCCTCGACTCCACTGACGGCGGCACCGCAATGTTCGCGAAGAGACAAAAATCCGAGTCGGACATCGACTTATGGCACAAGCGAATAGGCCACGTCAACCACCAGCGGCTTCAAGATCTGTAATCGAAACAGGTAGTGTTCGGATTGCCCAAATTTAGTGGCCGAAAGGCACAAATTTGTGAAGCCTGCCAGCTCGGGAAGCAACACCGACTTCCTTTCCCCAACGAGCGAAACCGGAGCCGGAACAAGCTCGACCTTATACACTCCGATGTATGGGGGCCGGCACAAAACGTTAGTCTTGGCGGGAGCCGATACTTCGTCTCCTTCATCGACGACCACACGCGGCACACGTGGATCTACCTCATTGAGAGGAAGAGCGAGGTCTTCGACTATTTCCGGGACCTCAAAGGGTTCGTGGAAACGGAAACGGGACGGAAGATCAAGTGTCTGCGGTTGGATGGCGGGAAAGAGTACTTTTCCGGTCAATTCAACAATTACCTACAACAAATGGGAATTCGCCGCGAATTCAGTTGTAGATACACGCCCGAGCAGAACGGCGTGGCCGAGAGAAAGAATCGATCAGTTGTGGAAGCGGCACGGGCAATGCTGGAGGAGAAGAGCTTGTCCAAGTTCTATTGGGCCGAGGCGGTAAGGACCGCGGTATACATCCAGAACCGGTATTAGAGATTAGGTACTAAAGTAAGCATAAAATAAGGATATATCAATGATAGATCTAGAAAGAATAGAGAGAAAAGAGAGAAAGAAGGGTGCCGATCCACCCGACCACCCCCGAGCGAAGGGATCGAGACGGACTCGAGCCTCGATCGGCGTCCCATACCACCGCCTTAGCGTCGAGTCGTACCTGGATGATAGCGCGCTTGCTACAAGAGTCGTTCCACTCACGGACAGAGTCTCGACGTAGTCAATGCATGCCCCAATGAGGGTAGCTAGGCCTCTTATTTATAGTAATTCTCAAGGCCCCCAGCCATGTTCACACTTGGCCTCATGGGTTGTCTCAATCCCGAGGATTAAAAGTAATCCTCCCCTTCTTTAGACTCTTTGTTTAACCCTCACACTTATCCACGTGTATAGAATACTACGACAATTCTCACCACGGGATATTATATGGTCATGCCCGTAACATACTCCCCCTCTTTAAAACATTGCACTCTTGCAATGGAAAGTTAGGGAAGTTAGTTGTTAGAGTCGTTTCGCGTTCCCATGTGGCATCTTTGATTGATTTATCCATCCATTTTATTTTAAATTCTCGGATTTCCTTAGTACGTAATTTTTTTGTTTTAACATCGAGAATTCTTTCTGGTACATGTGGTTTAGAAGATAAATCTTCAGAAGTAACCAGAGTTTCAGTTGTAACTGTATTGTCGCCAGAACCGAGAAGTTCTTTTAGACGACTTACATGAAAGACTGGATGGATTCCAACACCATCGGGAAGAGCGAGACGATAGGCTGATGATCCAATGCGTTTGAGGACTGTAAAAGGTCCACAAAACCGTGGGGCTAACTTAGCGCACTTACCCGTAGACAATGTCTTAGAATTGTGAGGTACACGTAAAAATACCTTCTGTCCAGGGGTGAATACACGAGGTTGCCTGTGATGATCGGCATAAAAACGGGCTCTATCTTGAGCTGTTTTTATATTATCCCGTGCAATATGCAACATATCTTGCATATCCCGAAGAAAGTTTTGCGTACTTCGCAACTCATCATGATGTATATTAACATCAATCGGGGCTCGTGGCTGAAATCCATACATCAACATAAAAGGACTATATCCCGTCGACGTATGCTTGGAGCTGTTATAAGCAAACTCCAAAATTGGGAGGTAACGTTCCCATTTTGTTGGTTTTGCACCAACGTATGCTCGAAGCATGTCCTCAATAATTTGATTTACTCGTTCTGTCTGTCCATCGGATTGAGGATGATCCGTGGAGCTCATGCTCATGCTCAACTTCTTAAAGACTTGCGTCCAGAAGTCACTAGTAAACTTTGGATCTCGGTCACTCACGATATCCATCGGTAACCCGTAAAAACGAAATAACTCATCAACGAATTGGTAAGCCAATTCAGGAGCTGTTACCGTGGTTTTAGTAGCAATAAATCTGGCCATTTTAGTTAGTCTGTCAACCACAACCCATATGGCATCATGACCTTTTTGGGTGCGAGGAAGACTAACAATAAAATCCATGGATATACTTTCCCACTTATTATTGGGAATGTCCAAGGGATGTAAAAGTCCTGCGGCTTTAAGTCGCTCGGCTTTGTTAACCTGACATTGGTGACATTTAGTCACATAGCTATGTATGTCAGGACGCATCTTAGGCCAATAAAATTGAGTGGAGATGAGAACGAGTGTACGATGTATTCCAGGGTGCCCTGCTGAGGGTGCATCATGGCATTCAAAAAGAATTCTCTTTTTGACCTCAGGCAAATCTGGAACACAAACCTTCCCATTACGGTAGAGCAGACCGTTAGCAATGTGGAAGTATTCCTTCGAGGGTGTGGTGGTGTCTGTTCCAGACTCGACTCTTGCCCAGTATTTTGCAAAATAATTGTCATCAGGATACTTTCCTCGAAGGTGATCATAAAGATCTGATGTTATTTCAGTGAAGCTAAGCATGTTAACTTCACGGATGCGACTTAGTGCATCAGCGACAGTATTCATGGAACCTTTACGATATCGTATGGAAAAATCAAAGTCCTGGATGAGATCAGCCCATCGTGCCTTACGACCTTTCAGGTCTTGTTGGTCACAAAAATATTTCAAGGACTCGTGGTCCGTAGTTACCACAAAGCGATTTCCATAAAGATAATGGCGCCATGTTTTGAGCGCATGTATAACCGCAAATAATTCCTTTTCTTGAACGGTATACCGACATTGAGCAGAATCAAGTTTCTTACTCTCGAATGCTATTGGTTTACCATCTTGATACAAGACAGCACCTATAGCATAATCGCTTGCGTCGGTTTCAACCTCAAAAGGTTTTGAAGGATCGGGTAAAAGAAGTGAAGGAGCCTTGCATACCAAGTCCTTGAGTTCCTTAAAGGAGAGGTCTAGTGTAGCATTCCACACAATAGGTTTTGTAGACTTACGCGTTTGACCTTTTAGAAGATCAGTAAACGGCGTCGTCAATTGTGAGTAATTACGAAGAGATTTTCGCAAAAATCCGACAAAACCAAGGAATGATCGAACTTCTCGAATATTCCGAAGAGTGGGCCAAAGCTTGATTTTCTCGATGCGAGAAGGATCAATTTCAACTCCTCGTTCGGTTATGAGATGTCCAAGATAAGTAATTGATTTCTTGAAGAACTCACATTTTGAGATCTTCGCGTAAAATTGTTTGTCACGCAATATTTGTAAAACAAAGCGGACATGTCTAGCATGTTCTTGTAATGTACGGCTATAAACTAAAATATCATCTAAGAAGATAACGACAAATTTTCCAAGTTGTTCTCGGAAAATGTCATTCATTTCTTGTTGAAATGTAGCCGGAGCATTGGTCAAACCAAAAGGCATAACCAAAAACTCATAATGGCCGTAGCGCGTACGAAATGCTGTTTTAGGAACATCGTCCTCACTTATTCGTATTTGATGGTAGCCAGTACGGAGATCAAGTTTCGTAAAATACCGAGCTCCCTGGAGACGGTCAATTAGATCGTCAGCCCGGGGCAATGGGTACGAATTCTTGATCGTCACTTTATTCAAGCGTCGGTAATTAATACACATACGCCATGTGCCCTCTTTCTTTTTAACCAAAAGAACTGGTGCACCCCATGGAGATTTACTATAACGTATATAACCCATTCGTAAATAGTCCTTAAGTTGCTTAGCTACCTCATCCTCTTCAGATCGACTTAGGCGATACGGAGGTATACTAATGGGTGCAACGCCAGGTACAATATCTATACGATGGTCTATATTACGTTTAGGAGGTAAACCATCGGGTAGTTCACTCGGAAAAACATCACGAAAATCGTTTACGATTTCATCAAGTTGTTTTTGTTCAAAATATGTTAATTGACCCGAGACATTATCGATATTGTAAACGTGAATGTCCGGATCAAGTACACAATAAAATAACGTAGAACAAGACAACTCGGATATTGATGGACACGAGGAAACAATCGAGAGGGATTGTTTTGTTACACATTGAATAAAATGCGTACAATCGTTGAGTACAAAAGAAATGGAATGGCGAACCCAATCAATAAATAAAGAAGAGCTTTTATTATAAAACCAGGGATAACCCAGTATTACATCGGTGGTACTAAGATTCATTACATGGAAGTCTACTTCCTCTATATAGGTATCAATAGAAATTCCTAAAGAATGAATCGCCCCGTTGATGTGTTGTACTCTTCCATCAGCCAAGTGCACCGTGTAGGTGTGATCACTTACGGTGGGTTGGATTCCCCATATCTGTACCAAACGATCATTCACAAAATTGTGTGAGCTTCCCGAATCAAATAAAAATTGTACGGGAGATCCATTGATATACCCGTTTGCACGTAGTAAATCATTGGGACCCAATACATAATGAGGGAAAGAACATTGACAATTACTCAAATGATGTGTATAGACTTGAAGGACATTAGGAATCTGACCTTTATGGTCTGTAGCTTTAGGTTTGGCGTCGTGCTCTTTTCGTTGGAGCTTACGACATTGCTCTTTTGTATGACCCTTCTTTTTGCAGAATACGCAAAAAGGATGTTGTCGCTTATAATCGCGATCCATGAATTCGTTGGGTGTCTTGCGTTTCCCAACGAATTGCGACTGCTTAGTCCCGGGCGCTTCGTTGGGTTTGTTATGGTCCTTCTTCGAAGTGCGTTGATAGCGAAGAACTATCTCAACGGCCTCTTCGAAGGATTTTGGATCCTTATCGTGCACTATCCAGTGATAGTCCGAATTGGGGATGCCATTGACAAAACAAGCTATTAACCAATTGTCCCCTTCTAGACCCGATTTTTGGATTTGGGTTCTAGCATGGTGGACATAATCTTCTAGCGAGGAAAACTTCCTGCTAGAGAGGTTCATTAAAGCTTGTGCTGCCTCGGTTCGAGAGGGAGGTTGTAGAAATTGACCCTTGAAAACTGTGACAAAGTCTGTCCAGGTCTCGGGCAATCTCCCCAAAGTTCGGAGCCCACGCCACCAAGCAGCGGCCTTACCCCCTAGTTCTCGGCCGACATATGCAATCTTCGTACTATCTGGCGTGGGATAGAGCTCAAAATGAGACTCCCATCGGCCCAGCCACGTGCAGATTGCTTCTTCGGTTCTTTCCTTTTTATCTCCCGTAAATGGCTTTACGACAAATGATGGTTCACCCTGACGCTCATCAGGTCTATTAATCTCATTTTGGAGACTAATGACTCGTGCCCCGAGAGCACTTTGAGATTGCCGAAATTCGGTCAACTGCTGCGCGGTTGAACTAAGGAAATGTTGTACTTGTAAAATATACGCCTCAATGGACATTGTCCCAGGAGGATTTCCTTGAGTTCTTTCCGCTTGAGCGGAGGGCATCGGGTCGTTATTCTGAGCCATTGAATGATTATTTCTGGCAAAGAAATAAGATAAGGTCAGACAAATAGTCATAACATCTTGTCGTGGTGTAAACATATCATGGGCAAACATTAATCGATATCATGATCTCACGTCAATACCCCTCTAGACGTATGAGATGAGGTTCAAGATCAGGTTACTATGGTAACACAGAGGTGTTTTAAAAACCATGGGGGTGACAAATGAATGCCTTTCCCTGATCTCTATATCGATTTTTTTCATGGCGGCTCCCCGAGGCTCAACCATGTATGTTCGCGTCATGAATAGTTTATACACGAAAAAAATGTTAACAATAAACTATGTTTCTGTGCCCACGTATGTGGTTTCGGCTCTTTAAGTCCTATTACGAGGACCCCGAAGTGCACTTAGACCTAAAGTCTAAACATGTATTATAGTCATATGTATCAACGATGTTATATGGTCTTGGTCATATTTGAACTCGAGACCTCGAGGACAAATACATTAAACACTTGAGCCAACCAAGTAGATTGCGCGTCTTGAATGTTTAATGTTTGAGGCGTATTCGAGATATGCGAGGCATTTGCCCCTATATGTTTTTGTTTAAAAGAAACATATAGGTCAAGTGGCCTTATTTCTCCCTCATTTATTACCCACTATGGTTGTACGCTACCTAACCTCAAGCCTCGTAATTACGATGGCATATGCCAAAGTGTAACCTAATGGTCAAGCCGAATGAGCCCTTGTGTCTTCGTAGGCTCATGTGGCCCATCACATGGTCACGTCATTACGAATGCCACTCGTAAGAACGAGCTCATGGTGGCATCGTATCCATGTAACGAGGGGAGATGTTGGATACGTGTGTCATTAGAGCGACCCTACTTGATGTGGATCAAGCCGGACGTATTCAACATCATTTTGGCTATACGAGGTTCGTTACGTAACGAAATATCAAAGTGACCAACGGGAATTTCAACAATAAAAATTGTTGATAAAAGGGATGGTGACAACGCCATTCTCACAAAAATGTGAGGACGGCCACCAAAATCCTCTCCCCAATTAGGAAAACATTTGATATGAATCACGTAATCTAAAATATACACATATGTCAATATATCACATATATACGATCAGAGACGTATATAAGTGACCACATATGCGTATACTAAATGAATCGTTTTTTTTATATAGCCAACAATGATGTATTCGGGATACGTAATCGAGGCATATTCCTCTACGCACACGAAACATCCGAAAATAAGGTTAAGCGTAATTCGCAATTGAGGTATTGACCTCTTACGCATAGTAAATCCAACGCATATCATTTCGAACGAAGCGAGGTATTGACCTCGTACGCGAACGTAACATATGTTCGTGAACGTAATACGCAATTGAGGTAGTAACCTCGTACGCATACGACACTCATCACATATGATTTATATGTCAAACGAGGTATTGACCTCGTGGACATATGTAAACGTTTAAGATAACCAATTAAATACCACGTCAACATCATTGAATATATGAAAAAAAAACTACATATTAAGTATACACATGTATAGAAGGGAGAAGAAAAATTAGATAAAAAATTAAGGAAAATTTACCGAAGTTCTTTCGCTAATCCTTGTCTGCATGAAGGCGACCGCACAACGATCAATCGCCATCCCACGCGAAGACAAAAAGAAAACCAAAAGAAACGTTAGTACATAGGCTCTGATACCAAATATTAGAGATTAGGTACTAAAGTAAGCATAAAATAAGGAT
Organism: Azolla caroliniana; assembly: GCF_043228905.1. Classification (NCBI taxonomy): domain Eukaryota; kingdom Viridiplantae; phylum Streptophyta; class Polypodiopsida; order Salviniales; family Salviniaceae; genus Azolla; species Azolla caroliniana. The sequence continues at coordinate 9,376,837 of NW_028230444.1, read as the reverse complement.
ATATCAATGATAGATCTAGAAAGAATAGAGAGAAAAGAGAGAAAGAAGGGTGCCGATCCACCCGACCACCCCCGAGCGAAGGGATCGAGACGGACTCGAGCCTCGATCGGCGTCCCATACCACCGCCTTAGCGTCGAGTCGTACCTGGATGATAGCGCGCTTGCTACAAGAGTCGTTCCACTCACGGACAGAGTCTCGACGTAGTCAATGCATGCCCCAATGAGGGTAGCTAGGCCTCTTATTTATAGTAATTCTCAAGGCCCCTAGCCATGTTCACACTTGGCCTCATGGGTTGTCTCAATCCCGAGGATTAAAAGTAATCCTCCCCTTCTTTAGACTCTTTGTTTAACCCTCACACTTATCCACGTGTATAGAATACTACGACAATTCTCACCACGGGATATTATATGGTCATGCCCGTAACAACCGGATCGGAGACAAAGTGTCGGCGCACGAGCTATATTTCGGAACGAAGCCGAACTTGCGACACTTGAGGGTGTTCGGTAGCATTGCGTATGTGCATATACCGAAGGAGAAAAGGAGGAAGCTGGACGCAAAGGCCGAGAAATACATCTTGGTCGGTTACTCGGACGAGCAGAAGGGTTATAAGTGCTATAACCCTCGCACCAAACAAGCGCGTGTCAGTCGCGACGTTGTGTTTGACAAGTCCGCATCCTGGTACCTGCCCCCGACTACGAACCTCGACTCCAATCCGAGCTCTGATGATGAGGTCAGCGAGGCCGAGATGCCTCCGGATGAGCCCGAAATCGAGACCCGCGAAGAGAGTCCGATTTCACTCCGGTTAAGTGGACCGATTGGACGACTGAGTCTGTACGACCAGTCCGATGAAGAGCCGGCGAGTAGTGGAGACTCGGCCGTGCATTCCCCGTGCAGGAAGCTGAGGAGACGGCTTACGTGCAAAGAGAAAGGGAAGAAGAAGGTGTCGGATTCCGGCACGGAAAGGAACGAGTCAGACCGACGCGAGTCCGACTCTGAGGGAACCGGTGACAGGTCTTTAAAGATGAAGACCGCGTCGACCGAGAAGGCCTCAACATCGGCTAATGTGAGATTACGCCAATCTACCCGCCAAAAGAACCCAGTTGTGCGGTTCGGATACAACGAGTACATGGCGCATCATTATGCGTACATGACCCGTGTAGCGGAAGTGCGTGAGCCGGAGAGCTACGCAGAAGCGGCTAAAGTCATGAATTGGCGTGCCGCGATGGAGGAAGAGATGCACGCATTGGCGGAGAACGAGACCTGGGACCTGGTTGACGCACCAACAGGGGTAAAACCGATCGGGTGTAGGTGGGTGTACAAGGTCAAGTACAACACCGATGGCTCCGTTAACCGGTACAAGGCTCGGCTAGTGGCAAAGGGCTACGCGCAGAAACACGGCATCGACTACGATGAGACGTTTGCGCCAGTCGCGAAAATGACGATCGTCCGTGTTTTGCTCGCAATAGCTGCGGCCAAGGGGTGGCACTTACATCAGATGGATGTAAAAAATGCGTTCCTGCAAGGTGACCTTGAGGAACAGGTGTACATGGTACAGCCCCCCGGATTTCACTCCGGAACGAACTCCTCGGCAATATGCCGACTAAAGAAGTCCCTTTACGGACTGAAGCAAGCCCTGTTCCCTGTTCATTCGGAAAGGTCGACTCGGACCGGTTAGTATTTTACTATATGTTGATGACTTGGTCATCACCGGCGCCGACCTAGGTGAAATCGACTGCGTGAAGCTCCAGCTTGCGGCATCGTTCGACATGAAGGATCTGGGGGACCTTCATTACTTCCTCGGGATCAAAGTGATCCGTACCCCCGAAGGCATATTGATCAGCCAACGTCATTACGTGTTGAGTATGCTCTTCAAATTCGGGATGGCCGACTGTAAGTCCGTCTCGACTCCTCTGGACAGAACCATCAAGCTTCGTCCCGATACGGGAAAGGTATGCGACCCGACGAGGTTCCGACAAATTGTCGGAAGCCTCATATACTTGACCATCACCCGACCCGACCTCAGTTATCCGGTCGGGGTGATCAGTCAGTTCATGGCGCGACCTACCGAGGAGCACCTTCAGTGTGCGCAACGCATACTTCAGTATGTCAACGGCACTAAGGACCAGGGACTGCTATATCGGACCAGTGCAGCCGCGCAGTTAGTCGGCTACACCGATGCTGATTGGGCTGGCAACGCCGCCGATCGCCGATACACGTCCGGATATGCATTCTCCCTCGGGAGTGCCGCGATCGCGTGGAGCAGTAAGAAGCAGCCGACAGTTGCACTGTCGAGCACCGAAGCTGAGTACCGAGGAGCGGCTGTCGCGACATGCGAAGCCATATGGTTGAAGCGGCTACTTAAGGACCTGCAGGTGGAGGTGTCAAATCCGACGACGATCTACTGCGACAACCTCAGCAGCATCCAGCTCGCGAAGAACCCCATTTTCTACGCACGGACCAAGCACATTGAGGTTCATTACCATTTCGTCCGTGAGCGTGTCCTTTCCGGTGAAGTCGAACTTCAGTACGTGCCGACGGATCAGCAGACTGCCGACATCTTCACAAAGCCTCTTGGTCTGGACAAGTTGTGGCAATTCTTAGGTGCGCTTGGGTTGCGTCACTTCGATGTGCCGAGCTTGAGGGGGAGAACAGTCCCGAACGACCAAGCAAAGCAGCAGGAAAGGAGCGGAGGGCGCGACACCGAGTCAGCTGACTCAGTTGTCGAGTTCGACTTTGGATCGGCTGAAGAAGCCGAGGGCGGACCCACGGAAAAGTCCGAAAGCGGACAGAAGGGGAGCAGCCGAAGGAGAGAGTCAAAGCCAACCACGCATAGGGGAGACCACGCAATCGAGGGCGAGAAGACCGAAGACGAGTTGGAGACAGCCAACTCGGACGAGAGCGAAAACCGATCGGAGGTAGCCGAGTCGGTTTGGATGTTTGATTCAGATACGCTGAATCAACCGAGGCCCAAGCGGAAGAAAAGGCAGCAGAAGAAGCGTCAACACCGCAACAACAGAAGAGCTGATGAGGGCCACATGAGAAGACAAGCCGATCGGAAGGATCGACGCGCGCGGAGTTGAACAGGTCGAGGAGCGCGAGCGAGGCGTGAAGCCAGGAGGAACCAGAGTTGTGAGCCCGAAGATCCCGAAGAGCCTCAAGTTGAGCTTGAGGGGGAGTGTTGAGAGACAAGCTCAACATCGGCCGGATCGGCTGAAGAAGCCGAGGACCGGATCGGCTGGGACCGATCGGTTAGGCCGTTAGGAAAGATATTCCGTGAGGAATATATTTGGGAGTTAGTGTAGGAGCTCTTAATGAACATTGAAGTACTGTCAGCACTCCAATCAGTCCTTCTAGGGCTTGTACAAAGTGTTCATTGAACACATATATGTATAGTTTTTTGTCTTTCAATATATGTTGTTCCCTTGGTGTCTTCTCTCCATCTCTCTCGGTCTCTCTCGCATATATTGTGTAAGCTCAAGCTCTCCATTAAACCTGAGTGTTCTCCCTTCTGTTTTGTCTTTATACTTGCTTTTGCACGCTACTTTCTACAAGGATCATCACATGCATCTTCAAAAGTAAGTGGCTCCTCATTACATGCTATTGCAACAATAGAATAATGCACAAAATTACTTGATGCATGGCGAGAGCTTGATCTTGTTTTACCAAGTAAAGGTGCACTCAATTTGCTATCTCGCAAAGTTTGTTTCAGCCACCTCGACATAGTTTGTGACCTCTCAATAGCCATACGTTCATTATGTAATACATCTTCAATATGTACATCATGCGTGGGCTGAATTTCATGCTCATTTTCAGCCACATTTTGTTGCAAATGTTCAGCCATATTTGGTTGGACATTTCGTGCATTTTCAACACTTATTTGCTGGAAATTTTCATCCCTTTGAAACTCACTTGGCTGGTCTAAATGTCCATGGTCAAGCGCACCACTTTGGAACAAAGGCATGAGTGTATCAAACACATCTTGTGAGTTAACTGTTGGGTGTTTTTTGCATTCAAGAAAAGGGAAAGCTGAATTTTCAGCAAATACCACATCTCGACTCACAATAATTGTGTCCGTCAATGGATGATACAAACGATATCCCTTACTTTCAGCACTATAACCAACAAATATGCATTTCTTTGCCTTGTCATCAAGTTTGTGACATTGTTGTGATGGCACAAGAGCATATGTCAAACAACCAAACACACGCATATGACTAACCATAGGTTTATGTCCATTCCAAGCCTCATATGCCGTAATCACTCTCAATGCTTTTGTAGGGCAACAATTCAACACATAATTTGCACACATAACCGCTTCCATCCAAAACTTGTTAGGAAGATGCTTTCCTTTAACCATACATCGTGCCATCTCTAAGAGTGTTCTATTTTTGCGCTCTGCAACACTATTTTGTTGAGGTGTATATGGCACCGTACATTGATGTAAAATACCTCTTTCACAAAGAAAAGCATTAAACTCATGTGACATATATTCGCTACCACGATCCGTGCGTAGAGTCAAAAGCTTATTTGCGGAAAAAATTTCAACCATAGCTAAAAATGATTTGAAGCAAGAAAAAACTTCATTCTTTGCTTTCATAGGATACACCCAAGTATGACGAGTAGCATCATCAATGAAGGTAACAAAATATACATGCTTTCCAAAAGATGGAGTCTTTACAGGACCACACACATCACTATGAACAAGTTGTAATTTTCTTGTAGTGTGTGTATGACTATCTTTTGAAAAAGAAGCACGATGCATTTTTCCAAGAATTCAACCTTCACATGCATGTTTTTCAATGGACTCAAGTGTAGGCAACCCAATAACCATATCCTTCTTTTGCAAGCGAAGCAAACTATTGAAGTTCAAGTGACCAAAACGAGCATGCCAAAGCTCCATTTCAGCCATGGAAGAAGTATGGACAGCCAAGGCATTTAGAGAGGCCCTCTTGTATGTATCCAAACGGTACAACCCATTGCATAATGTATCAGACATCACGATAACATCGCCATTGCTATAATCGTGACTCATGCACTTATCATCAACAAAATGTACATGAAGTCCGGCTTTGGCAATCAAAGGAACCGAAATTAAGTTCTTCTTGATACCGGGCACATACAATACATTCTTTAAGATGACAACATCTCCATTTGCAGCCGAAAGCTCAATTTCTCTTACTCCAATGATAGGATAAGCGGCATTGTTTGCACACACCACATGTCCACCTTTGGGTGCATCTTTCAAGGATGCAAAGAAACTTTTGCATGAAGTAATGTGCTTTGAAGCACCATTATCAAAGAACCAATCCGAATCAATCTGACTTACAACCATACATTTAGAGTGCAATGATGCATCATAATGATATGTAACAACACATGCCCAATAATCTTGGGCCATGTTGGCCTCATCACTCTTTGCACTTGAAACATTTTCAGAAATGATCAATGCCGGATTCCTTCTTCTCATTGCGCTTAACAAGCTTTCTACACTCTTCAATCGTATGGCCAACCTTTCGACAATATTTGCATCTCTTCTTCTTTTGCAAATCACCATCATCAGAGGAATAAGTGAAAGAGGGAGGTTGAGGCTTTGGTTTTGAAGAACCAAAAGCTGAACCATGCTTGCTTTTTCCTTTTTGTGAGATAGCAAGTGCTTGTGTTCCCTCTATCAAACTACTTCTATTCACTCTAGATTGTTCTTCTTGCAAAAGAAGAGACACAACCTCATCAAATGCATACATATCGGTATTCCCTTTTGCAACCAAACAAATAGTAGTAGCAAAGCTTTGAAAAGATTCGGGTAATCCTTTCAACAACGTAGAGACAAGTGATGTATTCGAAATGATTTCATCAATGTTTGCCAATTGCTCTTTCAAATCTTTGATGCGTGTCACATACACATCTACCAACTCATTTTCAGCCATATATACATCCTCAAGTTGCTTTCTCAAATATGCAACACGTGCTTCATTACACACGGCATACAACGAAGCAAGAGTGTCCCATGCTTGTTTGGATGTAGAGAATGACCGAATATGTGGAACTATATGACGCTTCACAGAAAGTGCAATCAATGCATGAGCTTGAGCATCTTTTCCATCCCATCTAAGTTGCTCTTGTGTGGGTGGCATAGATGAAGTCATTGTGCTTGAAGATGAACCTATATCTCTGACAGTAGACTGTGAAGTAGTAGGACCGGTGGGGCGCCGATCTACATCTACCACTATGTTCCATAGTTGTTTGGCAACAAGAACATGTTTCATCATGTAGGACCACATTGGATAGTTAGTCCCATCAAGCTTATATTCAGTTTGAAGCATGCCAAACAAGTCACAGTTGTTTGCCCTTTTACCAAAGAACAAGAAAGTGGCAAAATCTTACCTCAACAAAATCTGAAATGCGTGCTGAAAATGCAGCTCACAAACTATCACGCTGATGGCAATTTTGACTACACGAATGGCTTCGAAATGGGGGTAAAACAGCAGGGTACCTGCTGAAAATGAGCTCCAAGTGCTGAAATACACTTCTCTATATTCGGAAGTTGATTTGCACAGTAAAAAGTGCGTGCACGCCATGATGCCGCAACGCGGACAACCGAAGATGGAGAGGATGAAGAACTTGGCTCTGGTACCACTGTTGGGTGTGTGAGGAAGAGTGAGAAACACACAAGAGGAACACACAAGAAGCTCAAACAAAGAAGCACTCACACAAGGAAGACAATGGCTAGAATAGCTCTCTCTATTGATGAATGATACAAAAACTAATAGGAGCTGAAATATATATCCCTAAGTACTAAGTGCCACCACATATGAGTGACTCATGTATGTGGTAACATGGGGAAAAAACCTCTAGCCAGCACTAGAGTAAAAAGTGCCCATGTATATGGAAAAATGGTTCACATCAAAGCTACTCGAGGAACACGTAAGTGTAACAAAAATCAACAAAAGAGTCACATTCAATCTTTTTGAAAAAGAATTGGATGACGAAGAGCCTATTATTCAATCCAAATTGGAAATTCAACAAAATGCCGAAGCCAAATCGACCAACAAACCCCTTGTCGAATCCAAATCGACAAAAGGTCCAATAACATGGCCAATCACTCCCGAATAAGAGGATGATCTAACAACAACGCATGACATTTGCCAAAGTTGATCATCTCAACAGAATCCTTACAACAACAGTTCAAAGCATGCCAATCGGCCGAACAAGCCGATTGGAGAATCCAAATCAACCATATCGGTGCCAAGGAGATCTGAACGAGTCCGAAGGCCAACCAAGCTCTATATGCCAAGCCTGGACTACGTCCACTACCCGGACGCAGGCGAACCTAGCTTCTACGAGGAAGCAATAGTCGTGTCAGATGCCAACACATGGCTACACGCCATGAGATCCAAGATAGACTCAATCAGAGCAAAAGATACATGGGAATTGGTCAAACTACCATTCGGAAGGAAGCCGCTACCTTGCAAATGGGTCTATCGGTGAAGCTGGCACCAACATTGCTTCCGACGTCGCATTGACTATCGGACAGAGACTCTCCATCCACAAAAGATGAGAGAAAGCTCATGAGTAGATACCCTACACATCGGCCGTAGGAAGTCTTATGTACCCTACACATCAGCTGATTTTTTCGGCCAAGAGCCAAATCGATCATTCAGCGCTTACCCTACATTGCGACTCTTAGAGCACAATACACCTCATCTAGAATTTGGTATACCATGGTAAGACAAAGTATATTGAGTTGAGGAACCACCATATCCTAGAGCTCGTCACCGACAAGAAGCTCAAAGTCCAGAAAGTGGATATCGACAAGGTGAACATCGTTGACAACCTTACGAAGCCACTCCCATATCAACGCTTCGGCACACTAAGAGGACAGATGGGACTACAACAAGCAAGCAAGCGAAACGGAGCCAAAAATGAAGAAGCAGAAGGTAAGTCAAGAAACGGCACGACCCGACAAGCCGAAATGGCTAAGTCGAATGAGCCGAACTGTTGAAAGGTTGCAGACATAGCTTAGTACAAGGAAGCCGACAGGACAAAGGACGAACGAAAGACGACAAGAACTGGAAGTCGATCGTCAATCCATCGGAGAGAAAGAGGACTAGCATACGCAAAGAGCCAACGGCCCAGAGGCCAAAAACCGAACCAGCCGCTAACCAATTCGGATATTAGCCGAAATGACAACTAGTTGGTCGATTAAATCAGACTATACTTCTACCAATTCAGCTACCAGCAGATAGGCTTGTAATTTAATCTTAGGGGAGAGATAACCCCATTGCATTGTATGTACAACAGAGTGGTCCTTTTACAGGGAGAGTTTGTTGGGATAAAGGTCCCACTCCACCCAGTATTGTAACTCTATTGTGAACATGTCCTCACAGTTAGGCTAAGTTATCCTAACTGAACTGTAAAAGAGTTCTGTGGTTAATGTAAAGTTGTGTCTCTTGAGCAATCTCTCTCTCTCCCTGTGCAACCATCATCTTCTTGTTCAATATCAGAGTTGGATACAAAATCTGATTCCTCCTCACTTGCTACACCTTGCTGCTTTGCTTGATCCAAATACGAGATCTTATTTGCTTCCTTACATTAAGACAAGACACCAACGATCAACCGGCTAAAACACACGCAGCGTTCCTCACACAATGACTTTAGCTCTTATGACTTTGTTTGTGACCAGGATGGAGAATTGGTCGTCCTAATAGTTCCTCACTCCAATTGTTGTTTTGCTAGCACTTTGTCTTATGCTCATATATGCAAAAAGGGTGAAAGAGATTGAAATGAGAGATTATGGGAGGGGGGGTCTTATGCTCATATGGACTCTTAGAGCTAGAAAAATGTTTGTGAAAATGCTTTTATATACCGCACACTAACACATCGTAGCTCATTTTTTCTTCTTTGCCACTTCTAGTGTTGTTTAAACCGTTAGCCTTACTACTCTTGTGGCTAGCTTATACAATTTTTGTTATGCTTTGTTGTTAAGTTAAATTTCATATGTAATAATTCATTCCATCTAAATCTTCAACCAAAATCCTTGCTTATCTTAAACTTAACATTTTGGTGCTTTTCTCTCTTCACACCACCATTGCTATTGATGATGACATCCAAGCTCCCATACCCGTTGATATGTGGAGGGTAATTATGATGATTGTTTGCCCATGATCAATACACATCGGTAGAGTGGGTGACGGGGACCATAGGGATAGTTTGCATTCTAACAATCTTTTAAAGACTTAATAGTATTCTTAAATCTATGAAAATAAAGAGGAAGGTTTTCACAAATAGCCATTATATTTATCAAATATTTACATCAAATTGTATAGTTAGTCGATTATTAAAATGGATTGTTAACATTTTACACTTAATTTCTAAGTTTAACACCTTTTACATCCATTGTGGTCACCCAAAGCAAAGTTTTATGATAGTTTATTACAAATATAATTACTATGTATTAACTTTCTAAATACTTATAAGAATCTCTATATATTTACTTCGTAATTTGGATTAAAATATTATAATATCTCTTATGGGCGTGGATCTAACCGTGAGAAACTATGGCATTGTAGGTTTCTTCCTCTTGGTTGAGGTTGGTTACCACAGTTTAAGATATCAATCCAGGTGTTAATAACACGACCTTGGTTGTCAACCACATATTGGTTAAAGTACTAGCAACTAAATTCCCTTCATTTGATCCTTAGTATTTGTATATTTGTAACCATTAACTTCTATTTATTTATATTTATTGGATATACATGTCAACATAAATGGTTTATACCTTGCACCTAATCTCGAAGGTTAGGGTTAAGTTGGGAGTGCCTTATTAAAATGAAGCTGGAGAATGGCATGCTAGTTGGATTTACCTTTGTATCTTGTTTCATGTTAGCCCTTTAAAGATGATTAAAATATGGGTGATTTTGAACCAATGGTTGTCTATTCTCTTGGTTATGATGTATTAGGTGCACCAAATATGTTCCAAGTCTCATCCATATGTTACGTTACAAGCCAAAACATATTATAGATTCGCATGAAAAACTATCATGTCAAAGCGTTCCTAAGAAATTCCTAGTCAAGTGGGAGGATGTTGCCAAGCTAGTAGATACCTGGGAAGACAAAACTACACTTCCTAAAAGATTTCCCAAATTTTTCTTCAAAGACAAAAAAAATTTGCAAGGGAAGAATAACATGACAACACTAGTAATCCAAACATGATTATCGTGCATTTGTACAAAGGCTTAAGGGTCAACATATAGCCCCATGTGTGAAACATAGGAATAAAGCTAAGACTTTGGAAGTATAAAAATACGAGATTGTTAGGAGAAGAGTATGAGTCATGTTGAATTGGTCCAAGTTACAAAGTTGTCATGCCACAACCCTAGAAGTTACATAATGTATTATACCATTTACCTCATACAATCCAGCATCTAGGCCAAGAAATTAACGAAGTGTGCATGGTTTAGGCAACCCATTGCTCGACTCCATACAAGGACTAAGATCGTTACAAGTTCAATTTCAATAAGATACAGTTAGTTCAAATACTAGTGTCTTGAATAATTAATAATGGTTAAGGCTAATTGTATTTGCTAATGACGTTCATAATTTGTTGATCAAAGAGATAGTGATATGAATAAATCATAAATCAATTATAATTATAATCATACTTCTATTCCTTACAAATAATTTACGTTAGTGTCAATATTACAATCTTATTTTATGAGGGTGTAGTAATTTTTTGTATTTTATAACTTACCAATGCAAACATTTCAAAAATGCTCACGTAAATTTGGACTATTTAAAAAAAAAACTATTACGTATAAACACGAGGTCATCACTCATATTGGGGTGACTTTTTGCAAAGATTTAATGTGGTACTTTTTTTTTCTTCTATTCCAAGGAAGAAGCTACTCTCTTATCTCTTTATCTCACATATTCAACCTTAGCAACGTGATAAATAAATACCCAAGTTTCCTAAACGACATAAAACGTCGTGTCCAGTTTCACAATTCACTCCATCTACCAAAAGCGTGGCCGGCCTCATAAAGAGGTTTGGCTGCGAAATTCAATCAAGAGGTACATGAACTAAATGAAGGATTATATAGTATTGGTTCATACATCCAAAGAGAATCAAAAGTTTTCTTATGAGAGACACCCACACCACAAAAAGTATTTTTTAGTGGGCCTTGTAGTTACTCATGAGTTGAAAGTCACAAGTTTGATAGTTGTCTTAAGTTTGACGTCTAGAAAGGATCCAAAAGGTAGGTGCTTGTGGGGCCTTATTTACATTGGATAATTATGTCGAGTAATGAGTTTGTGTGAATTATTCTATCTACCCATGTGGATCCCCTCATTAAATGTGGTGCAAAGTCCCCTCCTCGCTCATTAGTTCAAGAGCAGAGGAATGTCGTTTCTTCATTAATAAAATTGAGCTTTTAAAAGTGGAACGAAAACACGTAAACCTTTCTATAAAGGATGGACCGGTCGTTGGTTCTCGATGTTTTAAAAGTTGGATTGCTCACTGCCTAGACTCGTCTATAATAAATTCTTATCGTCTTTTTAGAGATAATTAGAAAGGTCCTCCATAAGGATTAAATACAGCCTCACCGAGGAAGAACACAAAATCAAGAATCTTAAGTGAAGATTTCTTGAGATCTTCGATTTGGGCCCGAGGGCATTTTATTGTCTAAAGTCAATGTTCAAGTTTATAATGTAGCATTTGTCTCGATTGTACACACTTCTATGAGATTATGCAGCAAAAGTCAAAGTTCACACTTGCAATATATATATTGCACGCTTATTTTCTTAAATTGCACTTCTTCTTTCGTGCTTTTTATGTTGAAACACAACTCTATCAACTCCAATCGCAATAAATACTAGAAAAAAGGTGCATAAATGACTGATGATAGCTCAATGTCAAATGACGATAGCATGTTTCATCATGCCATGACTCTTTAGTGCCTTTTCTTTGCTCAAGGCTTATGACAAGGCCCTTATTTACATCACTCTTTGTACTAAATCTGATTAGTAGGTTAGAAGTGTATTCTTTCTCCATCCTCTTAGAGACATGTTTGAAGCCTTTACATTTTAGACATTTGTTACGGACGAACAATAACAAGATTATATTAACAAGAAGAAGAAGATTATATTAGAAAATAACTTGGACAAGTTATTTTGGAGCATAAACAACAAGATTATATTATAGAATGAATGATGTAGATTGGTGCTAAGATTAGTAAAACGTCACATTTGCATGCTTTTTTAAGATTTCCTTATTATAATATGAACGAGAAGTTGCAATTCATTCTATCATTTAGGTCTACCCTTATTATTTAGGTGGAAAAAAGAAGATATCTATATCAAGGATCATATTACACCACTACAAGATTTGACTCTCTCTCTCTCCCTCCCTCCTTGAAAAACTACAAAATGCATAGGTTCTAAAATAAATAAAAGGGAATATTTCTTGAAATTTGTGTATGTGTCAATCCACGAGTTGCAGTAGAAAGTGTGATGAACGTTGTCTTCATTTTCCCAACACTATTTAGAAAAAGAGACAAGAGAGTATCGAAACTCACTTACACATGACTCTGACTAACAAAGGACTAAACAACTGAGGTAGAAAGACTCATTGGTTTTTGGTCTAGTGTAGATGAGAATTGGGCTTTTAGGAAAAGGTGTAAGAGAAGTGGCTTTCTAATGTATAAGAGAAATGGTTTCTATTATAAAACGGGCCTAGAGTAAAAGCAATAAATTGTCCATGTTCTTAGTATACTAAAAAAAAAAGATGTATGAAAGGGGAATTCCAGTAAGAGGAAATTGGGACAATAGGATTCGAGTACAAGAACTGATGAAAGTAGCATCGGTACTACAAGCAATTATGGTTGTAGGGAGATAAAAATTGTTGTTGGAAGCATAACAAACCCCAAAGACATGTGAAGAAATAACAAACTAGCCATTTAACCCATGCAAAGACTTGAGTAGCACCAATACTTGCAATGACTAATCGTAAGTGTTGATTATAGATGTAGTAATGACTAATGCAACAACATTAATCATCGAAAATCATGGCCACGAGAAAACTAGCAACTATAATAGTGACAGTGACAAATAGTTTTTAGAGGTGATAAATGTAGCGACGCCAAAAATAGGATTAGTCATAATAATTAATAGGGATAAGGGTATGTAGTACACCAACTATACTAGCAAATTTGTAGTGATAGCAACTTCATCATAGACCAAATTATGGCATGTAACAAGTAGCAACAATAGACAAAACAAAAAACAATGATAAAAGTAATTGTTGTAATTGATGAAAGTGGTTGTGGTCATTGTAACAATGCTTGGGTAGGTTATTAAGTGAGGAGGGGAAAATGTTGTGATAATTAAGAATAATGTCACACAATGAAGATAAAAACTAAATATTCTCGCCTCATCCACAACCATAACATTAGTACACATTGCTAGCAAGTAGTAAACTCTTGCCTGTATCTGGAGATTTTCAAACATTTGCTCTCCCCTCTATCTACATAAAAAGCTAACTAAGACAAGAAAAGGGATATCTATTCCAACCCATATGTTTTTTCTATGGAGTGTATCCCTAAGCATGACCTGGTGAGCTTGGGTAGAAAAAGAGAAAAAAGGTTGTAACTTGTTCCTTTAGTCCTGATATATAAATGGGTCTACACAATTTATCACGTCTCTTCAATTGCCATATTTCAATACATTTAGAATAAAACCCAATTTTTGATAGTTCTAGGAGTGTTAAAACGTGTTGTGCCACAAAATATGGCTTGAGATTGAGTGAAAGGGTGTTACAAATGTTTTGAATGCTTCAACATATGATTTTACAACGTATTGCAGACAACATGATTGTTCAGACATGTAAAATCCCACCATAGAAGGACAATTTGAATAGGACAGATTCCAGCTCTATCCAAGGATTTTGACAACTCCACCCTAACTCTAGAAATTATCATGTCACATCAATTTGCCTATATAATTCCAGTGGCACATGTGTTGTGTTAGTGGGCTATTAGTGGTGCCCCTTTTCTTATTGGTTACATTAGACAAAAATCATGAATTTAGTAAGTAGAAATGCAAATGTTCGAAGATTTGTGTTATTATTGTCATGAATCTTCCAATAGGCTAGGCTATTGATGAGCATGACAGGAAAGTAATACAATTAAAATGTGTTGTGCTCAAATATCCATAGCAATGACCATAATACTACTTTTTTAGGTCTCCCCTAATATGACAATAGGTAGATTTGCTCTACCTTTTCTCCAATAATACAAAAACTAAAATCAAAATTCGAAACTTTTGCCTTCACTCCATGTACAAGCCCTCTAATTTGCGAATCTTACGTTGTGATTATGATGATCAAAACTAATTGGGATGCGATATGAATCAAGCATTTCCCTAAGAATTTGGGGAAAGAGTGGGGTTGAAGGCTATAATTTCTCTACTAGATTGAAGACTCGAGCCAATCCAACCAAACAATGAAAATCAAAGTTTCTCATTGAGCCATACAAATTGAAAACATGGCCATGAGTAAATAATAATAATATTAAGAATCATTTCAAAAATCTAGAGCTTCACAATTAACCCTTATAGCCAATAGTCAAATATGCACAAATTGTCTTGTTGCACGAGCAAATAGTGATCATTGTAGTAGAGGTGAGGGGAGCGGTGATATAAAAGCGTCGATGTTGACCCACGTCATTGGTGTTGCCGGGTCTCGAATGCGATTTATTTCATATGTTCTCTTTCTATGAAGTAAAACAGATTTGTGTGTTGAGATATCCTCGAAATTTATTGGACCAACTTTTCTTAAATAGATTTGGCACAGTGTGGGGAGCTGAAGGAAGCACAACCCTCCCTAGGAAATGATATGGATTGGGGGGGGGGGGGGGGGATTCAGGAGGCAAGGTGATACGAGGGTAGATATGTGGTAGGTAGTGAGAAATAAGGATTGGTACAACATACCCAACTTAAGAAGTCAATGAGGGGTGAAGGGGCGTGTGTTGTGTGGTCGGTTATACACCTCCCGCGCTCACGTTCGTGCTTGCCCTTGGCCGTGCCCGCATCCCTTGTCCCTTGTCCCTGGCCCACCACCATTAACATCACAACGACATAAGGTGTTTCTTCTTCTTCAAATCCTTTTGACTTGTTGGGCTTGAATGGAATGTGTAGCCATATCTATCTATATCTCTCTCCTCTCTCTCTCTCTCTCTCTTCATTGACTCCTCTGCATTTAAAGGTCCACTGGTTTCCTACTACTCTACTATTGCTCCCCCCCCCCCTCTCTTCCTCCCTTTTGTTTTTTGTTTATTTGGTTTTCAAGGGGGGGTGGAAGGGCTCTACTAAAAATGAGGTTTTTAGGTGGGCAAAAAATATAATAATAATAATACTAATGTTGACTAAGTGGTGTCTCTTTTAATTTTTTTCATATACATTCTCTCTCTCTCTCTCTCTCTCTCTCTCTCTCTCTCTCTCTATTCTACCACTATTTCTCTCTCTCCCCCCCCCCCCCTTCTTCCCCTGTTCCTCCATATTCACTCTCCTCCCCTGCACCTGTCTCTCTCTCTCTCACTTCTCTCTCTAAGAAGCCATTAAAACTTACCCTCTATTTAGATCCTCATCCCTTTCACCTCACTTCTTCTTCTTCTTCTTCTTCTTCTCTGAACCCAAGCTTCTCCACCTTCCTCTGTCTTTATTGTATGTTTACCTAGTCGCATAACTTTGTTGTTGCCCTGAACTAAACCCCCCCAAAAAAAGGAGAAGCTGAAACTCTCATGACTATGGCTATGGAATTGCTAGATTACAACAGGCTCTCAACACTAGAGAAGGAGAGAGATGCAAAGGAGGCTGCTTCGGAAGGCCTAGAGAGAATGGAGAGGCTCATAAACCTCCTCTCCAAGGGCCACACCACCAACAATTACCATCATCATCATCATCATCAGCACCTTCACCACCACAAGCAAGAGTTACAGGAGATAAGCTTGAAGGAGGATTGTTCGTCCATGGCAGATGCCACCATATCAAAGTTTAAAGAGGTGGTCACGATATTGGGTCGATCGGGGCATGCAAGGTTTCGTCGGGCCGGGGCCGGCTCCAAGGCACAGGCCCCCGGTAGCCGAGGAGGAAGGCGTTGCCACAACATCTCAGAATCTGCTCTCATGGAGGCACCGGCGGCCGCCGCTGCCGCCACCACAACCAGCTCAAATTCAGAGGGTCGTTTCTTCGATAATTTGGACTCGGCGAAGAAGAACACGAAGGCTAAGGCGATGTCGCCCGACACACACCTCCCGGCGGCTTCGTCCGCCCGGACATTTCAACCTCATGATGTCATGCCCATGCCCATCCCCATGGCCGTGGCCATGCCCATGGGCATGCCAAGCCTTACATACAACAAGAATGAGGCATGGCCGCCTAATCCGAATGTCGCCAACAAAGATGAAGTGATGGCCGATGAAAGTGCGGACGATGACAACCAGCCCCGGCGGCATCCACAAGATGTCACACTCGCCGCCACCACATCCGCCAATACCGTCCCTTACCATGACGTCATGCCCATCTCCATGATGAGCATGCCCATCTACCAGCAGCAGCAGCAGCAGCAGCATCAGGCCAATGTAGTTTTGGGGCCCCAGGCAATTGCATTAAGCAACACCAGCAGCAATCCCAATCCCTCCCCCATGAATAACCCTTACAATAATAGAGCTCCCCCACAACATCATCATCATCATCATCATCATCATGAGCCCCCCCCTAGCCTCTTGGTTAACAATAACAGCACCAGCCATTCTAATCATGCCCTTACCACACCACATCAATTCTTCTTCCAAGGCTCCTCCATTAATCACCTGGCTAACCCCACAGCAGCAGCTTCACTAAGCCATGACATGAATAACACCAGCCACAACAAACTCACCAAATCTAGTAGCTTTAATAGCATCACCCACCATGGCAACCCATCCTTCTCACTCTCCCATGATCACTCCACTCATTCTTATCATTCCTTGAGCTGCTGTAGCACTCCCCCTCCTTCCACCACCACCGGCTCATTCATGTCCTCCCTCAGTGTAGATGGCCATGGAAGTGTCAGCAAAGGATCCATTTTTAATCACCAGCAACAACAAAGCTCTTCTTATGTGGTTGGGAAACCCCCTTTGTCTTTCTCCAAGAAGAAATGCTCCCTGGCAAAATCTGAAGGAGGTGGTGACCATGGCCATGGTCATGGTCATGGTCATGGTCATCATCATGGTCATGGTGGCAAGTGTCATGGTGGTCACGGTGGAAAGTGTCATTGCTCCAAACGAAGGTACACACACACACACACACTCACTCACTCACTCAACATATAGTCTTTTTGTTTGTTTGTTTTGGAGATTGGTTAGATATGGAACTCCTCCTAATTTATGATATATGTTCTGGTGCTGGATATGTAGGAAATCAAGGAACAAGAGGGTGATTAGGGTACCTGCCATCAGTTCAAAGATGGCCGACATTCCCCCGGATGAGTTCTCTTGGAGGAAATATGGACAAAAACCCATCAAAGGATCGCCTCATCCCCGGTAAAAAAAACATTCTCACATGTTTAGGTCCTATCGATGCCGTTTTACATGTTGTAAGCTGTTTTCACACTCATAGGACCTAACACACCATAACGCCACTTAAAGTCATCTCCATACACTTATTGAGACATCCATGCCATGTTCAGCAAACATTGGGATTCAGATCTAACATTATGAATTTAGGTCTAGCTAATATCCAATTATGATATAGTCTGGACTTGGAGTGTCCTAGCAAAAATGCTAGGGGTACTCCTCATACATTCATGGCACACCCAATGAATGCCCATAAATGTCTACAAATTCTTATGGTATATGTACATATTTGTTGAAGTTAAGTGTAGCTTATCTTTACTCTTTCTTTGTGTAGGGGCTATTACAAATGTAGCACCGTGCGAGGATGTCCGGCACGAAAGCATGTCGAGCGGGCACTTGATGATCCGAACATGTTGATCGTCACATATGAAGGCGAACACAATCACTCTCAAATGATCAATCAAGACAATGCTAGTGTAATAGTCAAGACATGACATTAGTAGCATCTTCCATGTATAGCAGCAAGTCATTTGAGCATTTTAAATACTAACGATCATCATCATCATCGTGGGAAGGTTTTTGAGAGGTCAATACAATTGAGCGAGATGATTAATTAAGTTGGTTTTTATTGTCATATGGATGAAGCTAACAGAAAGAGACAACAGAAAAAAGAAAGCAAAAATATTTAAAGCATTGCTGAGTCTTAAAATTTATGGCTTGAGCTTAGCTTGCTAATATTTGTCTTTCCTAGCTCTTAACAACACATTTCTATATTTGCTAATGGAACTCTTCTACTAAACCAAGCCTTATGATGTGTTATAGCTGATGCTAGCCTTTGGTGTTTTTGTTTTTGTTTTTGTTTCTTGTCGCATGCATGGAGGTTTCTAGACCATGCTCCATAGCATTTTCCCTAGTGTAAATATATCTTTTCTTCTAGGCTAAGGTATCTCATGCTGGCTTGTCTGGTCTCATCTTTGTACATATCGATTGTGCTTCGTCTTGATTTGTTGCTGTTCAGCTTGAATTTGTCTAAATCCTAGTTAGGGACGAGTACCAAGATAACAGTGCCCTAAAGTTCCAACCTCATGGGATTAATGGCATCTATTATAAAAAGGGGATTCTTCCTCAAAGCAATAGTGTTCATATCATGTGAAAAAGAGGAAAACAATTGCACCTAAGTAACGAGGTTAAGGGGGATATAATAATACGCAACTGCTTATTGTTGCATACAATTCATATTTATAAATATACTATTAGATTTGCTCACATGATAATTTGATGAACCAGAATGACGCTACATTGACGTGCTAATTGGACATGAATATGTTGACCCCTTGACTTAAAAAAGGTTCGAGCCCAATTTTAGTTTAATGCTCATATATTATCTATCATTCCATGTCACCATAGTGGTAGAGGGTAATGGATGGTGTGCTTGAAGATTGGCATGTTTAGTGGCGCATTTCCATGTCACGACGTTTATTGTTTCACATTAAGCTGATTTACTTTTGATTAGAAGTTTGCGAGTACATTGGTTCCAATATCGTAAACTCGTCACTGAATTGGACCGCTTTGCATACTAATCAAAACCTATCATGCGCAACCTTTTTGTAACTATAGACAAAACACTATCGGCACAAAGTTGACATTCGTGTCATCATGAAGGTTTTAAAATTTTGTATTGTGTTGCGACATTGGATGTTTGAACTTTGGAGTAAAGGTATGCAAATTGTGATAGATTATAATAATTATATCACCACTTTTGACATTTGCTTTATTCTCTTTTGTTTTGGAATGTAATACTTTTTGTCCGAGCATGATACACAATAATGAAGACATTGTAAGTGTTCAAGAGGCATGGGAAAAACATTATTTGTTTTGGATAAACTGTAATTGAGGTTTTTTTCACGGATTATTAATGTGTGTGTTTTAATGTTTAAACCATTCAATAAGGAATGTATTTTTTTAAATTGGTCTATTAAACAATTTGTCATAGCATTTCATTATTTGAGGAGTCACTTGGTGTTTACCTAACTTGAGGGATAAGGTATTTAACTTTGTTTTGAATTATAAGATAAGGTATTTAACTTAATAACATGAGCTTGAGAGTTCAACACTTGCTAGGTGACAACTATTGTCACTAAATTATCAGTGTAATGCTCATTTCTCTTTCTGACTTCCACATGATACCAAATACTGGAGTATAGCTTCAAAATCTGTCATTTAACCTTCAACTGATCTTTGTGTGGAGCCTTGTGCACAAAACGATTCGGGTTGATTACCTTGAATGTGGGTTGTGTTGGGAACATGTTGTAGCTTGTGTTAATATGATCCCAAATGTCTCAATGGAAAAGAAATGTTACATGATTCTACCTTGACAATATGGTTAGGCTTTTGATTATGATGATACACAATGCAATGCTTCTTGTGCAACATTGTGGAAGCATTCCATACGGTCTAAAACCAAATTAAGGTACTATGGGGTTTGACGTGAGATGTCTAAAATGGAAGGGGGGAATATCTTGATTGATTGATAAGATATTAATGGTATTATGAGACACTACCGTATTTGCTCAATGGTGGGAAAGAGTTCTTGATGCAAGTTGTCATTTCCATTTGTTGATTCATGGGAATTTGTTTGGTCGTATTGGTTGGCTTGCCATTGGCTTATCCTTTGAAATATAACATATCTTGAATAGAATGAGTTTGCATTTCTTTTTGTATGATACTCCCTAAGGATATATTAGACACAAAGTCTTTGCAATGATGAATTACAAGGGCTTAGTTAGGAATGAGTTTCCTAGCTTTGTGTTTTATTCATGAGGGTTACAAATGACTTGTGTTGGTGGACCTTTGGTCGATCCAATGTTGTCATTGCACTCTTGTAATGTATTTGTTCTAATCATGTGGTGAGGCTAAGGCATAGTTGGTACCTCCCCGTTCCTCTTTTTTGTTTCACGGACAAAGTTCGATAGTCCAAGATGATCATTATTTGTGAGGCATATTGATTTGGCAACAGGGTTTCTTATCCCCCCTAATGATGTGCCATTGTGCCATATTTGGTACCTCCGCGTTCCTCTTTTTTGTTTCACGGACAAAGTTCAATAGTCCAAGATGGTCATTATTTGTGAGGCATATTGATTTGGCAATAGGGTTTCTTATCGCCCCTAATGATGTGCCATTGTGCAATTGATATTGCACAACATTTGGCAGAGCCCACACTTTACACGATAATTTCTCATCTTCCATGAGCATCATGCTTTGTACGCTAGTGCACTATTATAACACAAAACTTTTGCGCAAAAAGAAAGAAAGAGAATCCAATGTCCATGCGTGTGGTGTGGCATTATGCGTAATTGTAGGATAATCATACCACCACAAAAAAAGAGGTAAATTGTGAAAAACTTGTACTCGTTGAAGAAGGTAACCTCTATGATCTAGTAACAAAGAGCCACTATATTGCTTTGCTTACACTTCAAGAACGTGAAACCCACTGCCCAAAATTCAAATGTCAAAAAAGTGATCATAAACAAGTCAAATAAGTCCTTTGAAAATATGCTTCATCATGAAAAAGACTCCCTTCTAATTCAAAGGGTACACTTCAAATAAAAAAGCAGCCATCTTTTCTTTTCATTGTTTTGTACAGTTTGTATGTATATACCTTTTCTATCTTCTCTTGTTTTGGTTTTAAAAAAGTTTGTTGACTTCCTTTAGAGGTGCTTGTGAATAGTATGTATATTGTGGTCATTTGCACCTTTCCTTTTCTCATCACTCGAAAATGTTAATAGCGTAAGCATATCTTATGGATGATCCCGTAGATATGGCTCCACACCTGTCTATACAACTTTCTTGTGGTAGGAAATGTATGCGTCCTAGATCGTCTTAGGTTTCAAAGACCTAGAAACTACTTTAAGTATTCTCAAATGTTCATGTTTTACAAATTTGTTCCTTTTTTAGTTCAGGGTAATTTATACATATTTGGTTGACAATCATGCTAGAGGGCATTACGGTGGTTGGTTAACAATGAACCTCTTTACTAAATGTCCACAGAAATTGGTTGTGTGCTATACTTGAAAATATTGAGCTAAAGCATTGTTCTCAAGGTATAAATTTTACTTGACCATCACCAAAACATAAAGATCGATATAGGTTGAAGGGATGAATATGTTTAGATGGAATAGTGAATTGAACCATCATCAAAGCTCAACAATGGAAAGTGGATTATTAAGCAAATTTGGATTTAATTGCAGTTTAGCAGATTGCTCTTTATATGTACCTTTATTCAAAAGATAATATGTAGCACGCTTTTTATATGTTCAAAGAGTTTTATCATATGCTAACGTTGCCTTTTAAAGTGTTATGCTATTGCTTTTGGCATTACCAATGTTGTAGAACCAACCTATAGGTCGTGTTTGCATACTAAAAGTAGTAAGAGTTTAGATTATGAACACAAAATTTGACCTGTACTACTACTTATTAAGGTAACTTCAATCACCAAGGCCAAAGTGCCTCTAAAAAGGAATGTACAAGCCTTGGTTATTCAATTAGTGCATTGCCATATATAGAGCAAAGTGCAAAACTTCAATTGGAAACTCCAATATCTAGGATATGGATCAAGGGTAAAACTTCGCAAGAATCATGAGGAAACTATCTTTCACTTCTTTTGGAGGTGCAAACACTTCGATAAACTTTACAAATATGGAAGTTTAAATGTACAACCGTAATGGTTTACAATGAAGCTTTTGTTTTGCTAGATAAGGTTATTATAGATTTAAACAAAGAGGAATGGGTTTGATGTTGTTTTCATCAAAAAGTCATCGTAATTTTTGTTTCAAATTATCCACACCAAGATTTTTCTCATTGAAAAAAAGTTTTACAAAGTGAAATCATAACATTGTCCTTTAGATGACAATCCTGAAAACATAAAGAAGCACTAGGAAGCATCCTCACACCTTGAACCAAAAAACCTACTTCGAAATACTATTTTTGGGTGGGAAAGAGCCAAATAAACTTAGCCACATTCATTATCATAGTTGAAGTGCAGAGGGGAAATCGGCTTGAAAGTTGAGAGAAATAACTAATAGGAGCGAGGATATAGAAATTGAGGATGTTGTTTCAAAAAGCTATATTACTCACCTCTTGTTGAAGACTTTAAATTGCATCTTACATTTTGTGTTGACATGTTAGCGATCATATCACTATTTGAATAAATTATTTCATGCAGTTGAGATTACACACAAATTAATTAAGATAAAGAAATGGCTAGTTCACAAGCATTTATTTGTCGTATCTATATTTTTATATATTTGGTAAGAAGTCATATCCTTATAAAACATGAATTTATAAATAAAACATTGGATTTTTATTGACATTATAAACCTTTGTCCATCGTGGAGGATGACCAACACATTGACTATGAGAATTCCAAACCTTTAGGTTATGGTTTAATGGTTACGTTACAATCATAACATCATATGTTTATTTCATTCACATGAAACGAAAAAGGCACTAACGACTATTTTAAAAACAAATGGGTTCGTGTAGCACTCAAGCTTTAAACATTTTGATCACTTTGAAGAGTTTGAGTGGGACTCAAACTCAAAAGGGAAATCAAACGAATTAGACGTGTGCTTTATTGCAACATCTTGAAAAAAACGACAACCAAGTGTCCAAGAAGCAGACATGTAATTCTTGTATAATGTTCTACGTTATCTAACACGAGGGTTGAATGTTGACCCTATCTTGGATTACTTTAGTGATATTAAAGAAAGTAGCTAAGAATACAAGTAGAACATCTTTGGATTATGTTAAAGAGCAAAAACATATCATGCCACATAATGCATTGCAAGTCTATATGTACATGTTTTACATATCATGCACTGAATATATTAATCATGAGTTATATCATGTTTACTTGCATGTCCTCAATCTTAGAAGACATTGAGGACATAAAATGGATCTACATACTATAAATTTTGCACGTGCACTCCCAGATTAGGAAAAGGTTAAGATATTTTTGAAATGGTTGACAAATATTCACAATAATGAAGCAAAGTGTTGTGACACATTCAAGATAAATACCAACCTTGTGACAATGTTAAATATGTTGAATTGCATTGCCATCATGAAAAGCTCCTCGCCATCTCGTTTCGAGAGGACTGATGAGTGTTAAGTGTGTGCTAATAATTGTATACTCAAGGACACAAATTGATTCAAATAATAGAGTAATTTAAGGACTCAAATATCCAAGGTTTAAAGCATGTCAAAATTGTTCATTTCATGTTAGTGCACAAATGATTCCGATGTATGACTACGAGAGATTGAATACTTTGTATATTCTGATTTTGTGATTCCAAGACATAGTACCTATACATACACTCTTTCACATTCTTGAAATTCTAGTACCAAAGAGCAATACATCGCGCTTTGTAGGTACAATATATGCCTTGGGATTAGGTTGTGGTTTGGTTTTGGTTTATGTACAATCAACAAACTCTTCCTTGCTTGATGTTATGTGAAAGTTGAAGGAATTTTGCTTATAGACAAATTGAATGTGCATAATGACCATGCATCGAGAATGGAATGGAAATCTACCATGTCCTCTTGAAGGATAAGATTTTTTTATTTAGTTGTCTATAGTGCCTTAGCATTCGCATGGGTTCCTAAAAGCTTATTTATTGTAGACGGGAGCATTCGACCCAATATACATAGCTATGAGAATATCATATAAATTAAGTTACTTAAGAGGTTGATTGAGAAGAGAAATGATAATTTCCTAACTTCAGGTGAAGATTCCAACAATTCCAAGTACAACTACATACACTCTCAACAATCTCTAAAGATAAAGAGCTCATAATAACCGTTGTAGCTTTGGTGACAACCATGTAGGGACACACACTCCATACTTTCGATAGCCTTATAAGCCATAAATTGTGATAACAAACATTCTCATTTTAGTTAATAGATTGTAAAATTATATACAACCAATCATAGGAATAACACAACGAAATTGCTTAAGGTGAAAATCCATGGTTTGGCCATTGGTTGAGAGCCATGAGTAATGAATATAGATTGTTTGGATATTTGTCCAACCGAGATGTTCGGCGTTGGCCATGTGTGCACATACAATGAAGAGGTGGTTATGTGCAATGTGCTTATTGTCAATGACCTAGATCTAAATATGGAAAATATAATCTGTGACCTGCATTTTTCTTCTTCCCATTGTCAACCGGCTCACATTCAACATTAGTAAGGGTGTCATCTACAAAAAGTGGCAGATGAAACTAGTGGCTACTGAAATGTTGCCAATATAAAGGTCAAGAGTCAAGCAAACAAAGAGCCTTCATTGGGTGAACAAAAAACACTCCACACAATCAACCACATTGTTGAAATGCCGATTGGAGGCTATTTATTTATCTATCATGAAAAGTGAGGGGTATTTTGGTAATCTCCATATTTATTTAATTGTCTTAAACGTTTAGGAGTTCAGTGAAATAAACAATTCTCAATAACAGAAGGGGAGAGAAGAGGGGGGGGAGAAGAGGGGAAACGGTAAAAACAATAATTAAAACATAAACAT
Source organism: Azolla caroliniana (assembly GCF_043228905.1). Classification (NCBI taxonomy): domain Eukaryota; kingdom Viridiplantae; phylum Streptophyta; class Polypodiopsida; order Salviniales; family Salviniaceae; genus Azolla; species Azolla caroliniana. The sequence goes on along the minus strand of NW_028230444.1, from coordinate 9,351,658 downwards.
AAAATGATGAAAATATAGAATAAAATAAAAACATAAAATAAGTTAAAAATAAAGAAAACAGTGGTGGACTGTGTCATGATGTCATTATTATTAAATTAAGATGTTATTACTAAATTAATAGTATTATTATTATAAGACAAAATAAATGGCAAGTCAAGCATTGTTTCTGATGGATAATGATAATGTTGTTAATAATAATAATAAGGATTGGGTCTTATTCTTCTTTTCTCTCATGTTTTTAGATGGACCGCTCAAACGGTCAGTATGTATAAGGCAAAGTCAAAAGCAGAAAAGATAAGGTTGACAGAGAATAAAAGTAAAGCTTTCACTAGAAGTAGCATTATCTATCTATCTCTAACTTTACTCTACAAGTGTAGGTTTCTTATGTGATTGCGACATGATCTATGTCCCAGGATGCATCATTGCGTACAATCCAACGAAGAAGAAGAACTTATACGCGGCAATAGGAATTTCAACAAATCTGTTAAATTCACCGTATTTTCTTGTATGCTTCCCGATCATTTTGCATGCACGCAAAGGAAACTTGGCCAATTCATATAGAAACATGGCAAATGTTGATTGCAGTTCAAAGGGCACCCAAAAGAGGGTTCATCGTAACAAAATCTTGGTACGATTGGGTTGCTTTCTGAATGATATAATATTGAAGGCTTTGTGATATCACAATGCGACTAGGAATTATGCCCCATCTTCCTAAGGCATATCTTTGTATCATATTTCACACCATAATAGTATGAAGATTCGATTTAATTAAAACTCTGAGATATTTTGGTAATTTTAAGAAACTTATTGTCCTTTTTTTGGAAATTAAAAAAACTCATAAGTATTCTAATAATTAAATTGTTTTAAGTTTGTTGTAATATCATAATTTGGGAAGAAGGTAGGGGTATTTTGGTGAGTTTCCCTAATTTCAATCCATCATCCTATAACTATGCAAATGAATTTCCAACCGAGTGCCTTCATTTTATTCCAACGAATTTCCACACCCATGCCACTTATTTAGGTTTCTTTCTACCCTTGTGGGAATCAAACCTTATGAAAATATGATCATTGAAGACAAATGCATCATAGCTTAGGTTCATTATAATTGCATTTGACTACACCCTACAAAGGGAATAAATCCATTATCTGATTAACGTAGCATGAATTTGGAACTTAACAAATCCATGAATTTGGAACTTAACAAAGTTGGTTGTATAACACATGATCCTTGCAAGTGTGTTAGTTTGAAGTGAGATTATTTTTTGCAATGCTACAACATTGAGGTCTCCAAATTTGTAAATTTAGTTCATATCAAGAAATGAAACTTTAAAATCAGCCCCAGGTTGAGTTTTTGGTCCACCATCAAATAACCTAGATGTAAATAAGTGACATTTATTTTTTCTAGACCGTAGAATACATACACATTGGATTTTCCATTTGCATATGCAAGTGAGAATTTGGGGGGCATAACCTTCAACTATGGACCTACGATGTTTGCCAACTCGAATGATGTGTAATGTTCAACAATGCGGAAATTTAATAATGTTTTATTTCTACTTTCTACCATAATCTCATTCCCCTTAAATGTCCAGTATCTATGTGCTCTCCACAAAACAATACTAAATCTTTTTAGTGTGAACAAGCAGCAACAAACTTTATTGACCATCGTAATGTATGTATGTATGTATGTATAGCCATGATGCCAATTGGGTAGTTGTTGATAGACTAACAAAAATAGCCAGGTTTATTGCAACGAAAACCATGGTAACTGCTCATAAATTGGTTTACCAATTCGTTAATGAGTTATTCCGTTTTATGGGTTACTGATTGATATCGTGAATGAGTGAGATTCAAAAGTTTACTAGTGACTTTTGGACGCAAGTCTTTAAGTAGTTTGAAACTACCTTGAGCATGAGCTCAACATATCATCCTCAATCCGATGGATAGACAAAACGGTAAATCAAATGGTTGAGGACATGCATCGAGCATACGTTGCAGCAAAACCAACAAAATGGGAACATTATCTCCCAATTTTAGAGTTTTCTTATAACAACTCCAAGCATACATCAACAAGATATAGTCCTTTTATGCTTATGTATGTTTTTCAGGCATTAGCCTTGATCAATGTTAATATACATCATGATGAGTTGAGAAACACCCAAAACTTTCTGAGGGATATGCAAGATATGTTGCATAAAGCATGAGGTAGTACATAAAAACAGCTCAAGATAAACCACATTTTTATGTCGAGCATAATAGGCAACCTCATGTATTCAACCCTAGATGAAAGGTATTTCTATGTGTATGTTGAGCGAGCAAGCTCAACCTGATCTGGATTGGTTGGGTAAGCCGGAGCCGGATCGATGTCCTGAGGCTTACGATCCTAACCTAGTGTGTAGGCATATTTTTAGGAGTTAGTGTTAGTCGCTCGTACGAGCATTGAAATACATGTCAGTACTTCTGTCAGTCTGTTAAGGACTTGTATAAAAGTGCTCACTAAGCACATTGTATGTACAGAGTGATATTTTGGAATTTGATCTTTTGTCTTTGCTCTCTCGTTCTCTCTGTCTCTGTCTCTCCCACACTCTGTGTGTATTCCATTCTCCGTGTTTTATGTTGCTATGAGGTCTAGGAAATGCATTTTCCTTGGCTACGGACCAGATAGCGAGATCGGATATCGACTCTGGGACCGGTTGAGGTCTGCCTAGCTTCCACATTATTTCTTTTACATGGTATCAGAACGTGAGGGTTAGAACATCCTCTGTTGCCAACATGAGCTTTTAAAACAGACGAAAACCTAACACTCGGTAAGAACAGAAGTGAACGAGAAAAGGACAAAAGCATGGGAAGCTCTCTTTCAACGGAGAAGTTCGATAGGAGCAACTACACATCTTGGTCATACAAGATGCACCAATATTTGTTAGGACATGGATATTGGAGTTATGTCGAAGGGCCAAATGATGTAGCACCGGATTCGACACATAGGGATTTTCTGGCTTACGAACAGTCGGCAAGCAGGGTTCTCTACTGCGTTGCATCCAGTGTCGGTGATCAACTATTGAGCTACATCCGGGATGCCAAGACGCCAAAGGAGGCTTGGGGAAATTTGAAAAAGATTTTCGCCGCAAGCACCACAACTAGAAATCTTCAGCTCAGGCAGAAGTTGAGCAATGTCTAACAAAGAGACATGTCGGTAGCTGACTACACCTCCCAAGGACGAAATGATGTAGGTCTGTCTCGGAGGATTGACGCAGAAGTTTGGATCCTTCCGGACGATGATCTGCACGAGAGAGAATACGTCGTCATTCTTTGAGTTGCAATTGATGCTTCTCGTTGAAGAGAACCACTTGGGTGCGTCAACGAGTACGCACACCGACAACAAGATGTTGTACACGGAGGAAGATAGGCCCCGTGGTTGTGTTGGATGAGGTAGGTCAGCACGCAATGGAGGCGCCCGATATGAGCAAAACAATAGGCATAATTGAAATGCCGATAGTAGTTCTGGACTCTCCGGAAGCAAGGGAGTCAAGCCGATGCCGAGAACCGGCAAGGAAAGACCGAGATGGAATGTTGGTACTATGGCAAGAAAGGCCACCGGGAGAGCGAGTGCTAGAGGAAGTGCTGTCATGATGTGGCATGTCTAGTGCGAGAAAAAGTCAAAAATTGAGGATCCACACACATTTCACGAATACTTGTAAAAATGAAAATAAATAAACCTAGGTCACAATGGTGTTGAGTGCATGGTTGCAAGTAAGATTTGAACCTTGCACCTCTAAGATAAGAGGCAATTACCTTACCACTAAAGCTACTACTAAGTGCTTTAGATGTTTTATATTTCTTTCTCATATTCAGTATTCCGTAGGAAACAAATGTACAAAACCGTGTACACAAAACCACGGTTTTAAGCCCATGGTTTTCTGCATGTCACAAAGCAAAACTGTGTGCATAGAAACCATGGCTCCAAGCCCATGGTTTTGTGCATGGACAAACCTATAAAACCCCTAGTACGGCTTGTGTAAAGGGGGGGGTTCAATATGTGATATCAGTATCATCACCATCAATATAATCTTCTTCTTAATATTCTTCTTGAAATATATCTTCTTCTCAAGTGTAAAATCTTTGATCTTCTCAAGTGTGACATTAGTTTCCTCGATTCCTACATACACATCGTCATCTTTTCGACAATTTTGCGAACGTCCTCCCCGGTCCGAGACCCCGGTGGTCCCGCTCAAGCGAAGCACTCACGCACGCGCATCTTCGTGACATCTTTTGGTGAACCCGACATGAAGAGTGGTAGGGGAGGATGAAGATGGACGAGGAATATCTCATGAAGGCAATGTCGAAGATGATGATGGAATTTTCGGGAGAAAGTAAAAGACGAGATGTGACCCAACAAGCCGTCAAAAGCGTGGTTGAGCGAGTCGGCTATTTCGACAGGGGCATAGTCCAAATTTTTTTAGACACCTACAATGCCAAGATGGATTCGAGAGGTGTAAAAGAAGCTACGAGACTGGAGTACTTTTGTCGGATGGTGGCTGAACCGAACTACAAAGAGGTTAAAGAGCTTCAAGAAGCTCATGATTCGTGGGTGACTTTCAAGGAGGCTCTATTGGAGGCATATAGCTATGAGAGACCGAAGGGACAAAGTCTATACAAGTTTGACCAATGGGTGTCATCGAGGAAGACCCACTAGAGTGCTATGCATGCATTCATTGAGTTTGAGTGTCGGTTCGCTCAACTCTCGGAGCGGGAACAAGGATTGGTGGGGGCGAATAAAGTCTTAATGTTCGTCAAGTCGATTGATCGGAATGAAAGGACGGCCATTGGAATCTAACTCGAGGATGACGATGGTGCAAATGGACTCATTGAGGATTGGGCCAAAGTGGAAAGGGTATGCCGACAACACGACAAGAGGAAAACGAGATTCTCGTCGACAACAACACAACCCATGAGGGATGTTCAAAGGAGAACGGGATGCAATACACCACCACCGAAGGAAGAAAACTCGAAGAGGGAAGATTCGATACTCAACATAGAAGCCTTAATGAGAGAAGCATTCAAGAACTTAAAGGTGCAAGGTGATCCTGAAGAGGAGCTTAAAATGGAGCGAAAACCGAGGAGAACGGTGATCAAGGAAAAAGAGACCTCCCAACAAATACGGGTTAATGAAGTGGCCGATACAAAGGCTCACATTTTTTATGACAATACCACGGGAGAAGGTGTGAAACAAGCCATCTTCTCGACTTACGGAGGAACGAGGGTCAAGAGAAAGGCCGAAGACTCGAGAGCGGGAAATGCTGCTTTAAGAGTGGACGAGCATTTCGGAACACATGTTGTGTCCGAAATATCGAGTGATGAAGGTGCAAGCATGAGCAAAGCTTGCGTAATCAAGGGAGATAAAGAGTGTGATGTTGACGTGATTGAGGTGGTAGCCATGAGGAACGACATTGAGTCGAAGATGGCTATGGACAAGTCCATGGCGGATGGCCGTGTCGAGACTTTCCCAACACTTGATCTAGAGACTTGGGCAGTTGTGTTCGAGAGCCAACATGAGACCCAAGAGACGGAAAGTGGCGGGGAAGCCAATGCGAATAATAACATTGAGGGAAAGATGTCTATGGATGAGCCGACAGTGACCGATGGTGTCGAGGTTCTCCCCACAAATGTTCCTGAGACTTCAACAGTTGTGCCCGAGTGTCAATGTGAGGCCGGAGAGACGGAAGGTGGCGGTTGGAAATCGAAGGACCGAAACGACGATGAGGAGGATGGACACAGATGAAGGAATCCCTCCACACCAGTTCTGGAGACTTCGGCAGTTGTGCCCGAGAGCAAACATAAGACCGGAGAGATGGAAGGTGGCGGCGAGGAGATGAGCGTCGAAGCCAGCGCATACGGAGGAATGGTGGCCAACAAGGACGCCAAAAACAAAGCTGCAATAGAGTTCGATGAAGAGCCAGATAGCGGCAAGAAAGGAAGAACCGAAATACAATCCGGATGGAAGATGACATGGTTGGTATTCCGACCCGAACGAGAGTTGATCAACCGGGCCCGACCCAACCGAAAACCGGATGGAAACTGACCCAGACGAAAGTCAATTGTCTGAGCCCGATTTGGCCGAATGCGAATCCGGACGAAGGATGACCAAGCCAGAAGCTGATTGGTCAAGAAAGACAGAAGTTGAACCGGCCTAGATGGAGGTTGAAGTAGATGAGCCGCGACACCCGGTCAAGGCTAGTGAGCATAAGGAAAGGCAAGCATGAGACGAGAAATGATGATAAAGGAAAGTTAGGTGACCAAGGAGATGGCCGGGATGAAGGTGGCACATGCACAAGGCATGAAGCCTTATGCTCGGGAGGAGCAAAGGGAGCCATGCCAACTAGACATGGCAATAAAAAAGGTGAGTGAATGATATGGTGGATCGGATGGCAACGAAAGTTCGAAGTAGACGACAAAAAGACGGTGCGGGCGAGGCGCAAGAAAGGAGGAAATCAAACACCAACCACCTTTGACCTTGCCACATCACTCTTTTCTTCTTGGCACATACCGGAGGATGTGCGGTTTGGTGGGGGTGGATGTCGTGATGTGGCATGTCTAGTGCGAGAAAAAGTCAAAAATTGAGGATCCACACACATTTTACGAATACTTGTAAAAATGAAAATAAATAAACCTAAGTCACAATGGCATTGAGTGCATGTAGAGGGTTGCAAGTAAGATTTGAACCTTGCACCTCTAAGATAAGAGGCAATTACCTTACCACTAAAGCTACTACTAAATGCTTTAGATGTTCTATATTTCTTTCTCATATTCAGTATTCCGTAGGAAACAAACGTACAAAACCGTGTACACAAAACCATGGTTTTAAGCACATGGTTTTTTGCATGTCACAGAGCAAAAATGTGTGCACAGAAACCATGGCTCCAAGCCCATGGTTTTGTGCATGGACAAACCTATAAAACCCCTAGTACGGCTTGTGTAAAGGGGGGGGGCTCAATATGTGATATCAGTATCATCACCATCAATACAATCTTCTTCTTAATATTCTTCTTGAAATATATCTTCTTCTCAAGTGTAAAATCTTTGATCTTCTCAAGTGTGACATTAGTTTCCTCGATTCCTACATACGCATCGTCATCTTTTCGACAATTTCGCAAACGTCCTCCCCGGTCCGAGACCCCGGTGGTCCTGCTCAAGTGAAGCACGCACACACGCGCATCTTCGCGACAACGCACTGATTCAGACAAATCTGGATCCGGCAAGGCCCGACAAGGGAGTCAACAACACTTGCACTATGCCGAAGGATTAGAAGGATCCAGATTTGGAAAGACCAGAAATGGATCGGGCCCAGCCTTTGTGATGAAGGACAAGGCTAATTCAATGAAGGCAAGCATCTCGAAACCGAATGAGGTATGGTATGTTGACTCTAGAGTGTGTGACGAGCCACAAGGAGTGATTCTCTTACTTGGAGAAACTAGAACAACCAGGGATTGTCGAAACCGGTGATGACACCTCACATACCATAGAACATGTCGGTGAAATCCCCCCTAAACCATGTCGAACAATCACAAAGAATTTGGTGTCGGTTGGACAAATTGTCGACCAAGGGATGCAGGTCCGGTTCACACATCTCGGGTGCTTCATCGAAGAAGAAGGCAAAGTCATTGCTCAAGGGCGCCAGGAAGGGAGAATGTTTATTCTCGAAACAAATGAAGTTGGAACCACAACGTTTGCAAAAGGGCAAAATGTCGAGTTGGATATCGACTTGTGGCACAAGCGGTTCAGCCATATCAACTTCCAGAAGCTTCAGGAGATGCAGTTGAAACATATGGTTTCCGGACTGCTGAAGTTTAGTGGCTAGAAGGGCCACATTTATGAATCTTACTAGCTTGGGAAGCACCATAGGCTTCCGTTCTCCAATGGGAAGAATCGGAGTCGGAACCAGCTCGATCTTATCTATTCGGATGTGTGGGGACTTGCATAGAACGTGAGCATCGGAGGAAGCCGTAACTTTGTAACCTTCATTGATGACTACACTCGGCACACTTGGGTGTGCTTGATCACAAAGAAGAGCGAAGTCTTCTCTTGTTTCCTGAAGGTGAAGAGCCTTGCCGAATGGGAAATTAGAAGAAAAATCAAGTGCCTGAGGTTCGATGGTGGAAAGGAGCACTTTTCCGACTAGTTCTTGAGTTATCTGTAGAAGGAAGGAATTTGGAGAGAATTCTCTTGTAGATAAACACCTGAGCAGAACGGTGTAGCCAAGCGGAAGAATCGAACTATAGAGGAGGTGGCGCGGGCAATGCTCGAGGAAAAGCATATGCCAAAGTCTTACTGGGCTGAAGCGGTCTAGATAGCTGTCTACATGCAGAATCAGACATCCGCAAATGGAGGAATGTCACCACATGAGCTCTACTTCGGAAAGAAACTGAATCTGGGACACTTGAGGGTGTTCGGCAACATTGCCTATGTGCATGTGCCGAAGGAGAAACAGAGGAAGTTGGACGCCGTCGTGAAGATTTTCGGCAAAGGTGTGAAAATCATGTGGAAAGGAGAAAACTGAGAAGGGTTCACTTTCACGCTTCTCTTACTATTTTTTCTTAGCGAGTTATCCCACATATATATGTGTTGAGATATCAAGCTCAACTAGTTTAATCTTGTTAGTCAACACATGTAACTTAGTAGTTACCTAGATTAAATCTAGTTAATGTGTTGACCTTAAGCCTTTAAATATGACCTTGTACTTAAGTGAGATATTCTAGATCCTCCACTCCTTAGTACATTTAATGTGGGACTTACACATAAGTACCTATGTTCTACCCACACATGTGCACCTTTGTTAATTAACCCTATAACTAGTCTCTAATTAACCCTAGTTAATTACCTAATTACTTAACATGGTATCAGAGCGCGTGGTTTAGGAAATCCACTAAGCCCACCGCTTATTCGTGATTGTGTGTTTGAGACGCCGACGACAAATCCCGGCTATTCGCTATCCGCTACCATAGTGCCGCTACGAAGGACGTGTACGCGACCAAGAGAAGAAAAACAAAACGGAAGACACAACAATCAACATGAACACACAAATGGGAACCTCACTCCCTAGCGAAAAGCTAGACCGAAGCAACTACTCATCTTGGGAGTACAAGATGAATCAATACCTTGTCGGCCAAGGGTATTGGAGCTACATCAATGACGCACAAGAAAACAAACCCGAAACCACACACGCCAACTACCCAACGTGGGAGCAAGGCGCGAATCGGGTAATGTATTGCTTGGCAACATGTGTAAACGACCACATGCTTAGCCACATTCATGATGCCATGACGCCCAAAGAGGCGTGGGAAAATCTCAAGAAGATTTTCGCCGCGGACACATCCACGCGCAAGCTTCAACTCCGGCAAGAGTTGAACAACATACGTCAAAAAGAAATGTCCGTGACGGACTACATTGCCAAGATCAAGAGCATTTGCGACTCTCTTGGCTCCATCAACGTCAACATCGACGAGGACGAGATGGTGCAAGTATGCTTGGGCGGCCTCGCACAACGATTCAACCCGTTGAGAACGACAATCTTGGCGAGAGATACCCCTCCCTCATTCTTCAACCTCCAATCAATGCTATTGGTCGAAGAAAACCACGTTCAATCAAAGACCAACACATCTGAAGGACAAATGCTCTTCTCCGATACGGATGGTGCCCATAGAAGAGGTCGAAGCGGAAGAGGTCAATTCGACCTATCCCACGAAGGGAATTCACAATTTCGGCAAGGAAACGGAAGCCATCGAGGAACCTTCACAAGAAGGGGGAGCTTCCACGCCGAACAAGGTCGGCGATTGACGCCACCTACATGCAACTATTGCGGCAAAATCGGCCATCGCGAAGAGGAGTGCCGAAAAAGATGAAGCGAGTCGGCCTCAACAAGCCGACAACTCACAAATTACGCCACGAACGCGGAATACGCGGACTACGGCGGACTCTTCGTGATGAGGCATAGAACGAACTCTATGATGGCCTCCGATCCCGCAAACTCCGCAAGCACCTCCAACTCCGAACACGCATGGTTCGTAGACTCCGGCGCCTCGCACCACATGACGTCGCACCAAGAGTGGTTTCGCGACTTGCGAACGCCGGATCGACCCGGCTACATAGAGACCAGAGACGACACTCCGCATCCCATTCGACACATCGGCGATGTCCCATTCGGGAAAGAAGGCGAGCAAACTTGCATCAAGAATGTCTTGCACGTGCCCACAATAACAAAGAATTTGGTCTGGGTTGGCCAAATCGTGGAGCAAGGCATGCAAGTCCGCTTCAACAATGAAGGTTGCTTCATCGAGAAAGACGGCCGACTCATAGCCAAGGGACGGAGAGATGGTCGCTTGTTCATCCTCGACTCAAATGAGGTAAAATCGGCCATGTACGCCAAAGGTCTCAAGACCGAGACAAACATCGAGTTGTGGCACAAGCGAATCGGCCACGTAAACCTCCAACGGCTTCGCAGAATGCAATCAAAGGGAGTCGTAATCGGACTTCCGGCCTTCAAATCGAAACGAGTCAACTGAGTGTGTGAAGCATGCCAACTCGGCAAACAACATCGACTCCCATTCCCGAAGGAGAGCTCTGCAAGCAAAGGCCTCCTTGACATAATCCACTCGGACATATGGGGACTGGCTCAAACACCGACGCTTGGCGGATGTTGCTACTACGTCACCTTCATCGACGACCACTCACGCTACGCGTGGATATACCCGATGAAGAAGAAGAGCGAAGTGCTCTCCCACTTTCAAAGGCTCAAAAGCCAAGTGGAGAAAGAAACCGGTTGGCACATTCGATGCCTACGATCGGACGGAGGAAAGGAGTACTTCTCCGACGAGTTCACCTCCTACCTCCAAGGTGAAGGCATTCGTAGAGAATTCTCATGCCGACACACTACCCAACAAAACGGAGTAGCCGAGAGAAAGAATCGGCAAATTCTCGAGGTAGCACGCGCCATGATGCATGAGAAACACATGCCGAATTTCTATTGGGCCGAAGCGGCATCCACTGCCGTCTATCTCATGAACCGGTGCACCACCAATGGAGTCCACGAGCTTACTCCATACGAGATCTTCGTTGGAAGGAAGCCCATCCTCTCGCACCTCAAGGTGTTTGGAAGCATTGCGAATGTACGCATCCCGAATGAAAGTTGAGAGAAGCCCGACGCGAAGTCGGAAGAATGTATCCTCATAGTATATTTGTCCGCGAAAAAGGTGTACAAGTGCTTCAACCCTTCGACCTGAGCGGTGCGGATAAGTCCCGACGTCGTTTTCGACGAATCGGAATCTTGGTATAAGCCCGATGCGACTCCATCCGACCCGATCGAGGAAGAGTTGAACGCCAACTCGGACGACGAAACTCGGCCAAGTCCTCCACTGAAGGACAATCCAAGCTCTACCGAGCTAATTGGCCCACAAGATCCTCCACGCGATGAAAACACGTCGCGGCCAAGTCTGACATCGGACAAAGGCAAAGGTAAGATGTACAAAATCGAGTATGAATCACATAAAACAATAATAGTGAAGTATCCAAAATGATGGAGGTCTTCAAGAGCTTTTGAATGCACTTTATTACACGAGAAACAGACAACTAGATGTCAAGATATGAGGGCTTCTTTTTGTTATGAAATTAAGAAGAAGAGAATTCGTTATCGAATTGATCGTGTAACTTGTTTCTTAAAATCTAAAATCAAGAGTTCAATCTTAATCTCTCTCTTTCAATCTAGCTTAAGTACTTTCTCGCTAAAGCTTGCGCCAACTTCAAGTCCTTCCGGTCCAAAACCCCGACGGTTCCGCCTCGCGATCCGCGCCTAGTGACGGATCTTCACGACATAATTAAGTGGTGAACCCGACGTGAATGAGGTGGTAGGAAGGATCAAGACGAGATTAATACTTGGAGATGGTGTCCTCAAGAAACAAAGCGGGAGAGCTCGAAAGGATGATGCTAATCGTCGAACAAATGATGAGATCTCGAGACAACGATTCGAGCGTGGAGAAGGCCGTCGACCGTGTCGTAGAGCTCGAGGGTCAATTTGATGGAAGGAACGTTACGAAGTTCCTTGATACATATAGAAGGGAGATGAATCAGAGGGATGTGTCCGAAGCACGTCAAATCGCAAGCTTCAAGAGAGTTGTCGCCAACAACGTCCAAAGACGCGTCATCGAACTTCAAGAAGGTAAGACAACATGGTTTGAGTTCGAGAAAATGATACTAGCGGAGTTCGCGACTGAAGACTCAACGAGGAGGAATTGACATGCCCTAATGAAGTGGATAGAGAAGAAGAATAAGAAGATGAGCGCCTCGAGGGTGTACGACGAATTCGACCAGATGTTTAGTCGTCTCCCCAACACGGACCAACTGTTGCTTGAAGAGGACAAGACTTTGTACTTCTTGAAAGCTGTGGACATGAAGGATAGACGAGAATTGGGGACTCTTCTTGAAGACAATACCCAAGCAAATGGGCTTGTAGCGGACCGGATCGCGGTGAAACGGGCGTTGTCGTGACGTGGCTCGCCTAGAAGCGTAGCGTTGCGCACACAAAGGATAACGTGAAAGTGAGGAAGGAATCATTAGGATTATGGACAGAAGAGACGAAAGAGTGGAGATGGAGTGAATAGAGATCAACAAGATAAAGACAAGATAGGATATAGAATGATATTTGAAGGGATAAAAGAGATTTATAATTATTTGATGAAAGAGTTACAAATTGGTTGTGAGTATTGTTGATCCTTCAAACTTTATCTCACAAGGTAACCACTCTTCTCATTCTTGAGAGTAGATCACAATCTTCCCTTTCTAGCTTTCGATGAGGGTAAGACTCGAACCTCCGCCCTTTTGTTGTGAGTTGACCACCCCGACCGCCAAGCTAGCTGTTTTCTTTTATTATCTTTGTCTTTCTATCTTATGGTATCTCTTATATAATATAATTCTATTTGATTTGATTGATATATCATACAATATAGTTGTTCCATTTCGATCCCTTTGATATCCTCTTTCACCCTTTAAATAGGTGCCCCCATGCATATGATGCATTGGAGGGTACAAGACATGCATGTGATGCATGATCGCCATTTGGCGTTCATGCATTACATGTGATGCATGATAAACATCTCGCTCATTTGAGCTTTTATGTATGAAAGAATATATGCAATAACAATAAATATGAAAATATAATCTTAAAGTGAAAGGACCTAGCCTAATGGTAGGTGTGTTGACCTTGGTGTATGAGGTTGTGGGTTCAAGTCTCAAAATACTATTGAATACAACATACAACTATATTTTTATATCATGAAGCAAATCCTTTATGTAATATAAAGTATATATAAAGTATGCTTTATTTTATGTATATTACTAATATAGAGTAAATGGTAAGATTTGAGAGTCATAGGGTGGGGTTATTGGTTCAAGTCCTCTCTTGTTCGTGTAATATAATATATTTATCTTATTTTTCTTTACATATATATCTAATATTATCATATGTGTTGTTAATATTATCTTTATATATAAAACATTATCAAATGTTATTTTAGTTACGTATTTATCTTATTGTAGATTTTTAATGTGACGCTTTCGTACTTCACGACACCGTGCAATAGGCTCAACAAGCGTCGCCAATGGGTTGACGACACTGACTTGACAGGATCGACTATCACGGAGAAAGCAAGACCGCCGAAAGTAGCTGAGCCGCCAAAACAAAGTGACGTGGAAGAAAAGAAGGTTGGTGATGACATCATCGAAGAACTGGCGAAGAAGTTCGAGAAGGTCACGCTAGCCAACATGAATCGTTGTTACCCCGTACGAGATGTACGGAGAGTCAAGTGTGATGAGCGAGGGTCGAATGTTATCATGATGTTGTTGTGTATGTGTAGGGGGCATAAATGTAATTGTCAGTCTATACGTATGTGAACACATGCACACGTGTGTGCATGTGGATGGATACAAGGAGGTGTGAGTGAGTGTCCAGTATGAATGCTCGAGGGGGCTTACACCCCTATGTATCTACCCCCTCTTGTACTATTTAACCCCTTATGGGGAATGAATGATCAAGGTATCCCGAGAGGACGGTGAAATATCCTCCATAGAGGATATAAAAGATGAGATCAAAAAAGTTAAAGAGGAGGTTAAAAATAACATAGAGTTAGCAAAAACGGGTTGGGTAGATGTCGTTAAAAGAAACATTAAAAAAGAAATAAAGGATGAAAATCTTGTTAATACCACCCTCGAAGAAGAGAAAATGCGTCAGGCCCGACGCCTAAATGTGCGTGTCACTGGGCTCAAGGAAGGTGCATCCCCGGACGAGGATGCACAAACACTCGGGAAAATGTTAGGGTACACAACGACCCTACCTATCACCAAAGCTTGGAGGGCCGGACGCGACACAACTAGGAAGAGAGCCTTAGTTCTTCAATTTAAAGACTTAGACTCTAGAATCACTTTCTTTAAGAAGAGACCAATTCTTCGAGGATTGGGTGGGGACCCTATCTATCTCGATGAAGACCTCACCAAGATGCAAATTGAGCATCACAAGAGTTGTATGCCAAAGGTTATGCAAGCTCGCAAAGACGGGCATCGCGCCTTTTATCGAGATGGGCGAGTGATCATAAATGATCGCACTACTAATTGACGGCGTGTGGCCCATGTGACAGAAAACACACTTAGGATGACCTTATGGAATTGTAACGGCGCACTCTGGACACACCCCGGCCGCCTAGAGGGGATATTAAAGGAATCAGATATAGTTTGCCTAGTAGAAACACACCAAAGCCCAAATAGGGGACTCCCACGAGTCGAAGGATTTCGTTGGGAGTCGGCTTTTAGACAAACCTCACGTCGATGCACTACCAGGGGATCTGGAAGTGTCGCAATATTGTTTCGGAGGGAGCTACATAATAGGATAGAAATACTGAGCACAGACCCAGAAGCTCGTTTTATGTGGGTGAAAGTCTCCACAAGCAAGGACAAGGCAGTAATTTTCGCCATTTGTTACTTCCCCCCAAAAGGCTCTCGTTATAATCTGGCTGGCGAGGCGAGATTAGTTGATGACGGAGTGCCACATGGGCCTTCCCCATATGAACCTCTATCGGATGACATAATCCGATATTCTTCCCAAGGCGAAGTATTCCTTGTAGGAGACTTTAATGCGAGAACCCAATCCCGACAATGCACAATATTTCAAATGAATAGAAACCTAGAAATGGTAAATGTCGATCCTTCAGACATAGACACCACCCGTAGATCAAAGGATCAAGGTGCAGACGCCACGAGCTTTGGCCATCATTTGCTCGAACTCGGTAGTCGGCACCAGATGGTCATATATAATGGTTTAACCAAGTGGCCAGGTTCGGAAGAGCTCACATGTTTCCCACATGGAGGAGGGGAAAGCACAGTCGATTATCTAATAGGACGCCCTGAAGCCACCCACATGATTAACTCCTTCCGAGTGGCCCCATGTCCTATTGGCGCGGACCATAGTTTCTTATACTTCGAGATAAAATGCGATATCTCTAACGTCACCAACTCTAGTCAACCACGCCATGACATCACAATACATTTCACACATGAGCTCTCTGACATATATGCTCGACATGTTCAAGCCCATCTCTCCTCCCTTGATCCCTCCCTACCTTTAGAGAGCCTTAATACGAAACTCACACACATCCTTCATTCTGCAGCGGTTAGCAGCTTCCCATACACGAAACACTCCAATCAAGGTAAAGTAGGATCTATGCCACAAAATAGATGGTATGATGAGGATTGTAGGTGCTTACATCGACAACTTACAATATCGCAACTCAGTGGTAGTATTACCTCAGTACAAGCTCGTAAAGAAATGCGCAAGATGACACGTCGTAAGAGACGAGCATGGGAGGCATCCCAATATTGGGAACTCTACCACATGCTCATGAGTAACGATTGTGCCACTGCATGGAAGAGATTACGGGAACCAAGACCACAAACACCCATCGAAGATCCCGAAACTTGGCACACTTATACAGAGAGACTTTACCACATCCCAAACCAACCACCCATTCCAATGCCTTCCACACCCCGACCTACTGTGGGGACACTCTTCACGACCTCTAGGGTCACGAAGGTCATAAAGAAATTACAACATAGGAAGTCCATGGACCACACAGGATTGCGAGCAGAACACATCATATACGCGAGAGAGTGCCTAGCTCCCTTACTAACTCTAATCTTCAATCGTGCCCTTGCAGAGGGTTTTCCATCACAATGGACCATGAACATAGTGGCCCCCATACATAAGGGGGGGGACCCCATGGACCCAAATACTTATAGGACCATTATGATAGGTCATACCCTTGCTAAATTATATGGTGCAGTAATGGAGGCAGAGCTTAGCGAGTATATGGAGACCTTAAATCTTCGTGCACCTGAACAGGCCGGCTTTAGACGAGCCTTCTCCACTATTGACCATATCTTCACACTTAGATGCTTAATTGACCAGACTAAGGCTCGCAAGAAGAAACTATATTGTTGTTTTGTGGACTTCCGCAAAGCCTTTGACACGGTCCCTAGAGAGCGGTTGTTTGATAGGCTTAAGAGCTTGAGGATACCAGATGACATGGTTTGGGCCATCTACGCACTATATGAACAAGTGTCCGGGTGTGTTCGATGCCCAGGCGGCATATCCGATAGTTTCACTAGCACTATTGGTGTAAAACAAGGTTGCCCCTTATCTTCGACTCTTTTTGGGATCTACATTGATGAGATCATAGATTTTATTGCTCGTAAGGGAGGCAATGGAGTAGTCCTTGGAGATACGCAGGTGCGTATCTTGCTCTATGCAGATGACATAGTTTTGCTCTCTGAATCCGAACACGACCTACAAAGGCACCTTAATGCCTTAGATGATTTTTGCACACAACGAGGATTGGTAGTGAATCTAGGGAAAACTAAAGTCCTTATCTTCCACACGTCGGCCCAAGTTAGAGCTAAGTGTCACCTAACTATCTCCCATAGCCCAGTTGAGGTGGTTGGATCATATGTCTATCTCGGAGTCACTTTCAGTGCCCGCTCAGGTAAATTTTCGATGACACAAGCAGCGAAGGATAGACTTACAAGAGGACATGCATCCCTCTCACTCCTCGAGAGACAATGCCACCAAGCATACTTCCAAGAGCCACGAACTAAAGGGTGGCTCTTTGACTCATTAGTGACTCCCTCTCTCATGTATGCATCAGCGGTTTGGGCCCCAGGACTACCATCTTTCATGTGGACGCAATTAGAGAGACCATTGGTGATGATGTTATCACGCCAACTCCGAAGCAAATCGTCGGTCCCAGATGACATTATTAGGGCTGAGTTCACTCTACCCCCTATGTTAGTAGAAGCACTTTTTCAACTGGTAGTCTTTATACACAGGATACATAACCAACCACTTGATAGAATATCCCACCAAGCCTTTAAGGCTTCTCGTGCATTGTATGAGTCCGGCTATACTAGCTCATGGTATGGCATGATGGTGAGTTGGCTTCTTGCCAACGGTCTAGACATTACTAACCTCCCCCCCCTTAAGTACGACCACACGAATGATAACACTTTACTCTCTCATGAGGACCGTAATAAAGTAATACGCCAAGAAATATGGCAAATTTATACCCGGTATAAATGGATCACCCCACTAGAGCCACTCCCATCTAAAATGTCGTACTATAAGGAACACTTTATGCACTTCTCTGAGTTAGGTTTTATCACGCGCCCAAAATATCTAGATGTATTCTTACCACATGCACTAAGGGTTGCCATTGGTCAACTTAGAATATCATCTCACCAACTTGAGATTGAGAATGGACGTACTAATGGAGTCCCTAGGGAGGAAAGGATATGTAGGTTATGCCACATAGAGATAGAGGATGAGTACCATTTTACATGCAAATGCCCCACCTATGCCGAGATAAGGGCAAAATACCAAGACATACTTGGTTCCTCTCCCACCCTCCCTAAACTATTAGATACACTAGATATAAAGAAATTAGGTAGATACATCTTAGAATTGAAACACCACAGAGAGAACAAATTACAAAACGTTGATAATAATGTTGCTAATGTTTACCAACATACAACAAATGAAGTTTTTCAGGAACAGGGGGAGACAATGAATGTCGACACACCTACACCACTCGGACTTCTCCTTGATGAAGCAGAAAATCAAAGAAGAACCAAACGCCCTCGGATGCCGGGTTTCAAAGCAACTCGACGAGATGTAGAAGCAATAAAGAAAATAAGGGAACGTGAACTACACCGCCTAGAAGCCATGGCTAGGGCACTCTATGCATCGGGACCATGGGTCACACCCACACCAAAAACTTTTGACCTCCCACTTCTTTTTGAGAGACTTGGGTGGAAATGAGATTAGGCTTGGTGCAAAGTTTTGTACACTACTAGAACTTTCTTAGCTTAAGCTATTTTCTTTTATTTTTAGTTTTGATGATTGGATAAACACTCATTTTTTGTTGTAACCTATTTGTCTCATGGGCCAAATTTGGCCTTAGAAGACGTTAATATATCTTTCTTTCTTTCTCTTATCATCTCTCTATCTCTCTTCCCTTTCCCTTACATTGAACCCCCTTGGGAGGGGGGTGGAGCCATTCTAGGCACCACCCCCCACCCCACAATGCTTCTCAATGCTTCTCTATATGATCTCTCTCACCATCATACTCTCCATCACCATGTCTATCTTCATTACCAATCATCATAATTATCACCAATAATCAATCATGATTATCATTAACCCTAACCCTAAAACCTACAATGCCTTTTGGCGACCACTAAGGCGACCCCCCTTTGGAGATGGAGTCGAAGAATGATACGGGACAATGTGAGGCATAGTGATGATGATATGTGAGAGATGTGTGGGAAATGATGGCGATATGCAGCAAAAGGCGGAAGAAATAAAAAATGGAGGATTAACTGCCTCATAATTCTACAATGAATTAATCTCTACATGTGTATGTTTTGTTTGGTTTGTTTTTGTCATAAATGTCCAAGAAATGGTGCCAAAGATGTAAGAAAATGATGACAATGTATGAGAGGAAGTCGCGGAATGATGACGTAACGTGTGTTAAGAAAACGTGAAGAAGGCACTCGGGCTCTTCTTTTGTATGCGCGGCGGATCGTAGTGTGCTGGATCGTTAGCGTGCTCTAAACAGACAGAGAAAGGAAAGGGGACTTACCTCTGTAGTAGCAAAATGGTTTTCTTCTATTACATGTAGAGCTCAACTTGCTCTCGTCAGTCTTCTCTCTCTTGCTCTCACTCTCTGAGTTCTTTCTCTTTATGCTCACTATCTCTCTCAGAGTTCTACACTCACTATTCTCTGTTTTTTCTTACTACTACTTTCCTATTCACTCACTCTTACTTTTACCTAAATCATAAGTTATTACACATGCAGCTAATTAGCTGCCAGTAGCTAATTAGCTGTCAGTCGCTAAATAGCTGTTCACTAGCTAATTAGCTGTCACTAGCTAAATAGCTGTTTTACCTTTTTGTTCACTAGTAGCTAAATAGCTACTATAGCTTATTTCTCATAAGCATCACATACCATGTTGAGCTTGCTTCTCAACACTCCCCCTCAAGCTCAACTTATCCTTTCTTGGGGTTATCTACAACTTCTTTTTCATGATGCTTTTCAGCCATCATATCAATGTCTACAACTCCCATCATGTTCCGAAACTGTGTATGCTTTTCCACACTCAATCCCTTTGTGAGAATATCAGCAACCTGCTGATTTGTATTCACATACACCAGATCAACTTCTCCTTCAATCACTTTTTCTCTAACAAAGTGATAATGCACTTCAATGTGCTTTGTTCTTGCATGGAACACAGGGTTCTTTGCAAGTTGAATGCTGCTCATGTTGTCACACCAGATTGTGACAGTACCTTCTATATACTCTCCCAAATCAGCAAGCAATCTTCTAATCCATACCTCTTCACAAGTGGCTATGGCAGCTCCTCTGTACTCAGCTTCAGTACTAGACAATGCAACAGTAGCCTGTTTCTTGCTACTCCATGAAATACCTGCACTTCCCAATGTAAAGATATATCCACTTGTGGATCTTCTATCTGTTTGGCTTCCAGCCCAATCAGCATCTGTATATCCTTCCAGATTTATGTCCAAATCAGCCCTGTAAAACAATCCATAGTTCTGAGTAGCTTTTACATACCTCAGAATTCTTCTAATGCAGTCCAAATGCGGCTTTGTTGGCTGTTGCATAAATTGGCTAACTAATCCAACTGCATAACTCAAATCAGGTCTTGTTATGGTCAAATAAATAAGGCTGCCCACCATAGACCTGTACATGTTTACATCTTCTATTTTGGCTCCCAAATCAGCCCTCAACTTGCAGTTTTTATCAAGTGGTACAGCAATAGGTTTGCATCCAAGCATACCATACTTTTTCAACATAGTTGTTGCATACTGTTTTTGCAACATACATATACCACTTTCAGATCTGATGATTTCAATACCAAGAAAATATCTCAGATCTCCCAAATCTTTCATATGAAACTGCATTTCCAGATTTTTTTCCAACTTTCTTATTTCATCCACGGAATCTCCTCCAATAATCAAATCATCTACATAAATCAGAATAATAACAATGCAATCATTTTCACTTTTTACATACAAAGAAGGATCAGCTTTTGACATTTTGAAACCAAGATTTTTCAGAGAATCTGAAAGTTCTCTGTGCCATGCTCTTGGTGCCTGTTTTAGTCCATAGAGAGCTTTTTTCAGCTTACATACATAATCAGGATGTTTCTTATCTTCAAAACCTGGTGGTTGACTCATATACACTTCTTCTTCCAAGTTACCATGTAAAAAAGCATTTTTTACATCCATGTGATGCAAAATCCATTTTCTAGCTGCTCCTACAGCAAGTAGTGTTCTCAAGGTTGCCATCTTTGCAACCGGTGCAAAAGTCTCATCATAATCAATCCCTTGCATCTGAGCATATCCTTTTGCAACCAATCTTGCTTTATGTCTACTTACATTCCCATTGGAGTCATGCTTTGTTTTGTAGACCCATTTGCAGCCTACCACATTTTTCTCTTTTGGTAACTTCACTAAATCCCACGTTTTGTTCTCAGCCAATGCATCAATCTCTTCTTGCATTGCATACATCCATTTCTTCTCAGATTTTGCTTCTTCAAAGCTGTTTGGGTCAGGGATCTGTACCACCTTAGACATATATGCATAGTGCATAGCCATATATGTATCATACCCAAATCTTTCCACAGT
This sequence comes from Azolla caroliniana, assembly GCF_043228905.1. Lineage (NCBI taxonomy): Eukaryota > Viridiplantae > Streptophyta > Polypodiopsida > Salviniales > Salviniaceae > Azolla > Azolla caroliniana. The sequence continues at coordinate 9,330,366 of NW_028230444.1, read as the reverse complement.
CTTTTTCTCTCTATCTGATCTTCTCAGTTTCTGATTTGCATTCTTTATTGCCTTTTCCATACCAGGGATTTTCATTTCCTGTATTCCAAGGAAATCATCCAAAGACATATCTGAATCTTCATCTTCCATGTTTTTTGATAGGTCATCCGGGATTTCATACTCTGGCATTTTCTGTTTTCCTTTTTTGTCATCAGATTTTTTCTGTCCAGTTTTTCCACTCCATGAATTTGAATCAGATTTACCATCTGAGCTTTTTGATGGTCCAGAACATTCTGTTGATGTTGGACTTTGCTGTCCAACCTTGTCTCCATCTCTGTGACAGTCTTCTACATTTTCTGATCTGTCTTTGTCTTCATTTTGACAGTCTTCATCAGTCTCTAGATTCTGTTTTGGGCTGTACCAACTAGCCAACTCATCAAATATCACATCTCGACTTGTCACAATCTTTTTAGTCACAGGGTTATAACATCTGTACCCTTTTTGTTCTTCTGAATATCCAACAAAGATACATTTTTCTGCTTTTGGATCCAACTTACTTCTTACTTCTGCAGGCACATGTACATATGCAAGGCATCCAAACACTTTCAAGTGTTGTAAGCTAGGCTTCCTGCCATAAAAACACTCTTCAGGAGTTGCCTCATGTACTCCTGATGTAATACATCTATTTAAAATGTAATTTGCTGTATTTACAGCTTCTGCCCAATAGTATAATGGCATGTTCTTCTCAGTCATCATTGCCCTTGCTATGTTCACCAAAGTTCTGTTTTTCCTCTCAGCAACTCCATTTTGCTGTGGAGTATATCGGCATGTGAACTGTCTTCTTATTCCCTGATTACACAAAAAATCAGAAAATTCATTGGAGAAATACTCTCCTCCTCCATCAGATCTCAAACATTTTATCCTTGTACCAGCCTGCTTTTCTACCATGCATTTAAACTTATGAAAACAGTCAAATACTTCACTTTTCTCCTTCATGAAGTACACCCATGTCTTCCGTGAACAATCATCAATAAATGTAACATAAAATCTGCATCCACCAATAGATGCATTCTTTGTTGGTCCCCATACATCTGTATGTACCAAATCCAACAGATTTTTGCTTACATGTCTCTCATGAGGGAATGGCAACCTGTTTTGCTTACCATATTGACATGCTTCACATACTTTTCCCATTTCACACTTTTTCAAGTTCGGCAGTCCAGCCACTGCATCTTTTCTCAACATATTCTTTAATGTTTGCATACTTATATGGCCAATCCTTTTATGCCACATTTCCACATCTGAGATTACACTCGTTCCATTTGCAAACATGGCTGAAAACTGTTTGGGCATTTCTACATCCAAGATAAACATTCTTCCTTGTCTCTTCCCTTTTGCAATGAGCTTCCCATTCTTTTCTATGTAGCATCCACTTTGCTTAAACTTCACTTGCATACCTTGCTCTACAATCTGTCCAACAGAAATCAGATTCTTAGCAAGGTTTGGAACATGCATCACATTCAACATATACTTGGTTTTTCCTCTTTCTTCCCACAATGGGATATCTCCAACATGTTTTATTTGGTGAGTTGTGTCATCACCTGTTTGTACATAACCAGGAACCTCTGGTTCTCTTAAACTCTCAAACCAATTTGCATGTCCAGTCATATGGTTAGATGCCCCCGAGTCTACATACCACGTAAACTCTTCATTACATTTCTGTGAGCTTTCAGCCACTGCTGCTATCTCATGTTGCACTACAAAAACACCTTCCTTTTCACAATCTTCACTAGTAGAGGCATAGTTACTTTGTTGTCCTTTTCCTCTTTTCTCATCATTTTGTTTCTTGTAACATTCAGCCTGTGTATGGCCTGGTTTTCCACAATACCAGCAGCCATCATCATTTACATAAGTTTGCTTACCTCTACCTCGGTTGCTCCCCCTGCCTCTGTTGTTGTTTCCTCCTCTATGAGCTTGCTGTCCTCTTCCTTGAAAGCCATTATTATTGGTTCTTCCTGAGCCAAATCTTCCATGGCCTCTTCCTCGGCCTCTTCCGGCATTATTATAGAGGGCTTGCCCCTCGTTCTCTGAGTTTCCTTTATTTGCATCATCCATCTGATTCCTTTCCTCTACCACAAGCATTGAGACCAGATCTGAAAAACTTGGGATACTATCCCTTGTGAGCATAGAAGTTTTAAAACTCTTGTATTGAGGTCCTAAGCCTCTTAAGCATATTTCCACTTTGTCATCATCTTCTATCTTCACATTGATAGAAGCAAGTGATTCACATATACTCTTGATTTTCAAGGCATACTCATTTATTGACATCTTACCTTTTTCTAAGGTATTTAGCTCAGTCTTCAACTGTAGCTTTCTAGCTTTTGTGTTTATTGCAAACAGTTTTACCAAACTGTCCCAAGCTTCTTTTGGGAGCATAGCATCTTGTATGTGCCGAAGCATCGAATCTGAGATGCTAAGTGAGAGCCAATGCATTACCTTCCTTGCCCCTTGATTCCAATCTTTGAATGCCTTAATATGTGCAGCTGTTGCATTCTCTTCTGGGATCTCTGGAGCCTCTTCTAGGTCTCCTTCAATGTAATCCCAGTATCCTTTCCCCATCAGAAAGTTTGTCATTCTGAATTTCCACGCCGGGAAATTGTTTTTATCTAATTTCTCTGTGACCATTTGGCCTACATTCTCTGCAGCCATTTTTTTTCTTCCAAAAACCAGGGTTTTGCTTTAGTTACTTCAACAAGTAACTTTCTGATTTCTGATCAGCAACCAGAGAAATAACTTTCTCAGATTAAGGCACTGCTATACTCTTCCTTACGAGCTACTCTGCTCTGATACCATGTTAAGAAAACGTGAAGAAGGCACTCGGGCTCTTCTTTTGTATGCGCGGCGGATCGTAGTGTGCTGGATCGTTAGCGTGCTCTAAACAGACAGAGAAAGGAAAGGGGACTTACCTCTGTAGTAGCAAAATGGTTTTCTTCTATTACATGTAGAGCTCAACTTGCTCTCGTCAGTCTTCTCTCTCTTGCTCTCACTCTCTGAGTTCTTTCTCTTTATGCTCACTATCTCTCTCAGAGTTCTACACTCACTATTCTCTGTTTTTTCTTACTACTACTTTCCTATTCACTCACTCTTACTTTTACCTAAATCATAAGTTATTACACATGCAGCTAATTAGCTGCCAGTAGCTAATTAGCTGTCAGTCGCTAAATAGCTGTTCACTAGCTAATTAGCTGTCACTAGCTAAATAGCTGTTTTACCTTTTTGTTCACTAGTAGCTAAATAGCTACTATAGCTTATTTCTCATAAGCATCACATACCATGTTGAGCTTGCTTCTCAACAACGTGAGTGTGCGAAAATGGAAACAACAATGTGCAAATGTGCGGTTAGCAACAACATTGTGTGCAAGAAAGCGTCCTGCGAGAGACAACCAGAAAGAAGGTCAGGCGAATCGACGGAGCAAGAAACCCTAAACTCCGGATAGAAGGGAACCGGTGCCAACACGACCAGAAAGAGATGCCCACTAGGAGACCACGGAGGAAGACGCGGTGTGTGGAGTGGAGGCCGGTAGGATTTGTTGAGAATGTACAGTGAAAGCACGACCGGAAAGAGAAGCCCATTAGGAGACTGCACAGAGACACAGTGTGTGGAGCAGAGGCCAGCAGGATGTGTTGAGAACGCATAGGAGATGGTTCCAAAAGAAACCACGCTGAGAGAGTCGAAACCAGAACCAGAGTTGGTTAACGACGAAGGGCCATAGAAGACAGAGAAGGAGATGCAGACTCAGACAAGACATCGACAACCAGAGAAACCAAAAACACCGCAAAGACACAGTCGGAGGCACCAAACAAAGAAGAAGACCACCGGACAAACAGAGACATGGATGACGACCGCCACATATATGCCACACAAAGGCTGACGGCCAGATAGTGACCAAGAAGAGCGACGACAGACATCGGAGGCCGAACGGGTAGAGACGCATAATGCCCGAACAACCAACCTGATGACCAGAGGGAGAGATAGTCGGAGCAACGGCCAGATAGCGACCTGATAAGCGGTCGAAGAGTGGCTGAAACAACAACGACGACTACGGCTGAATAGCAGTGGCGGCCTGATAGCTATCTGGTCGGAGCAGCTAGAAACCCTAAAATGATGGTAACAGCCGAACAACGGACGGCCAGAGCGGTCGATCAATTACGGACGATGGTGGACACAGGATGACAGACAAGAGGCATTGACGATCATAGAAGGATGGAGACAGAGATGGTGACGGGACTGGAAAGAAACTGACACCGACATAGACAGGTAGAGAATGAAGAAATTATAGAACAAGAAGAGAAAGACACCAAAAACCACGGACAGACAAAGAAGCAATCGGGAGAGGCAGAGAAGTAGAAATGAAGAAAGAGAAGAGAAGGAGACACAAATGGACCAACAGACAGGAAGAATAGAAAAAATGAAGAAAGAGAGGAAGACAAAACAGAAAGGAGAAAGGAAAAGACAAAGACAAGGGCAACAAATTTCAAAACCTTGAGGGTACCCATTGCAAATTCAAAAGTTCGAGGGTATATATTAGAGTTTTAATAACCAAAGGGCAACGAGGAAATTTCAAAAACTCATCTACCTAAAAGCAATGGACGTGATCCACACATAACTCACAAGATACAAAGAAGAACACATATACATACAACGTCTTTTTAACGACTCGAATGATGTTACTAAAGTACGAGAAGGTTTGTGTCGCGGAAGATTCGTTGACCGACAAAGATGTTCGAGTCAAGTGCTCCGATCGAGGGAGTCGATCGTTGAAAGGACCGATGGAAGTTTTGGTCGAAGAAATATCATCATCAAGGCATGTGGGATCGATGTGCAAGGCACTCTCCCACGGGCGTGCCATATTGTGTTACCCCGTACGAGATGTACAGAGAGTCAAGTGTGTTGAGCGAGGGTCGAATGTTATCATGATGTTGTTGTGTATGTGTAGGGGGCATAAATGTAATTGTAAGTCTATACGTATGTGAACACATGCACACGTGTGTGCATGTGGATGGATACAAGGAGGTGTGAGTGAGTGTCCAGTATGAATGCTCGAGGGGGCTTACACCCCTATGTATCTACCCCCTCTTGTACTATTTAACCCCTTATGGGGAATGAATGAATACAATGAACATTTCTCTCTCAATATCTCTCTCTCTCTTATCATCTCTCTATCTCTCTTCCCTTTCCCTTACGTTGAACCCCCTTGGGAGGGGGGTGGAGCCATTCTAGGCACCACCCCCCACCCCACAATGCTTCTCTATGCTTCTCTATATGATCTCTCTCACCATCATACTCTCCATCACCATGTCTATCTTCATTACCAATCATCATAATTATCACCAATAATCAATCATGATTATCATTAACCCTAACCCTAAAACCTACAACAATCGTCGGGGGCCCAAAGGAAAAGAACCCTTTAGATGCGTGTGGTGCGATACCATGGACCACATGAGAAGGGATTGCGCGAGCCTTCGAGAGGCGATCCGACAAAATATCGTGTACATAGATGACAACATGATCTGCTCGAGCGAGACTAGAAGACCCCTACGGGTGAATTTCGGAAGAGGAGGAATGAAGAAAGCTATGGAGGATGCCGATGCGATGCACTATGCTGCGTCGGCCGGAATAAGAGTCGGGAAAGACAAAAATGAAGCTGCGAAAGTGGGAGCCAAGTTTTGGTCTTCTGTTCTCGAGTATGAGAAGATGGGGAAGGTCACATCGAACGAGGTAGAGCTTGCGGACTGAAGCGTGCAAAGCATAACCGGGTGGTCGGATCCGGTGGACGACAACACCATACTCGCGGAGGTGATGTGCGACAACCACGAGGTGTTCGTCGAAGAAAACAGAAAAAGAATAGAAGAGCAAGGACCATCAAAAAGACATGAAACAAGGAACGCGAAAAAGAAGAACGATGCGGAGATGAGTCGACCTTTACAAACGGAGGAACAAGAATCAAGCCGAAAAGGGGAGCCGAGCATACAAGTTGAAGAAACGGTTCGGCCCGTGAAGGTTAGTGTCGAAGACCCCGCTCGGAGGACAAGGACTATGCCTACCTATAAGCTAAGGTTGGACATAGAGCTGACGACGGACCTAAAGAAGATTCTCGAAGAACGAGTTCTTGATAGCCACGTGACTTTGTCCTTGAGGGAATTGCTTGGCATTACGAAGGAGTTCGATGACACGATCGTGGACCTTGTAAAGAGAAAAAGACAACAATCGGACGAGGAAGAAGAGAAGCCGCAAAAAGCAAAAACGAATGCCATAACGATGGCAAGAGACGAAGTCGATGAAGATATGATGGACAACCACTATACTCGACCTCATTGGGCACGAGCGACAACGAAGACGCCGGTAAAGATCGGGGAGAAGAAAGAGACTGTGGTAGCTTTGATCGACCACGGCTCGGAGATCAACCTCATGTCAACCGACTTCTACAAAAAAGGAAGATGGCCAATCAATACAAACCACAGATGGAAGATTCGCGCGGCAACAAATTCTACGGAGGACTTGTATGGAGCTTGGCCCAATGTCAAAGTCACGATCGAGGATGTGGAGATGGATCAACACTTCTTCGTACAAGAATCGGCGTCGCATCCTGTCATCCTAGGGCGACCTTATATCACATCATCTCGGATGGAGACCAAAGTGTTCGATAATGGAGCAGCCTTCACACGAATAAAGAGTCTTGACAACCAAAGATCGGTCCAATTCCTAACAGTGCGAGCCAATCATGAAAGGAATCGAGATAGTCTCGGAGGCGAATCCTCGGATTTTTAGAGCGGACTATTGAAGCATGGGGCACAAATAGTCCGAGCAATCACAAGACCCCACAAGAAAGAAGAGTGCATGGATTGCGAGGAGAAGCAACATGTGTCACACCTAGTGGCGCATGTAAACTAGTACTACCCGACAAGAAGCACAAGCGCCGAATACATGAATTCGAGAAGATGCTGAAAGAAGAAAACATAATAGAAGAAGGAGAGTTCGTGACTCATATTATGGAAGAAGCCTCATTTAACGACACCATCGCCGAAATCGAGGATGTCATGGACTTGAGCTATCTTCACGACTAACTCGTGATTTCGGTTAACTCCGTCAACATGTACGCTATCATCAATGAATACCGTCGTGGCATCTCGATGAAGGAAGCTGAAATCAACACGAAATATAAAACGGTGGATAAGAAGATCAAGCCAGTTGCAGTTCCGCTACTGGAAGATAGCTGACAAAAGATGAAGGAAGTCGCTAACGATCCAAGCTTAAGAGATCCGAAGAAGATAGGTCATGTCTTCACCAAAGAGATGAAGGGGAAGCTACGAGTTGGAAAGGAGGATTTCCTTCTCCCTGAAGAGGAGCGATTGTTTCGCGATATGCTTGAGAGACATGGGAAGGCTTTCGTATTCTTCCCACGAGAAATCGGATGCGCCGACCCAAAGGTTATAGAGACGATGGTGATCTTCACGGTGCCTCATGTGCCTTGGAATTTGAAGCCGATACCGATTCCGAGAGCACACCTTCCGAAGCTGATCGAGCTCTTAAAGGAGACGGTGAGTATGGGAATTCTAGAACCGTCGAATGCTCCTTATTCCAATAGGTGGTTCACGGTGCCGAAGAAGAATGGATCATTGCGATTCATCCAAGATCTTCAACCCGTCAACAAGATGACAATTCGAAATGCCGGAATCAATTTGAGCGTGGACGAATTTGCCGAAGCGTTTGCGGGCCGGTCCATCTACTCCATTGGCGATCTCTACTCCGGATATGACCAATTCCAATTGGCGATCGACAGTCGGGACATTACAACCATGAGTACTCCGATCGGGCTTGTGCGGATGTGTACCTTACCCCAAGGCGCAACGAACTCGGTGGCTCGTATGGTGAATGCCATGAATAAAGTCTTGAAGGATTGCATCCCGGACATCACGATGACATTCTTGGATGAAAGGATGTTCGGATGAGGAGAAAGATGAATCGAAAGATAAGGAAGGTTGTAGAAAGTTAGTTGCGGATCATATGAAAGATTGTGAGAAGGTGCTTCAAAGGCTTGAAGATGCGAATTTGACATTTTCTGGAGAAAAATCCGCATTCGGGCAACTAGAGATCTTGGTGGTAGGTCACTTATGTGGGGCACACGGCTGGAAGCCTTTGCCATACAAAGTGAACGCGATCCAAGACATGAAAGAAGCATGTGAAAATCAAACGGAGGTTAGAAGGTTCCTTGGAGCATGCGCATTTTATCATATCTGGATTCCGCACTATGCTCATGTCGCCGAACCGTTATATGGACTACTAAAGAAAAGAATGAAGTTCGAATGGCGAGATAAGCACACAAATGCGATGCGAAGATTGTTGGGAGACAGGTCCCTCCGGATGGGAAGCGAGAAGAACAGTGCCTATAAAACTCCAAGAAGTGAGAGTGCGTAACTGTACAGAGAGAGAGAGAGACGAGGTCGTTGCCTCTGTTGTAACCGCCGCCTGTGGAGAAGATCGTGAGCACGAGGTCGTTGCCTCCGTGAACTCACTGTTTTGTACATTCTTACATAGTGACAGTTTGCAGCCCGTGGGTTGCCGTGGTTTTTTTTCCCCCTAGTTTGGGGTTTTCCACGTAAACCTCCTGTGTATCTTTCTCCTCTTTGTGTCGTGTTCTATTTCCCGTTTTCTGTGTATGAAAAGAATCTCGGTTGTGGCCGAGCGTTGCGCATAAGGAACGACAAGTTCCCGACAAGTGGTATCAGAGCAAAATGACACAGAAAATGGACGAATCGTTTGGCGGCATGTTCAAGCCCACCGGCTCCAACTATTTAGTATGGAAGTCAAAGATGAGGGACATGCTCATTGTTAAAGACCTCTGGCTGCCGGTTCAGTTCGGGGACAAGAGACCGGACAAAATCGACGCCGCGATATGGGAGGTGATGCACATGAAGACAACGGCGTACATACGGTGCTTCATTGACATGAGCCTGTACAACAACTTCAATGAAGAGAGCAAGGCTCATGAGCTCTGGGAGAAGATCGGCATAATGTTTCAAAACAAAAATGCTGTTAACCAGGTTTCGGTATTTCGGAAGCTAGTAAGACTCCGGTACCAAGATGGCTCCACCATGGCGGAGCACATGAATGCCTTCCAGGGGCTGATCCACCAGGCAACTTCATTAGAAGTACCTCTCGCCGATGAGGTACTTGCGCTACTCCTGCTCGGTTCCCTCCTGGATAGCTGGGAGACGTTGGTTGTCACTTTGGGCAACGCCGGGCCGGAAGGAAAGCGGTTATCCCTAGCAAGAGTAAAGTCGAGCTTGCTAGATGAGGAGGCGCGTCGGAAGGATAAAGATACGAGCTCCGACTCCAAAGCGCTCCTTACCGAATCAGAACGTAGAAGACATAGAATCTGTAGTCCCCAGAACCGAGAGAAGTCGGGGACACGGTCAAAGTCAAGGGGGAGGCCTACTTGCTTCTATTGCGGCAAGCCGGGACACTTCCAAAAGAACTATCGGCATTTCCGTAAAGACAAGGAAACCGACGGTACCGATTCGAAGCAAAACCCGGACCGGAACGGTAAAGACCGGAGGGGGCCGGACCGGAAGGGAACGACGGCAGTCGCGGCAAGTGAAGAAGAGTTGATGCTCATCAACGAGGAGAGTGAAATAAACCTTGCCGGCGACGAGATGACCTGGGTGGTAGACTCCGGAGCGTCGTTCCACCTTACCCCGGACCGGAAATGCTTCTCATCCTATTCAGCCGGTGATCACGGCTGTGTCCGGATGGGGAATGAAGGAACATGCCGAATCATCGGCATAGGAGACGTGTGGCTGACAACACCAACAGGATGCAAGTTGCTGCTGAAGGATGTCCGACACGTTCCGGAAGTTCGTCTGTGTTATTCTCTGACCGGACAAGGCCTAACACAAGGTGTCACGGAGACACTTCACCAAAGGGTGATTACGGCATAGGATTAAGATTCAACGATTACCCTGACTTACGTAGGTTACACGATTAGATTGCTTTGGTTAATTACACGCGTAAGATATAACAGTAAGTACAGAACGGAAATCAACACAGAAGTATAAACACCATATGCTCTATTAATTATCCGCTGCGATTACAATGGGGTCCGGGCCTTTAAATAGGTTTCCGGCCCGTAGTACAAAACGGTGCCTATCGCACCTATTCGGGATCCGTCCGGATCTGGAACGGCATACCGTTTCCAGTCCGTCCGTCCACACTATGCTTATTTACAACCATACTTAATTAACTCCTTCACTCCGTATTTTGGAACCTGATATCAGCCGGTCGGCTAGATGATGAAGGCTACACGGGTAGCATCCGTAATGCTGTCATGAAGTTCAGCAAAGGGAGCCTAATTGTGGCTCGGGCCCGGAAGGTCAACACGCTGTACCTGATGAATGCCCGGTTATGTCCGGAAGAAGTGAACGTGGCATCCGACACTGCCGGTGAGCTGTGGCACAAGAGGCTGTGTCATATGAGCGAGAAGGGGATGAAGAGGCTTGCAGATGACAACCTCATTCCAGTGAAGAACGTGGACTTAGAGAAGTGCATTGATTGTCTGGCCGGTAAGCAGAACCGGACCTCCTTCCGACCAAGGCCACCGATGAGACGTAATGCACCACTGGAGCTGCTGCATACGGATGTGTGTCAGGTAGACACGAAGTCACATGCCGGAGCGCAGTACTTCGTGACGTTCATAGATGACCACAGCCAGAAGCTGTGGGCCACACCGTTGAAGACAAAGGATCAGGTATTATCCGTCTTCAAAGAGCTCCACGCGAGAGTGGAAAGAGAAACCGGCCGGAAGCTGAAGGCGGTTCAAGCAGATAACGGAGGAGAGTACCGTGGGCAGTTCGAGGAGTACTGCCGCTCGAAGGGAATCCGGCTCGAATTTACCGTGCCGAAGACGCCGGAACTAAACGGACTGGCCGAGAGGATGAACCGGACCATAATGGAAAGGGTCCGGAGTATGCTACCGCATGCAAACCTACCCAAGAAGTTTTGGGCTGAGGCACTGTCGACGGCGACATACGTGATAAACAGATCACCCTCAGTACCCTTGGACGGAGACACGCCACAGAGAGTATGGACCAGTAAGGAAGTGTCCTACCGGCATCTGAAGGTGTTCGGGTGTCTCGCGTACGTGCATGTAGCTAAGGACCAGAGAGGAAAGTTAGATCCAAAGACCCGGCCATGCATATTCCTCGGTTACGGTGACGATGAGTTTGGCTACCGAGTGTGGGACCCGGTCGACAAGAAGGTATTCCAGAGTCGAGATATTATCTTCATGGAGGACAAGACGCTCCCCGACTGGGAGTCGGAGAAGAAGATAATGAACTCTGAGTCGACCGGTAAGGATAGACTCTACGATGAGCAGACCCAACCGATTACGGTGAGGATACCGAACCAGTTGAAGAAGAAGTAGAGGAAGCTGAAACTGGAACCGGCGAAGACCCCGAATAGGATTCGGATGAAGAGCAAATGGAGGAGCCAGTTACTGAAGCCCGAAGACGGAGATATCCTCTCAGAGAGAGAAGGGCCCCCGGCGATTTACGGATGTAGAGCACGTTCTGCTGACCGATGAGGGGGAGCCGGAAAGCTTCAAAGAAGCGAAGGATGACACCCACAGCCGAAAATGGTTAAGTGCCATGCAAGACGAGATGGATTCCCTACATCAGAACCATACGTACGAATTGGTGGAGTTGCCGAAAGGAAAGCGGGCACTTCGAAACAAGTGGGTGTACAAGTTGAAACCGGGAGATGCCAGCAACCCCCCGAGATACAAAGCCAGGATCGTGGTGAAGGGGTTCCAGCAGAAGAAGGGCGTGGACTTCGACGAGATATTTGCCCCGGTAGTAAAGATGACCTCCATCCGGACGGTGCTGAGTATAGCGGCAAGCATGGACCTCGAGGTAGAGCAGCTGGATGTGAAGACGGCATTCCTTCACGGCGACCTCGAAGAGGAGATCTACATGCAGCAACCGGAAGGATTCGTGGAGAAAGGGAAGGAGCACCTGGTATGCCGGTTGAAGAAGAGCCTGTACGGACTGAAGCAGGCTCCCCGTCAATGGTACCGGAAGTTCGACTCCTTCATGACCGATCAAGGGTACCACAAGACGCAGGCTTATCACTGCGTGTTTGTGAAGAAGTTCGAAGGAGGAGACTTCTTGATACTTGTCCTGTACGTGGATGACATGTTGATCGTCGGACGAGACCAAGTAAAAATACGGATGCTGAAGAAGGCTCTCAACCGGACCTTCTCAATGAAAGACTTGGGTCCGGCAAGACAGATGTTAAGGATGCACATCATTTGGGACCGGTTAAAGAAGCAACTATGGCTGTCACAGGAGAAGTATGTGACAAAGGTGCTTCACCGGTTCAACATGTCAGAAGCGAAACCGGTCGGATCGACACTTCTGGCAAACTGCAGGCTATCCGGCAAGCAAAGCCCGAAGACGAAAGCAGAGAAGGCGGATATGATGAAGATCCCATATGCCTCTGGCATCGGGAGCTTGATGTACGCAATGGTTTGTACTCGACCGGATATAGGATACGCAGTTGGAGTGGTGAGCCGGTTTATGAGCAATCCCGGCAAGGAGCACTGGAACGCGGTCAAATGGATACTACGGTATTTGAAGGGCACTTCAAATATGTGTCTCCGATTCGGTTCCGGAAAACCTCAACTGGACGGTTTCACCGATTCGGACATGTCGGTTGATGTGGATACTAGCTAGTCTACATCCGGGTATGTGATGACATATGCAGGGGGAGCTGTTTCGTGGCAGTCGAGGCTACAGAAGACGGTTGCATTGTCAACCACAGAGGCGGAGTACATGGCGGCTGTGGAAGCCGGCAAGGAAATATTATGGATGAAGGACTTCATTGGAGAGCTCGGTATCCGGCAAGAGGAATACCGACTCTACTACGACAGTCAAAGTGCCATCCACCTTGCTAAGAATGCGGCCTACCATTCACGGACGAAGCATATCCAGCGGAGGTATCACTGGATCCGGGAAAGAGTAGATGACCAAGAGTTCGCACTGACGAAGATCCACACGGCTGAGAACGGGTCAGATATGCCGACCAAAGTGCTGATACCCGACAAGCTGGACGCATGCCGGAAGAGGATCAGACTGGTGAGATACCCCATGCCGGAGTGAAGGGAGAGTTTGTTGGGAGACAGGTCCTTCCGGATGGGAAGCGAGAAGAACAGTGCCTATAAAACTCCAAGAAGTACCCGGCTACGGAGAGCCTATAAAACTCCAAGAAGCGAGACTGGATGAGGAGTACCCGGCTACGGAGAGCCGGATGATACAGACCCGGTGAAGACCGGATGAGGAGCACCCAGCTACGGAGAGCCGGATGACGCAGACCCGGTGAAGACCGGATGAGGAGCACTCGGCTACGGAGAGCCGGATGGTGCAGGCCCGGTATGAACCGGATGAGGAGTACTCGGCTATGGAGAGCCGGATGGTACAGGCCCGGTATGAACCGGATGAAGAGACATATTCGTAAATATGTTTCTGAGAGCCCATTGAGGCTACATTTGTAAATAGCCGAAAAGTCATATTAGTATAAATATGGCTTAGGGCAAACCTTTTAGATATAGTTGGACGTTGTGATTTTCCTTGTTGGTGCAAGAAGTGAGAGTGCGTAACTGTACAGAGAGAGAGAGAGAGACGAGGTCGTTGCCTCTGTTGTAACCGCCGCATGTGGCGAAGATCGTGAGCACGAGGTCGTTGCCTCCGTGAACTCACTGTTTTGTACATTCTTAAATAGTGACAGTTTGCAGCCCGTGGGCTGCCGTGGTTTTTTTTCCCCCTAGTTTGGGGTTTTCCACGTAAACCTCCTGTGTATCTTTCTCCTCTTTGTGTCGTGTTCTATTTCCTGTTTTCTGTGTATGAAAAGAATCTCGGTTGTGGCCGAGCGTTGCGCCTAAGGAACGACAAGTTCCCGACAAAGATTGAAGAAACTGCTTCCTTAAGCTCCGACACTAAGGAAGGCCGACTATGCCGAAGGGAAGCCGATTTACGTGACCGTAGATACGAGCCCAACAGGAATCGGGTGGGTCATCAATCAAGAAGGATAAGATAATGCACGATATGCCGTCCGGTTGGGAGCAAAGATTCTCAGTGAATGGCAACAAAGATATGCCCAAGTCAAGCGGGAACTTTGGGGTATTGTGTCAGCAGTGAACACGGACAAAGATTACCTGATCGGGTCGGAAGTGATAATAGAGACAGATTGTCTCCCAATTCTCGGAATGGTCTCGGGATGTGCGACCCCAGATCTTGCTATGCTAAGGTGGATCGCCTACATCAAGTCTTTAAACCTAGAGATCCATCACACTGCAGGGAAGAAGAACGCCATGGCTGACATGCTGTCGAGGGCAAGATTTTGAAAATGGAAGTGACATGGTTTCGGAAGATGAAGATGTCGCCCTCGACTTCTTCAAGATGGCTCGATTATCGGCGGAAGACCAAGACACGCAAACCCTCCACGCCTTCAACGAGAACGAGTACGAAGGAGAGTGGTTACTGATCAGTAGATTCCTAAGAACATTGACGACAGATGCTTCGTTGACAAAGGAGGAGGCCCTACAAATCCAGAAGAAAGCTTACCGATACTTCTTGAAGGGAGGATTCCTTTGGCGACATCCAAAAAGAAGGACAGGAATACCACTTCGAGTGGTGGTGAAGAAAGAAGAGCAAGAGACGCTGATGACTGAATTCCACGAGAGTGCTTGGGCAGGTCATAGAGGAACATGGGTGACATTCGAAAAGTTGAAGGAGAAGTATTGGTGGCCAAACATGTACAAAGATGTACTCCACTTCATGTTCACATGCGAAACTTGCCAAATATATTCAAATATACGTCATCGCGATGAGTTACAGCCGACATACCCACTCACCATACACTTCAAATGGACGGTGGATCTGGTCTTGATGCCAATGGGGAGTGGGACAAATGAAGTACTTAGTGCTGGCAAGGGAAGACTTAACAAATCAAGTGGAAGGACGAGCCTTGACAAATAAGATGACTTCAGCCATTTGCAAATTTTTTCTTGAAGAGGTTGTTTGTTGATACGGATGTGTGGGGAAGATATTGGCCGACCGAGGGGAGTTGGATGTGCACGAAGCGACGGAGCTCTTCGAACGACTAGGCGTGAAGCTCTCCCTCACGACTGCCTACAATCCGGAAGCGAATGGGAAGATCGAGCGAGGGCATGAACCTATCGTTAAAGCCACCGTACGGGCATGCAACGGTCAAGTCGGGAATTGGCCATGACTATTACCCTATGCCTTGTGGGCTGATAGAACGACACACAGCTCGGTGACAGGGTATATGCTGACGGAGCTTATGTATGGACAAAAGCCGGTTATGCCCATCGAAAGGACGATCGCCTCATGGGTAGCGATACCGTGGGAGAACGGTATCGGAGAACGAGATGAGCCGCGAAGAGTTATTAGCGGCGCGGATAAGGCAACTTGAAAGAAGACCTGAAGATCTAGAAAAAGCACGAAAGATGATGGAGGCAGCCCGAGTAAAGAACAAAGTTCGGTTCGACAACACGCATCGACTTCGTCCCAAGAAGATTGAAGAAGGAGATTGGGTTTTGGTTTACGACAGCAGCCTTGACAATCAACACAGTACAACAAGAAAGTTCACAATAAGATGGTTCGGGCCGTATGTGGTGACAAGTGCCAACGATAATGCCACATACCACCTTGCAAAGCTAGACGGATCAAGGTTGGCTGTACCCATTGCGGGAAAAAGAGTAAAGATTTTCAAGAAAAGACAAGACAAGAATCATGACCTCGATCACCTCGACGATGAACATTATAGGGCGGATGTAAATGAAGACATGGAGGAATCTGATTGATCACCGTAGCTGAAATCTCACTTTCTCTCTTCTTGGCACGTACCGAAGGACGTGCGGTTTGGTGGGGGTGGATGTCGTGAAGATTTTCGGCAATGATGTGAAAATCACATAAAATGTACAAAATCAAGTATGAATCACATAAAACAATAATAGTGAAGTATCTAAGTACAAAATGATGGAGGTCTTCAAGAGCTTTCGAATGCACTTTATTACACGAGAAACGGACAACTAGATGTCAAGATATGAGGGCTTTTTTTTGTTTTGAAATTAAGAAGAAGAGAATTCGTTATCGAATTGATCGTGTAACTTGTTTCTTAAAATCTAAAATCAAGAGTTCAATCTTAATCTCTCTCTTTCAATCTAGCTTAAGCTTGCGCCAACTTCAAGTCCTTCCGGTCCAGAACCCCGGCGGTTCTGCCTCGTGGTCCGCGCCTAGTGACGGATCTTCATGACACCACGAAGACGTGAAGAGCCGCGCAACACTGTGAAAAGCCGCGCAATGAGGCCGCAAAGACGCGGAGAGCCGTGCAACGAAACCGCGAAGACGCGAAGAAAGCCGCGCAACGCCACGAAGAAAGCCGCAAGCCGCACCGATGCCGACGAAGCCGAAGGAAGCTAAACCAGACGTTGGACACCTCACACTTGAGCTTGAGGGGGCGTGTTGAGATATCAAGCTCAACTAGTTTAATCTTGTTAGTCAACACATGTAACTTAGTAGTTACCTAGATCGAATCTAGTTAATGTGTTGACCTTAAGCCTTTAAATAGGACCTTGTACTTAGGTGGGATATTCTAGATCCTCCACTCGTTAGTACATTTAATGTAGGACTTACACATAAGTACCTATGTTCTACCCACACATGTGCACCTTTGCACGTGGGTTGTATATATACCTCATTGTGGGTATTTTTGTATGTTGATGACACTTTCCAATATAGTCAATCATCCCCCATTTATCTTCGTGTTCATAAGTGTAACTTCCTCTCTCTCTCTCTCTTCCTCTCACACACTCTCACGTGCATATCATACTAATCTTCCGCTGCTTAACGTAACCATATAATTAATCCCTAATTAACCCTAGTTAATTACCTAATTACTTAACAATATGCAACTAATATGATTCTCTCTCTATATATACTAACTTATCTCATATATATATGACTATGTATATATGTATGTGTGTATTCGTCCGAACTTCTATTCGGTTGATTTCCGTTCGATTGAATCCCATTTCGGTTTTTTTTGGTCGATTTCGGCCAACCGACTCTTGTTTCAGCTTTCTGACGGATTTCGGCTAGTTGACTCTCGTTTCGGCTTTTCGGTCGACTCCTCCACAAGGAGGGACAATCTCACATAACACAATTGACTTACCACTAAGCCAAGTCATTTCTTTAAAAGTAGTATTTTCCATTATATTCTTCACATGTAAATTCTTATACATGAGAGCTTCGATGAGTGACATGGCCATCATGCATCACATGTAATGCATGAGCACCAAGTGGCAAACATACATCACATGCATGTCTTGCACCTTGACATGCATCATATGCATGGGGCATCTATAAAAGAATGGAGGAAAAAGAATCAAAGGGCAAGCTATGTACTGAATCAAGGAAACAATAATAAAATCTAGTTATCTTATTGGTGATGTATTTTGTCTCTAAAAATTGAAGTCAAGGGTTCAATCTCTATCTCAATCTCTCTCTCTCAATCTGTCTCATAACTGGAATCTTCATCAGTCATGTATCTATCTTAAATACTTTCTCGCTAAAGCTAGTACAACCTTCAAATCCTTCCGGTCCAGGACCCCGATGGTCCCGCTTCATTTCGCGAACACGCAAGGATTTCCTTGACAATGCGAAAGTAGAGAAGTGCATTCTCGTTGGCTACTCGGACGAGTAGAAGGGTTATAAGTGTTATAACCCCCGAACCAAACAAGTTCGGGTCAGTTGGGATGTCGTGTTCGACGAGTTGACGTCATGGTACTTGTCCTCATCTCCGATCCCTGACAACTCCATTCCAATTTCCGAGGACAAGATCAATGAGGCCGGAATGCCTTTGGACGAAGGAGAAATCAGAGCTCAAGAAGAGAGTACGATCTCAATCTGGCTAAGTGGGCCAAATGAGAGATTGAGTCGGAATAACCAGTCAGATGATGACCCGGCTTGTAGTGGAGACTCAGGTGTGCATTCTCCACGCAAGGAACCGAGGAGATGGTTCACACGCCAAGAGAAGGGGAAGAAGAAGATGTTGGAATACGATAGTGGTAGAGAAGAGTCGGATCAGAGCGAATCCGCCTTCAGAAAACATGAAGACGGACCTCTAGAGAAGAGGTCAGAGTCGGCCAAAAGGGCCCTCAAATCGGTAGAGCAAAAATTACGCCAATCTACTCGCCAGAAGCACCCCGTAGTTCGACATGGATACAATGAATACATGGCGCATCACTATGCGTACATGATAAAGGTGACGGAAGTGCGTGAGTAGGAGAGCTACGCGGAAGAGGCACGAGATACAAATTTGTGTGCCGCTATGGAGCAAGAGATGCACGCTCTCATAGAGAACAATACATGGGACCTGGTTGACGCTTCGAAGGGAATGAAGTCGATTGGATGTAGGTGGGTGTACAAGGTCAAGTACAACAATGATGACTCCCTCAACCGGTATAAGGCCCAATTAGTGGCAAAAGGCTATGCACAACAACATGGCCTCTCCTACGATGAGACCTTTGAGCCGGTCCCGAAGATGACGACCGTCCGTGTTTTGCTAGCGGTAGCCGCGGCAAAGGGGTGCCACTTACATCAAATGGATGTAAAGAATGCATTCTTGCAAGGTGAGCTTGACGAACAGGTGTACATGGTACATCCCCCCGGATTTGAGTCAGGAATGAACTCGTTGGCCGTTTGCCGACTGAAGAAGTTCCTTTACGGATTAAAGCAAGCCCCACGTGCCTGGAACGCAAAGATCACGCAATGATTGCGTCGGATAGGGTTTGCCACATCGAAGTCGGACTCTTCACTTTTCATCTGGCAAGGTCGGAGTGGGCCGGTAAGTATTTTACTCTATGTTGATGATTTAGTCATCGCCGGTGCCGAACATGAGGAAATTGGCCACGTCAAGTCCCAGCTCGCGGCATCATTCGACATGAAGGATTTGGGGGCCCTTCATTACTTCCTCCGGATCGAAGTGATTTGCACCCCCGAAGGCATACTAATAAGCCAACACCATTATGTGCTGAGTATGCTCTTGAAGTTCGTAATGATGGAGTGCAAATCTGTCTCCACTCCTTTGGATAGGAATGTGAAGCTTTGCCTCGAGTCCGCACTGGCATGCGATCCGAAACGGTTCCGACAGATAGTCGGAAGCCTTATATAGTTGACCATCACACGACCAGACCTCAGCTATCCAGTTGGCCTGATTAGTCAATTCGTGACGCATCCGACCGTGGAGCACCTTTAGTGCGCGCAATGAATACTCAAGTATGTCAGCGACACCAAGGACTAGGGGTTGCTATATAGGGCCGGAAAAGCTGGACAATTAGTCGCCTACACGGATGTTAATTGGGCCGTAAACACGGACGATCGCAGGTCTACATTCGGTTATGCATTTTCCCTTGGCAACCACGGTCACCTGGAGCAGGAAGAAGCAACCGACAGTTGCACTGTCGAGCACCAAGGCCGAGTACCGAGGAGCGGCCGTCGTGACATGCAAAGCCATATTGCTCAAGAGGCTACTGAAGGATTTATAGGTGGAGGTGTCCGATCTAACAACGATCTACTGTGACAACCTCAACAACATCTAGCTTGCAAAGAACCTTGTCTTCCACGCCCGGACCAAGCACACTGAGGTGCACTATCATTTTTTCCGCGAGCAAGTCCTTTCTGGTGAGGTCGAACTAGTGTATGTTCCAACGGATCGGCAAACTGATGATATCTTCACCAAACCACTTGGCATGAACAAGTTGCAACAATTTTCGGGTGTGCTTGGCTTGCAACACCTCGACGTGCCAAATTTGAGGGGGAGAAATAGAGAAGGGAGTGGAAGAGACCGGAAAGGCAAGTCGGATGAGGAGTTTGACTTCGGCTCGGCTGAGGATTCTGAACACCGATACCAGGGGAGCAGAAGGTGCGAGCTGGAGTTGGAGCCAACGGAACAAGGGGGAGTTAAAGCCAAGAAGGGCAAGAAAGGCAAGAAGGGCAAGAAGGCGGAAAGATTCTAGGAGGAGGCGGAGGGAAGGATCGACAAACACTGACACCAAGATCCAACCTCAAATTGAGCTTGAGGGGGAGTGTTGAAGGAGCAAGCTCAGCCTGATTCGGGTCGGATGAGTAAGCCAGAGCCTGATCGGTATCTGGAATGAAGAGCCGAATCATTTTCTGGAATGGAGAGCTGGATCAGTGTCCGAATGGAGTGTAACCAGTGGGCCGTTAGAGGCCTACGATCCTAGCCTAGTACGTAAGCATATTTTTAGGAGTCAGTGGTAGTCGCTTGTACAAGCATTGAAGTACATGTCGGTACTTCAGTGAGTCCTATAAGACTTGTATAAAAGTGCTCACCGAGTACATTGTATGTATAGAGTGATATTTTGGAATTTGATTTTTTGTCTTTTCTCTCTCTGTCTCTCTCTCTCTCCCACATTCCGTGTGTATTCCATTCTCTGTGTTTTCTGTTGCTATCTAGCCGAGCCGATTGAGGTTTGTCTAGCTTCTGCATTATTTCTTTTACAGACTTCAAATCAAACTCTGCTAATAGTAGAGCCCATTTACCAATTCTTGCTAAAATGCTCACATGTTGGAGTACATATGGGAGTAATGACATGCTAGTGATGATTACAAAATGATGAGGTAGTAGAAAGCTTCTAAACTTTTTGCAAGCATGTATAAGAGCTAACATCCATGTTGAGTGACAAGCTCAACATGGGATGGATTGGCTGAAGAAGCCAAAAGCTAGATCAGACATAGGTCGATCGACTGAATAAGTTGTAAGCTGAATCTGCTGCTAGGCCAAATCGGTTGTTGAGTCGGATGAAATTTGACAGGCCATTAGGGCCGATATTCTTATTGATAGTAAGAGGAATATTTGTGGGAGTTAGTGTTAGATGCTCATTCATGAGCATTAAAGTTATGATAGTACTTGTGTCAGCCCACTCATCAGGGCTTGTATAAAAAGTGCTCTGTGAGCACATTGTGTGTACAGAACACTAAGTCTTTTTGGTAATAGAAGTTTTGTTGCTAGCTTACTTCGTTAGTCAATCTCTCTGTCATGTTCTCCGTGTTTACCTAACTGTCTATTCTGTCTCAATTGTACGGACAAGCTGGTTGTGTTCGCACATAACGCTTCCACTCATGTAATCTTTTTACATGGTATTAAAGCGCAAGGGTTAGAAGAATCCTCTACAGCCAACACTCTATTGTGGATGATTTCGGCCACTGGAAGAATAGTCCATCGGATGCGTGTGAAGAAGGGTTGTGCACATTTGCACCTGAAATGGGCTTTGTATAAAACAAATGTAAATAAAGAAACTATTAATACGTACAAGGTAGCATAGTTAATAGGTACTCATGGGCCCGTGGAAAAAGGGAGGAATGATAGGATGTGATGGCAGAAAATCACGGGAGAATCTTTGATAGAAACGGTTGTCATAACTTCAAGGGTAACCAACCCTCCTTGAGCTATAAAAGGGAGGGAGGGAAACTGTTTTAGAAATTTGTCATTTTTAGAGGGGACGGTGTTGTCGGGTTGTGGAGGAGTGCTTTAGGTTTCCTATTTTGCTAAGCTGGTTAGGTGGTGTGAGGCCTTTGCTTGCGTAGGAAGCCCGTGTGCTCCCCCGTGTGCTCCCGACTAGAGGCTCACTAGTCTGTGTGTTTGATGAGATCAAAGTATTAGTCCTTTCCTTGGGAACACCTTCGATTACTTCTCTTGAGTAATTGGGACAAGGAATCGTGGTTTCATAAGAGACTAAGGTAGGGCCGAAACGTTACACCCTTCTGGTTTGGACACTCTAAAAATTGGCTACAATCGATTCGTACTCACGACTTACAAAACAGATAACACAATTAGAAATGGAATTCAAAATGAGACAGGCATAGAAATGGACCCAAAAAATATACGTAATTGGTTACTAAAGAGATAATACAATGGTAGTATAACCCGAGTATAATCGGCAACGCTCACTTTCTCTATACAGTTCTAGATTTGTAAGCTTAGTCACTCTTACTCGAATTAGATATATCTTCCCTCCTTCTGCTTCTTGTGCTCTTCACGCCTTATAAAGCTCTTTCCTTCATCAATGTGTTCCAACTACTCTCTCCAGATCCTCGGCATATGTCTCCGGTTGCTTGTATTTCGGTTACTTTTCCCCTTGGCTGCAAGTGTTCGACTTCTTTTATCTTGACCTACTCATCCTCACACTTTACTTTTATGATCCTTTTAGCACCTTTGTCTTATTGTCCCACGGATAACACCTGGCACGCCTGTGGGACAGTGGCTTGCATGTCAAACCCAAAAAGCAACCAAAGAAATTGAAAAATTGAAATTATTGCCATCCGTAATGAAAGAATCAAGATCTTTTTTTTATGATACACAAGTATTCTTCTTCCAAAATTACCCGAAGGCCCTCCTCCTATCTTGGCTCGTCCGGTTTGGGCGTGGCCGAAAGATCTAACCCTTGGTTCACCAACTCTGGAACGGTGTCGTGAAGAATTTCGGCCAGAGGCGGAAACCGGGAAATCTTGGCTACATTGACGGGGTGCAGCATGTGCGCCCACCCTTGTACATTTAGTGTGAATAACGAAGGTGCCTTTATGGCGCCAAAGAGTAGTCAAGTCGGGACAGAGAATCCCATGTAAGTCGGGATTTATCCCACATTGTAACACATCTCCCTCCTTGTTCTATAAAAGGAAGGGAGCGTCTTTTGTGAAGGGGTTGCCCAATTTTGAGTCGGAAGGGTATACCGTTTTGTGTTTCTTTCTAGGGTTAGCTACATTCTTTCTTTTCTTCGTTTCTTTCCTGCTCCTTCTTGAGGAGTCGAGTTGTAGCTATGGCGGCAAGCTGTTAGGTTAGTTCTCTTCTTTTGTGCATAGATGGCTCGGGCCGTGGTTGTGTTCTGGAGGATAGCTTTGGCTTGGCCTCCTGTGCAAGACCCCGCTCGGCGTGACAAGCCCGTGAGCTCCCCGATCGACGGCTTGGCAGCAGACCGTTGTTGTAACCTACCTTGGTCCGGCTCGAAGCCGGGGATGTATTCTTTCCCTTGTAATATATATACATTTGCGTCTATCTGTGCATATTCGTGTCTCTGTTGGGGGGTCGGGTGCTTTCCCTTCCTTGCGTTCCTTGTACATGAGGGCGTGAGTCGGGTCGGCGTGTGTGTGTGTGGGTGTGAGTCGATGTCAAGTGCGCGCTCCCTCTCTTCCACCCTCTCTTTCTCTCTCTCTCATTCGGTTGCTTCCGGAACGCATCCGGAATCCTCTTCTCGGCTTCCCTCCTTCCCTTGTCCGAGACCCCCGTGGTCCCGCCCTTTTACACGCGCACGCGTAACAACGCGACAACGGCCTCTTGGGCGTCGTCCTTCTTCAGCTTGTCTGGGTGGAGCTTGACAGATAACTCTAGCCGTTGGTCTGCAACCTTCGGTATAGCCTCTGGAGCCACCTCCTCCTGCTTTGGCTCTATGTCCTATTCGGCCACCGGTTCAATCCCCTGGTTTGGGCGCTTCGCATCTTCTACATCCAGCTCTTGTGTTGCACCTTCAGGCAACACTTCTGCTGATGCTTATGCTGTGGCTTCGGCTTCCTACTTGGCTTGGAGGCGCTCGCGTTCATATCCTTCTTGTTCAATGGCGAGCAACAGTTGATTATCATTGAATTCCTCAAGGATGTTTTTGATGGCCATGGTGTGTGTACGCACCAAGGCTTGGAATTCGTCAATGAGGTCTTTGTGGAGAATCTGAATGTTATTCTCATCCACTTTGTAAAATATGCGGCCCTCCTTTTTTCGGTTCTTGACAGCTTCTCGGAAGACTTGTGATTCGGCTGCTTGAGCTGACTAATCTTTCCAGTCCCAAGCGAGTGCCTCTTCGACCTTTAGATTCAGCTTTTTCGGTGCTTTGTAACTAATGCATTTACCAAGTCTTCGTCCATTTCATACTTGACCCGGAGAGTGTTCATTGCCTCTTTGGCAGTTTCGGCGTTGAGTTCAATCTGAGCTATCCGGAGTTGGTACGAGGTGTTTATGTCGAATACAAGTGTATAATGGACGTATTCACACTATCCCTTTGTATAGCTCAAGTTTGGGCCATTTGTGTAATTAGCATAAAGGGTAGTTGCCCTAAGTCGGTCACTATATATAGTGACCTTGTAACCTTTTTGTGAGGTTGGGTGTTGTATTCTTGTCTATTGGAATAAAAAGAGTCTTTTGTGCCTCTCTCTCTCTCTCTCTCTCTCTCTCTCTCTCTGTGCACTATCTCAGAAACTGTCATACGCAGGTATTCAAACCTAATCGAATGCTTCTTGATCTTCCGCATAGACGACCTTTGTCCCCAACATCTGGTATCAGAGCCTGCACAGTATTCGGTCCTTCATCCCGCTGTCGGCCGTCGTCTCAGCCTGCACAGCATTCGGTTTCCTGCGCCATTCGAAGAAGAGAGAAGAAGAAGAAAAACGAGGCTTGCATCTCATCGCGTTAGATCATCTTCGCTTGGAGTAAGCCAGTAGGTTGTACTCTGTTCCTTGTGATCGTAACCGCTCGAGGTGAAATCCCCTTGTGCATCATTGACACGATCGTGCTCCATTCGGTTAAACGGCATCCGAAGAGGTCATCAAACGCTGCTCGCCGCTCATTGTAACCACTCGGTGCAGATCGGTCTCAAGACAACAACCCAAATTCGTGCTTCATCTGGCTGATCGACATTCGGGAGGATCAGTTGGATCCGTCTCTCTCGTTGCTGCAGTCAACCGAAGCAGAATCGGTCCAGATAATCGGTTTCAATAATCGGTATTCGGCATATATATCCGAAGCGAACCGGGCTCACTCCGACTCGGCAACATTCGGGAAGACCAGTCGGTTCTGTCCCTCAAGCTACCGGAGTCAATTCGAGCAAGTTCAACAAATACATATATCCGAAGCCGAACCGACTCGGGTTCAAATCCGACTAGAACGATATCGGGTGAGCCAACCGGCTGCACTCCTTCAAGGTTCGTAGTCAACTCCGAACCGAGCTTCGCCAACCGAAACCAAATTTGATGGCATCAACATCCGGCTCGTCAGAAATGAGTCTACGAAAGTTCGATGGATCGAACTTTAACTTCTGGAAGGAGCAAATGCAGGACTATCTCATAGTCAAGGGGCAAATCGATCCCATCGAAAATGAAGAACCTCCAGAAGGATACAAACCAATTGAGTGGCAGAAGCTTGACAGAATCGTCCGTGCCACGATTCGGATGCACCTATCGGAATCGGTATATTTTACGGTGCAATCGTGTACGACAGCATTCGAACTGTGGAAAACACTGTCGGACACCTACGAAAAGAAGGTCGCTGCAACGAAGATGTTTCTGATCCGGCGCCTCTACAACTTGCGGATGAAAGAATCCGATTCGGTTCAAGCACATCTCAATGAGTACGAAAGCATAAGCTCCCAAATCTCATCTCAGGGGACGGCAATCGAGGATGAACTCAGAGCAATGATACTCATGAGTAGCCTTCCCTCATCATGGGAAACTTTCGTCACAACTGTGTGCAACGCGTCCACCACGGCTGTCAAATACTCCGAAGTCACGAGCGCAATCCTGACCGAAGCAGCTCGGAGAAAGTCTTTCGCCAAAGACTCAACAGACGACGCTTACGTAGTACAAGGTTCGACAGACCGATCGAACATACGAGGAAGAGATTCCTCACGACCGCCGAACAATCAGCGAAGACGGAGCCAGTCACGGGATAACCGAATCTGCAACTATTGCAAGAAACCCGGACACATCAAAGCCGACTGCCGCGCACTCAAGAACAAGAACGATAAGTCTCAGAGATCAGACAAGAAGTGTGGCCGGCATGAGGAGATCAATTACGTCAGCTTCTCAGCTGATGTGCTACCAGACGACCCGAATATACTATCAATCGAAAATCCAGTCGGATCAGAAGTTCTACTCACGACTGAAGAATCGAGCACATGGCTCTTAGATTCGGGCGCGTCATTTCACGTGACTCCTCATCGATCCCAATTTCGGCAATATACGATCCGTCACTCCGACTCAGTTCGAGTCGGCAACTCACAACACTGTGACATCATTGGAATCGGCACAGTAGAGCTCAACCTTGCAGGTGGCTCTACACTTGTACTTCACAATGTCCGACATGTACCCGAGCTCTCAAGGCCATTGATCTCAGTCGGACAACTAGATGAAGACGGCATTCGTGCCGGTTTTTCTTCGGGAGGGTGGACACTCCACAAGGGGAACCTCCTGCTTGCCAGAGGACCCAAGATACACTCACTGTATCCGTTACATGTTACGCTCAGAGAGGGTAACCTGTTTTTGGTGGATATTCCTGTGTCATCACTATGGCACAGAAGATTAGGACACCTCAGCAAGGCCGGCATTACGCATCTATCTAGAGCCGGATACATCCCCAAACTCTCCTTCTCGGACCATCAATTCTGCGAGCATTGTCAGTATGGCAAACAAGCAGCCGCATCACACCCGACATCAGCACCAAGAGACACGAGACCTCTCGACTTAGTCCACTCGGACGTCTGTGGCCCAATGCCGCATCAGTCTCTCGGCGGTGCCTCTTACTTCGTCACTTTTATTGACGATTCGACTCGAAAGGTGTGGGCTTATCCGATTCGCACCAAAGATCGGGTCTTCTCGAT
This sequence comes from Azolla caroliniana, assembly GCF_043228905.1. Lineage (NCBI taxonomy): Eukaryota > Viridiplantae > Streptophyta > Polypodiopsida > Salviniales > Salviniaceae > Azolla > Azolla caroliniana. Next base: position 9,303,589 of record NW_028230444.1, on the reverse strand, counting down.
CTTCTCAGATTGGCTCGCTATGGTAGAAAATCAAACCGACCGAAAACTGAAATGCTTTCGGACCGACAACGGGGGAGAGTTCAAATCCGAAGAATTCGTCAAATTCTGCCGACAACGCGGCATCCGACGTGAATTTACGGCACCACACAGTCCGGAGCAAAACGGGATTGCCGAACGCATGAATCGGACAATCCAAGAACGGATAGTTTCCATGCTCCAACACTCCGGACTGTTGGATGGCTTCTGGGCAGAGGCTCTACTCACGGCAGTACACATAATCAATATGTCGCCAAGTAGACCTTTAGGACTTCAAATTCCTCAGGAACTATGGATCGGCAGTAAGCCGAATTACGACAAGCTGAGGATCTTCGGATGCGAGGCGTACGCCCTCATTCCGAAAGATGATCGCCGAAAACTTGCACCTCGGTCCAGGAAATGCATTTTCCTTGGATATGGATCAGATGGCGAAATGGGATACCGACTCTGGGACCCCGAACGCAGACAAATCGTTCGAAGTTCGGACGTTGTGTTCAACGAGTCGGCTATGAATCCATCAGTCGAAAAACCGATCGAAGTCCGAAGGGTAACATTTTCCGATGTGCCGACCCTTCAAGAAGGCCCCGCTCTTAACACACGGTCAGCTTCACGGGTAGCTGAACCTTACACTACCGACTCGGACAACTCCGACTCGGCACAGCCGAATGACTCGCTTTCGGACCATCCGACCTTGATACCCGATGCGACCAATCCAATCATACCTCGACGATCCGAGAGACTGTCGCAACCTCCGGAGAGGTATTCTCCTGGAATCTTCTTCACCGATGCCAACGAACCGACGTCTTACGAAGAAGCATCGACATCTGTCGATTCCGCCACCTGGCATCTGGCGATGGAGTCGGAAATGCACTCCATTCGGGCAAACAAGACTTGGGATCTGGTCGAATTACCTAGGAACCGACGTGCTCTTCCTTGCAAGTGGGTTTATCGACTAAAAGAGACGTTTGATTCGACACCCCAAAGTACAAGGCCAGATTAGTTGCGAAGGGCTTCCGACAAGAATATGGCGTCGACTTCGACGAGATTTTTTCACCAGTGGTGAAAATGACAACCCTTCGTTTTCTGCTCGGCGTAGTGGCAGCCGACAACTTGGAGCTGATTCAGCTAGATGTCAAAACAGCCTTCCTCCATGGTGATCTCGAGGAGGAAATTTATATGGAGCAGCCAAAAGGCTTCGTGGCAACTGGCCAAGAACATCTAGTCTGCCGACTCAGGAAGAGTCTATACGGCCTCAAACAGGCACCGCGACAATGGTACAAGAAGTTCGACGACTTCATCCAATCGATCGGCTTCTCAAAAAGCGATGAGGACCATTGTCTTTTTACCAACACAGCTCAAGATGGATCACCCATCTTCCTCATCATCTACGTGGACGACATGCTAATTTCTGGACGCCACGCGGGCGAACTTGCCGATCTCATTCGGCAACTGCGGCTGAAGTTTGCCATGAAGGACCTCGGTCCGGCACGACACATCCTTGGCATGAAGATTAGTCGGCATCGCGATAAACGACATCTTTTTTTGTCTCAGACCGACTATATCGGACGTGTCTTGGAACGCTTCAACATGCAATCAGCCAAATCTGCTTCAACCCCGCTCCCCATGAATCTTCGGCTCTCTCAGCGAGACTGCCCGACATCCGGTCCGGAGGGGGAAGATATGAAGTCGGTACCATATGCACCGGCAGTCGGCTCCCTTATGTACCTGATGGTCGCGACACGGCCTGATATCTCTCATGCCGTAGGAGTCGTTAGCAGATTTATGCACAATCCTGGCCGATCGCATTGGAACGCAGTCAAGCATGTGTTCAGATATCTGGCTGGCACAAAAGACCACGGCATTCTTTTCGGTCCGAACCGAACCTCAGGCGTAGTCGGTTACACCGACTCGGATTTCGCCGGCTGTATAGAGAGTCGGAAATCAACAACCGGATACTGCTTCAAATTCGGCAATGGAGCAATCTCGTGGAAGTCGAAACTTCAGGAGTGCACAGCGACCTCAACGACCGAAGCAGAATATGTAGCTGCGTCCGACGCAGCAAAAGAAGCTTTGTGGCTCGGTCGGTTGGCGCACACGTTTCGACAAGTCGACCATGACTCGGCTCCAGTTGTCTACAGCGACAGTCAAGGTGTTGTTGCCTTGTCGAAAAATCCGGTTCACCACAACGCCTCCAAACATATCGATGTTCGATATCACTTCGTTCGGGACTGCGTCATTTCAGGGAAAATCGGTCTAGAGAAAATATCCACAACCGACAATGTCGCAGATGGAATGCCCAAGTGTCTTTCGGCAGACCGTTTTCGGTCTCTTCGGCATCAGATGGGCGTAACGACAAACCAGTCCGGTTAGAGCCGGACATAGCGCAGGATGGTCTCCGACAACCGACATCAGTTCCTTAATGATCGGCTTCAACTCTTCCGACCCGACCAGTTTGGTCTTCTGCCTTCGGACCCTGCCGACTCGAACAAAAACTGATATGTCCGAGAACCTAGGTTTATACCTGTAATCTTAGATAACCCATGTATACGCCCATTACGGGGGAGTGTCGAATACAAGTGTATAATGGACGTATTCACACTATCCCTTTGTATAGCTCAAGTTTGGGCCATTTGTGTAATTAGCATAAAGGGTAGTTGCCCTAAGTCGGTCACTATATATAGTGACCTTGTAACCTTTTTGTGAGGTTGGGTGTTGTATTCTTGTCTATTGGAATAAAAAGAGTCTTTTGTACCTCTCTCTCTCTCTCTCTCTCTCTCTCTCTCTGTGCACTATCTCAGAAACTGTCATACGCAGGTATTCAAACCTAATCGAATGCTTCTTGATCTTCCGCATAGACGACCTTTGTCCCCAACAGTTTAGTCTGGCAACCTTCGCCTCCATTAATTCTGCGTGTTTTTTGTACTTTCGGAGGATCCGATTCTTTTCCTCTTCCAGCTCTTGCCAGTACCGTTCCTGATCCCATTCCCGGTCTTGTTGCACGGATGTCTGTAGCTCGTGGAGGGACTCCAACAATATATATTTTTCTTCCTCCAATTCCCGCAACATTTGATGATGCCTACTAAAGTGTTCTTGGAGTTCCGTGTGCTCGTTTGGAGAATTAGGAGTTGGTTTTTTGTAATTGCGGAACCCCGTTGATACCCCTCCTCTATCTCATGAATTTTGATTGATTTCCTGAGCTTCGGGGTGAGGAGGTGCATCAACAACCTTCTTATAACCGCCCAGGCCATGCCTGCTCAGCCAAGTGCAGAGCTGCATGGAAACTTCGAGTGGCATGTTTAGCTCGGTGGATGGAGAGTAAGGAAGGGTTGGAGAGTTGTAGGGCTAGGAGCGAGAGAGCGAGAAGGCTTTGTGTAGGGAGTGAGAGAGTTTCTATGTAGGAGGCGAGAGGGCTATGAGTTTTTATGCGCAAGTGAGCTCTTGGCTTGTGGTGCCCCTCTCTTTGTATATGCCTCGGTTCTCGAGTTGTGGCCTTGTGCTGTAGATTTAGAATCTTGCATGTCATAATAAAGTTTTAAGACCATGCTGTCAAGGAAATCCTCATGTGTTCGCAAAATCAAGTGGGACCACCGGGGTCTTGGATCAGAAGGATTTGAAGTTTGTACTAGCTTTAGCAAGAAAATATTTACGATAGATAGAGAGACGCAGATTCCAATTCTGAGATAGATTGAGAAAGAGAGAGAGATTAAGATAGAGATTGAACCCTTGACTTCAATTTTTAGAGACAAGATACATCACCAATAAGATAACTAGATCTTTTATTAGAAGTTTCTTCTCTAATACATAGCTTGCCACCCCTACACAAGCCCAACTAGAGGCTTTTATAGGTCTCTCCATGCAAAAACCATGGGCAAAAACCACAGGCTAAAGCCATGGGCTAAACCATGGTTTTGTGCACACGGTTTATATGTTTGTTTCCTATGGAATATTGAATATGAAAAGAAAAATGTACAAAATCTAAAGCACTTAGTAATAGCTTTAGTGGTAAGTCAATTTGTTTCCTATCTGGGAGGTGCAAGGTTCAAACCTTGCTTGCATCACTTTGTATGCACATAAATGTTACTAGGCTTTAGTCTTATTTTTATATTTACAAATGTTTGAGCGCACGTCACATGTGCACATGTTTAACCTTAAATCTAGCCTTTCTTTTCCAATTCTCATTTCGTTCCTATTTGCAACATGCTAACGTACATGTGTGACCATCACCCCTTTCACACGTGCATATTGCACCTTCTCGATTTTGTCTGTTCCTCACGATTTTCACACTGTTGCCAAAAATCTTCACGACATCCACCCCCACCAAACCGCACGTCCTCTAGTATGTGTGAAGAAGAGAGTGTGAGATTTTGGCTACGGTGATCAATCAAATTCCTACACGTCCTCGTTGACATCGCTCATGTTTGCGGGTTCTGCCCTACCATCTTCATCGTTGAGGTGATCGAGGTCAGGACCCTTGTCTTGTCTGTTCTTGAAGAACTTTAATCTCCCCCACCAAACCTGCACATCCACCAGTATGTGCTAGAAAAGAGTGATATGGTGGGGCCAAAGGTTATGAACCTTTGATTTTATCTTTCCTTGCACCTTACCTATGCAGACTTTGTTCCTCCATTTTGAGCACGTTCATTCCTTCCACCCGAACCATTGTCACCACCCAATCCACCATTTATTCGCTCATCTTTGCTTTACCATGACTAGTTGTCATGGCCCATTGTTCTCCTTCCGAGCGTAACCGTTTAGGCCTCATGCATGTTCCACCTTTGTACTGATTGTCTCCTTGCTCAGGGCACTTTGACCCGTCATGCATTTTGTTTCGTGTCTTTCTCCCCAAGGCTTTATCTAAATAATGAAATTGACTACCCCATGTAGTACCTTCAAGTGCATGCCCACTTCAAGGTCCTTATGCAACCATATTTCATGTTTCTCACTTTGTCCACATTTGTGGTATCTTCTCACATTAGAGTTGACCATCGCTATCTCGATCTTCTTGATAGTGTCCTCCTTCAAGTTGAATGTTACATCAATATCTTGAGGAACACCATTCAAATGTTTTTGGCTCGCTTGGCCCTTGTAATTTTTTGTTGTGATTTTCTTGGCCTCTTTGACACATGTATTAACTTCAACCCTTGCTTTCTTGCTGCCACCGTCCTTCTCTTGGGTCTTACATTGGTTAATTCCCAACTCTCTAGAACAAGTGTGGAGGGATCGTCGACTAATCTCTTTCCTCTTGATCGACCAACAGTCGGAAACGTTGTGACCGGCCTTTCTGCAGTATAGCAAGAGAATCAAGAAGTCACCTTTGTCGTACCTTTTGATGAACACACAGTGATCAACATGTGTTTTCTGGAACCTATGTTCCACCATGAAGGACTCGAACTTCTTGTACCATTGGCATGGAGCTTGTTTCAGCCCATACAAGCTTTTCTTCGGTCGACACGCCAGGTTCTCTTTCCCTTCCTCCTCAAAACCTTCAGGTTGCTGCATGTAAATCTCTTCATCCAGCTCCCCATGCAAGAATGTTTTCTTGACATCCAACTGTTCGATCTCCAGATCCATACTAGCAGCTATGCTCATAACAGATCTAATGGATGTCATCTTCACGACTGGGGCGAATATTTCGTCGAAGTTGACACCCTTTTTCTGTTGGAACCCCTTCACCACAATGCGGGCTTTATACCTAGGTGTGTTTTTGACTTCTTTAGTCTTCACCTTGTAGACCCATTTGCTCCTGAGTGCTCTCTTACCTTTCCACAGCTCTACTAGGTCGTGGGTATAATTCTCGTGCAAAGAATCTATCTCATCTTGTATCGCGCTCAGCCATTTCTCTTTGTGCTTGTCGGCGATGGCTTCATCATACCACTCTGGCTCACCTTCATCAATCAAGAGGATGTATTGACTGGCATATGTTGACGACGCTCTCCTTTCTTTGAGTGGGTATCTCCTTCCACTCATTGTCAACTTTAGTTCGGATGTTTCTACCGACTCTACTCTTGGCTCAGGTTCATATATGTGGATCATTTTCTCAAGGTTGGACGAATCCAACTCATATTCCTCGATCGATCTTAACAGCTCTGCCGACTCAGACTCATAGTCAGTCGGTCTCTCCAAGCCAACCGACTCAGATTCGGTTGTGCCGACTGGCTGTCTCAGAACAACTGGTTGTGTCGATTCACTTGGCCTCAAGTTGATAGTAGTGGAGGTTAACTGGTTAGTTGATTTCGACTCCTGTTGCTTCCAGTCCTCTATGGTCTTGTCTTCCAAGAAGACTACATCCCGACTTCACACTACCTTCTTGTCGACTAGGTTCCATAGCCTATAGCCAAACTCATATTCCGAGTATCCCATGAATATGCATGGTTTCGACTTACTGTCGAGCTTTGACCTCTGATCCTTAGCTACATGCATATACACTAGGCATCTGAACACCCTTAGGTGTCGGTAGGAGACGTCCTTTCCTGTACATGCCCTTTGTGGGACATCACCTTTTAACAATACTGAGGGGGACCTGTTAATCAGATAAACAACCGTGTACATTGCCTCAGCCCAGTATATTTTTGGCAGTTTAGCATGCAACAACATGCTCCTTACTCTCTCCATGATTGTCCGGTTCATCCTCTCTGCAAGCCTGTTCAACTCAGGGGTCTTCGGTACTGTGTATTCGACTCGAATACCTTGGGCTTTGCAGTGCTCCTCGAATTGCCCTTTATATTCGCCACCATTGTCAATTCAGACAACCTTCAACTTCCGACCTGACTCCCGTTCAGCTCTTGCATGGAACTCCTTGAAAAATGACAGGACTTGATCCTTTAACTTTAGTACGAAAGCCCACAACTTCCGACTATAGTCGTCGATGAAAGTCACAAAGTACTCTCTGCTTCGATGCGACAGAGCATCTACATAACACACATCCGTGTGTACCAGTTCCAATGCAACTTCTCTTCTTCTTGGTGGCCGTGTGTGGAATGTTGCTCTGTTCTACTTTCCGACTAAGCAGTTGACACACTTCTCCAAGTGCACTCTACTTCTGGTAGAAGTTTCTGGTCGGCCAACAAATGCAGTCCCTTCTCATTCATGTGCCTAGCCTCTTATGCCATATCTGTCCTGCCAAATCGGTTGCCACATTCACTTCCGACTTGCATAGTCGGGCTTGCATCATATACAATGTGCCTTCCTTTTGTGCTCGAGCCACTATAAGATTTCCTCGGCACAACTTCCACTTTCCATTCCGAAAACTACCATTGTAGCCTTTGTCGTCCAATCTTCCAGTCGATATCAGATTCATCTTATTTCGGGGATGTGTTGAACATCCTTCAGTGTCAGTTCACACCCTATCGACGTCGTCAGGCAGACACTTCTGATTCCTGCTATCTTGCATTCCCCATTGTCACCCATCTTTACATAACCATGATCATCGTCGTTGTAAGTTGAGAAATACTCTCTTGACGGAGTTATGTGGAAGGATGCACCGGAGTCGATCACCCAAGTGCATTCTTCGCTTGCAAGGTTTGCACTTGTCTATTCACAAATGAACAAAAGTTCTTCATTGCTCGTAGCAATGGCTGAAGTGTATTTTTCTTCAGGAATCTTCCTAGGTTCGACATTATTACCGACACTCTTTTCCCTTTTAAGGTATTGGCAGTCCTTTTGGAAATGTCCAGGCTTTCCACAATAAAGCACACTAACTTTCCTTTGGACGTTGACCTGGCTTGAGACTTTTCTCTCCTTGGTGAACTTCTTTGCCGGTTCCTTCCTCTCCCAATGTGTTGAGTCAAATTTGACTCCGACTGGACTAGGACACCCTTGTCCTTCCTTCTCGCTTCCTCATTTAGGATGCTTGTCTTCACCGCTTATAAAGACATGTTCTCTTCTTGACAGGAGCTGCTGAGAGTAACCACCAGGTTCTCCCAGGTATTCGGCAGTGTGCACATCAGCAAGATGGCCTACATAGCATCATCAAGGGGAAACTTGGTTGCAACAAGTTTATTTACCTACCCCATGAATGTGTTGATGTGTTCGACGATGCTCTCACCATCTTTGTATTTCAGCCATACGATCTTTCTCATTGGTGAGGTTTTATTGAGGGCATTCTTCTGACGGGAACTGTGTGCTCCTTCTACGCAACGCTCAGCCACAACCGAGCTTAGGATCATACACAAAAAACGGGAAATAAAGAACGACACAATGGAAGAGAAGAGGTACACAGGATGTTTACGTGGAAAACCCAAACTAAGGGAAAAACCACGGCAGCCCACAGGCTGCAAACTATCACCATGCTAGAATGTACAAACAGTGAGTTCACGGAGGCAACGACCTCGTGCTCACGATCTTCGCCACATGCGGCGGTTACAACAGAGGCAACGACCTCTTTCTCTCTATCTCTCTCTGTACACTGTTACGCGTTCTAATCTCATGCGAAAACAGGAATGACAACAACAACAAAAAGTTTGCCCTAAGTCATATTTATACTAATATGACTTTTTCGGCTATTTACAAATATAGCCTCGATGGACTCTCAGAAACATATTTACGAATATGTCTCTTCATCCGGTTCTCACCGGGTCTGCACCATCCGGTTCTCCGTAGCCGGGCACTCCTCATCCGGTCTTCACCGGGTCAGTATCATCCGGCTCTCCGTAGCCGGGTACTCCTCATCCGGTCTTCACCGGGTCTGTATCATCCGGCTCTCCGTAGCCGGGTACTCCTCATCCGGTCTTCACCGGGTCTGTATCATCCGGCTCTCCGTAGCCGGGTACTCCTCATCCGGTTTTCACCGGGTTTGTATCATCCGGCTCTCCGTAGCCGGGTACTCCTCATCCGGTTCATACCGGGTCTGCACCATCCGGAGGGACCTGTCACCCAACAAACTCCCCCTTCACTCCGGCATGGGGTGTCTTACCAGTCCGATCCTCTTCCGGCATGCGTCCAACTTGTCGGGTGTCAGCACTTTGGTCAGCATATCTGACCCGTTCTCGGCCGTGTGGATCTTCGTCAGTGCGAAGTCCTGGTCATCTACTCTTTCCCGGATCCAGTGATACCTCCGCTGGATATGCTTCGGCCGGGAATGGTAGGCCGCATTCTTAGCAAGGTGGATGGCACTTTGACTATCGCAATAGAGTCGGTATTCCTCTTATCGGATACCGAGCTCTCCGATGAAGTCCTTCATCCATAATATTTCCTTGCTGGCTTCCACAGCCGCCATGTACTCCGCCTCTGTGGTTGACAATGCAACCGTCTTCTGCAGCCTCGACTGCCACGAAACAGCTCCCCCTACATATGTCATTACATACCCGGATGTAGACCGGCTGGTATCCACATCAACCGACATGTCCGAATCGGTGAAACCGTCAAGTTGAGGTTTTCCGGAGCCGAATCGGAGACACATATTTGAAGTGCCCTTCAAATACCGGAGTATCCATTTGACCGCGTTCCAGTGCTCCTTGCCGGGATTGCTCATAACCCGGCTCACCACTCCGACTGCGTATCCTATATCCGGTCGGGTACACACCATTGCGTACATCAAGCTCCCGACGGCAAAGGCATATGGAATCTTCATCATATCCGCCTTCTTTGCTTTCGTCTTCTGCCTTTGCTTACCGGATAGCCTGCAGTTTGCTGGAAGTGTCGATCCGACCGGTTTTGCTTCTGACATGTTCAACCGGTGAAGCACCTTTGTCATGTACTTCTCTTGTGACAACCATAATTGCTTCTTTGACCGGTCCCGAATGATGTGCATCCCCAGCATCTGGCTTGCCGGACCCAAGTCTTTCATTGAGAAGGTCCGGTTGAGAGCCTTCTTCAGCATCCGTATTTTGACTTGGTCACGTCCGACGATCAACATGTCGTCCACGTGCAGAAGGAGTATCAGGAAGTCGCCTCCTTCGAACTTCTTCACAAACACGCAGTGATCGGCCTACGTCTTGTGGTACCCTTGATCGGTCATGAAGGAATCGAACTTCCGGTACCATTTTCAGGGAGCCTGCTTTAGTCTGTACAGGCTCTTCTTCAGCCGGCATACCAGGTGCTCCTTCCCTTTCTCCACAAATCCTTCCGGTTCCTGCATGTAGATCTCCTCTTCGAGGTCGCCGTGAAGGAATGTCGTCTTCACGTCCAGCTACTCTACCTCGAGGTCCATGCTTGCCGCTATACTCAGCACCGTCCGAATGGAGTTCATCTTTACAACCGGGGCAAATATCTCGTCAAAGTCCACGCCCTTTTTCTGCTGGAACCCCTTCACCACGATCCTGGCTTTGTATCTCGGGGGGTTGCCGGCATCTCCCGGTTTCAACTTGTACACCCACTTGTTTCGGAGTGCCCGCTTTCCTTTCGGCAACTCCACCAATTTGTACGTATGGTTCTGATGCAAGGAATCCATCTCGTCCTGCATGGCACTTAACCATTTGCGGTTGTGGGTGTCATCCTTCACTTCTTCGAAGCTTTCCGGCTCCCCCTCATCGGTCAGCAGAACATGCTCTGCATCCGGAAATCTCCGGGGGGCCCTTCTCTCTCTGAGAGGATATCTCCGTCTTCGGGCTTCGGTAATCGGCTCCTCCACTTGCTCTTCATCTGAATCCGACTCGGGGTCTAGGTCGGTTCCGGTCTCAGCTTCCTCTACTTCTTCTTCTGCCGGTTCGATATCCTCACCGTAACCGGCTGGTTCCTCGAGTGCTAACCGGTCTCTTGCCGGTTGGGTCTGCTCATCGTAGAATCTATCCTTACCGGTAGACTCGGAGTTCATTATCTTCTTCTCCGACTCCCAGTCGGCGAGCGTCTTGTCCTCCATGAAGATGATATCTTGACTCCGGAATACCTTCTTGTCGACCAGGTCCCACACTCGGTAGCCGAACTCATCGTCACCGTAACCGAGGAATATGCATGGCCGGGTCTTTGGATCTAACTTTCCTCTCCGGTCCTTAGCTACATGCACGTACGCGAGACACCCGAACACCTTCAAATGTCGGTAGGATACTTCCTTACCGGTCCACACTCTCTGTGGCGTGTCTCCGTCCAAGGCTACTGAGGGTGATCTGTTTATCACGTATGTCGTTGTCGACAGTGCCTCAGCCCAAAACTTCTTGGGTAGTCTTGCATGCGCTAGCATACTCCGGACCCTCTCCATTATTGTTCGGTTCATCCTCTCGGCCAGTACGTTTAGTTCCGGCGTCTGCGGCACGGTAAATTCGAGCCGGATTCCCTTCGAGCGGCAGTACTCCTCGAACTGCCCCCGGTATTCTCCTCCGTTATCTGCTCGAACCGCCTTCAGCTTCCGGCCGGTTTCTCTTTCCACTCTCGCGTGGAGCTCTTTGAAGACGGATAACACCTGATCCTTCGACTTCAACGGTGTGGCCCACAGCTTCCGGCTGTGGTCATCTATGAAAGTCACGAAGTACTGCGCTCCAGCATGTGACTTTGTGTCTACCTGACACACATCCGTATGCACCAACTCCAGTGGTGCATTACGTCTCATCAGTGGCCTTGGTTGGAAGGAGGTCCGGTTTTGCTTACCGGCCAGACAATCAGTGCACTTCTCTAAGTGCACGTTCTTCACTGGAATGAGGTTGTCGTCTGCAAGCCTCTTCATCCCCTTCTCGCTCATATGACACAGCCTCTTGTGCCACAACTCACCAGCAGTGTCGGATGCCACGTTAACTTCTTCCGGGCATAACCGGGCATTCATCAGGTACAATGTGTTTACCTTCCGGGCCCGAGCCACAATCAGGCTCCCTTTTCTGAACTTCATGACACCGTTCCGGATGCTACCCGTGTAGCCCTCATCATCTAGCCGACCGGCTGATATCAGGTTCAGTCGAACCTCCGGAACGTGTCGGAGATCCCTCAACAGCAACTTGCATCCGGTTGGTGTTGACAGCCACACGTCTCCTATGCCGACAATTCGGCATGTACCTTCATTCCCCATCCGGACACAGCCGTGATCACCGGCTGAGTAGGATGAGAAGCATTTCCGGTCCGTGGTAAGGTGGAACGACGCTCCGGAGTCTACCACCCAGGTCATCTCGTCGTCGGCAAGGTTTATCTCACTCTCCTCGGTGATGAGCATCAACTCCTCTTCACTTGCCGCGATTTCCATCGTTCCCTTCCGGTCCGTTCCCCTCCGGTCTTTATCGTTCCGGTCCGGGGTCCGCTTCGAATCGATACCGTCGGTCTCCTTATCCTTTCGGAAATGCCGACAGTTCTTTTGGAAGTGTCCCGGCTTGCCGCAATAGAAGCAACTGGGCCTCCCCCTTGACTTTGACCGTGTCCCCGACTTCTCCCGGTTCTGGGGACTACGGTTTCTATGTCTTCCGCGTTCCGATTCGGTAAGGAGCGCTTTGGAGTCGTAGCTCGTATCTTTATCTTTCCGACGCACCTCCTCATCTAGCAAGCTCGACTTTACTCTTGCTAGGGATAACCGCTTTCCTTCTGGCCCGGCGTTGCCCAAAGTGACAACCAACGTCTCCCAGCTATCCGGGAGGGAACCGAGCAGGAGTAGCGCTAGTACCTCGTCGGCGAGAGGTACTTCCAATGATGTTGCCTGGTGTATCAGCCCCTTGAAGGCATTCATGTGCTCCGCCATGCTGGAGCCATCTTGGTACCGGAGTCTTACTAGCTTCCGAAATACCGAAACCTGATTGACAGCATTTTTGTTCTGAAACATTATGCCGATCTTCTCCTAGAGCTCATGAGCCTTGCTCTCCTCATTGAAGTTGTTGTACAGGCCCATGTCGATGAAGCACCGTATGTACGCCGTTGTCTTCATGTGCATCACCTCCAATATCACGGCGTCGATTTTGTCCGGTCTCTTGTCCCCGAACAGAACCAGAAGCCAGAGGTCTTTAGCCATGAGCATGTCCCTCATCTTCGACTTCCATACTGAATAGTTGGAGCCGGTGAGCTTGAACATGCCGCCAAACGATTCGTCCATATTTCTGTGTTGTTTCGCTCTGATACCACTTGACGGGAATTGTGCGCTCCTTCTATGCAACGCTCGGCCACAACCGAGCTTAGGATCATACACAAAAAACGGGAAATAAAGAACGACACAATGGAAGAGAAGAGGTACACAGGATGTTTACGTGGAAAACCCAAACTAAGGGAAAAACCACGGCAGCCCACATGCTGCAAACTATCACTATGTTAGAATGTACAAACAGTGAGTTCATAGAGGCAACGACCTCGTGCTCACGATCTTCGCCACATGCGGCGGTTACAATAGAGGCAACGACCTCTTTCTCTCTATCTCTCTCTGTACATTGTTACGCGTTCTAATCTCATGCGAAAACAGGAATGACAACAACAACAAAAAGTTTGCCCTAAGTCATATTTATACTAATATGACTTTTTCGGCTATTTACAAATATAGCCTCGATGGACTCTCAGAAACATATTTACGAATATGTCTCTTCATCCGGTTCTCATTGGGTCTGCACCATCCGGTTCTCCGTAGCCGGGTACTCCTCATCCGGTCTTCACCGGGTCAGTATCATCCGGCTCTCCGTAGCCGGGTACTCCTCATCCGGTCTTCACCGGGTCTGTATCATCCGGCTCTCCGTAGCCGGGTACTCCTCATCCGGTCTTCATCGGGTCTGTATCATCCGGCTCTCCGTAGTCGGGTACTGCTCATCCGGTCTTCACCGGGTCTGTATCATCCGGCTCTCCGTAGCCGGGTACTCATCCGGTTTTCACCGGGTCTGTATCATCCGGCTCTCCGTAGCCGGGTACTCCTCATCCGGTTCATACCGGGTCTGCACCATCCGGAGGGACCTGTCACCCAACATCTTCCTCTCATATAAACCTCACAACTTCTACTACATCTCGTGGGAATTTGTGTCGTTTGCCACATGTTGAAGGACACTTACATCGACGCATTGTCGGATGGTGGTCACCTCCTTTTTGTTAAGAAGTTTCCATTCCGACTCTAGTACACCCGTGGGTATTTCTGCTCTGTCAATCAGCTCGTACAGGTCTTTGACTATGAGAAGGTCCTCCGTCTTTATCTTCTAGTCTGCATAGTTCTGAGAGTTTAGAACTATCATTCCTAGGAAGCCACTCACACCTTCTTCCATGCTTGCACCTCAAGCTCTAATACTAGTTTGTTGAGAAATGAATTGTCAATCCACAAAAGGAAAGAAGGGAATATGCTGAAATACACAAACTCAGAAGCACAGAAAACGATGTACACAGATTTAATGTGGAAACCCTAAAGCGGGTGAAAAACTACGGAGAACGGAACTTCACTATACAATGGATATACAACAACAAGATCAGAGTACAACACTCTCTACACAAAGTGTTATGATCACAACTATGGCGCCGCTCACTCACTCAAGCTCCCTCACACTCTTTTCTCTTCTCTATCTCGCTATGCTATAGAGGCTCACCCATATATCTGTCTACATGTTCTGTTTGCCCTAGGTGTATTTATACTAATACACAGAATAATAGTCTTACTAATTAGCCGACTCATTCGTCGACTGTCGGGTTGGTCCGACTAGTCGGCTTGGTCATCGACCATCCGGTCGGCCTGACTAGCCAGGTCGTGTCTTCAACCTCGATCAACTCTCTCTGAGTTGACTCCTCAACCGTCAGCTCTAATCTGATTAGTCGGCTCCTCCCACTAGAGGGACATATTCCTAACACAACGTCCCCATCCCAGATCCTGTCCCTCCAAGAGAATGGCAAACTTGAAAACCTTGAAGACAATCGCAATTCTCGACCTCCTTACGAACGAAATTGAAAAGGGAAACGAGAGCTCGCCTAGATAGGCAGATTTAGAGTAGAAAACGCAGGTCTATCAAACCCTAAGTTGCTTCATCATATCCTTCCTCATCATCATATTCACCTTCAGGTTCAGTAGTAACATCCTGGTATTGCTGGTACTCAAAAACTAGATTGTTCATGTTGCTCTAAAATGTCTTCCTAGGAGAAAATGATATCATTATGATCTCTTTGAGGTCTTGGACAACCGTCCACTCATTCTCAAGTAGAGGACAGGAAGAATGGAAGACCAAAACAAGAAAAGGAGGATGAGAAAGAGGACAACAATGAAGATGATGAATAATCAAAGAAAGAAAGAAAGGATGGTGACAAAGATTGGGATGGCCTCTCCAAAGTAGTAGTAGCAGGAGTAGGAAAAGAGAGAAAGGGAATGGAATCTTCCTTTGGGATTCTTAACTTGGCTTTTCCTTCCTTCCTTCTTTCAAATCAATGACACCAAAACTTGCTCTCTATCTCTCAACACCCACACACAAACATGACAAGGTCCTTGATGCAAATTGGGCGAGACAGAGAGATTAGTGATGGAGAGGGAGAGTGAGGGATAGACTTCCTCTTAAGGGAGGGTCGGTCGTTCATGCGTGCCAAATGTCAGGAACAGTACTAAGACAGAAAAGGAATTAGTACTAAAAGATGAGGATTAGTACTAAGAGAGGTGTAGAACTCGCGAGAGAAGGGAAGAGAGAGAGAGAGAGAGAGAGAGAGAGAGAGATATATAGATTATATTATCATCTTCGGAGGTCAAATATGACCTATGAGTGAGTAGTGTCTCTCGATGTTCAAGAACTTTACCAATGAATGTTGCAATCGAGAGTGCACATTGTGGTTGTGAGAGGAATTCATGCAAAGATTGGGCTCGATCGAAGAGATGTGGAAAGCATGGTCGAATATGATCAAAGGCAGAGCATTGTATCAAAGTGTGATACTCAGACTCGCGAACTTGTTTAGGGCAAAGTGTGCATAGCCAACCACTCTCATCACTTGTACCCCAACGCCCTGTTTCACATCGCAATGCATGTGAGCTAAGTCGCATGGAAGCAATGGTTCGAATGGAAGATAATGGTATGGGCTCTAACATGTATGGATGTGTATGATTTCCCCGTTCCGCAAAGAATATGGTTTTGTAGTTAGGTGCAACATGTGTAGTATAATGTGTGAAGCGTGAGCCTCCACATTTGTCCCATGTCATGATACATTGGCGTTGCAAAAATGCCTCATTTACAGAGGAATCTAATGATGCATCATGAAGCAAGTGTCTCGCATCCCATCTACCAAACCATTTTTCTATATCTTGCATCCAACCGAGACACAAAATTTTGCTTTTATGCGTCTTTTGGATCTTTTTGCTTGCTTCCCACGCAGTTCTAGGAAGTCGATGTGAGGGACTTTTTTGAACCTTAAGCATGTATTCAACAACCCTTTCCATGGCCATGATCTCAATGGGAAGCGATCCCGTCTCAAGGAGGAGGGTGTAGGGCGTTTGTTTCTTAACTTGTAGAAACTTGGTAAGAAAATGCTTTTGGACATTTTCAAACTCTTTCCACATAGATTTAGGGATGCTACCGCCCCATACTTCCACCCCATAGAGAAGAACCGGTGTCACCAAAGTGTCGAAAAGATATTTCTTGAGGACCCAACACTTAATATCTCCAAGCTTGCATGTGTTCTCAAATGCATAGTATGCTCACTTGCCCGCCTCTAAGCGGCGTGTAGCACATTCATTCCATCTATGATTTGAAGGAACTTCAAGGCCAAGATATTTGAAGCTTGCCACACATTCAAGTGGCTCATTGTTGTACGTAATGCATGGTTTATCTCTTTTTTGGCTCTTCACAAGCATAATCTTTGTTTTAGAGCTATTGACACTTAATTTAGTATGCATGCAAAAAATTTCCAATGCCTTCATAAGCTTTAAATTTGTGCATCTCCTAAAGTATTTGCAAAAAGCACTACATCATCTGCATATAGCAAAAGCATAATCACAACATTCCCAATGGCAACTTCTTCAACACATTCTTCCTTTGCAAACTTGGTAACCATTTCTTCCAATTCATCAATGCATAGACCAAATAATGTTGGTGAGAGTGGGCATCCTTGCTTAACACCAATAGTGCTTTTGAAAAAATTTGAAAGTTTATCTCTTATGCGCACACAACATATAACCTTCTCATAAATTCAGGAAATTGCAAGCATATATTCACTTGCAACCTTCTCATAAACCTCAAGTTCTTCCATTCGCCTCCAAAGATGCTCACGAGGAACCATATCAAAGGCTTTCTTGAAGTCTACAAAGCAACAATATAAACCTTTACCTCTAAGGTGACTTTCCTCCATTAATACTCGAAGGGTGATAAGGTGATCAATGGTGCTATGGTGTTTCCGAAGCCAGCTTGTCCATAAGCTCTCTTACCACTTTTTTCAGACCATACACTTATCTTTGATTCCATTATACATCCAAATAGTTTTGCCATTAATGAGCCAACCATGATGGTTCAATAGTTGTTTACATTATTTATATATCCAGCTTTATGTAAAGGTTTGATCCAATTTGTAGTCCAATCGTACGACATACCATGTTGCAATGCATCATTAAACATATCGCTTATCCATATATGTGCTTCCTTTCCCGTCCATTTGAGCATTTCAGCCTTTATACATTGAAGATCACTTGCCTTTCGAGAGGCCAATTTCTTAAGTCCTATGCATATATCTTCAATTGTAAAGAAGGGAGGCATATGTGAAAGAGAACCATAACACATCGTCTTTCCGGCAAGAGATAACTCATATAAATTCTTACAATGCATAGATAAGTCGTGAAGAGAGAGAGAGAGAGAGAGAGAGAGAGAGAGAGAGAGAGAGAGAGAGAATGATGATAACAAAAGATATATATTATGTGAAGTGAATATACAGTGGTAGTTAGGAGGCTTAAGACTGGCGTTAAACCGATTTGGTTCGAAATAATGCCTTGTACCTCCTTATATAGTGTTTTCAGGAGTACTCCTGAAGTTTCTAGAATGTTCTAGAGAAATCTGGAATATACATCAATTTTCTATAGTGAAATAATAAATGAAAATAATATTCTTTGTATTATAATGTATAGTCTAATGGCAAGGGCTCGACCCATGTAACCTAGGGTCATGGGTTCGAATCATGACATTATCTCCCCTTTTTGGATTGAGGACCCAGTTTGTCTGGATATTGACGATGGAAGTCTTCAAGAAGAGCGCGAGCATTGGTCACATTCTCTATTGGTTCCCAAGTACACTCTCTAGGATTATATCCTAGCCAATCAACCAAATAGTACAGCTTG
Source organism: Azolla caroliniana (assembly GCF_043228905.1). NCBI lineage: Eukaryota > Viridiplantae > Streptophyta > Polypodiopsida > Salviniales > Salviniaceae > Azolla > Azolla caroliniana. The sequence continues at coordinate 9,285,459 of NW_028230444.1, read as the reverse complement.
TTACGAACAATCTTGGAATCGAGGATGACGGCAACCTCGTACTTAGGTCTATCTTCAAGTTCGATCGGGGGTGGAGATGGTTTGATACGACCTGGGATAGTGCTGTCCTGATCGGGTTCTAGAAGAGAACTATGAAATACCGGATGTATCTGTAGTTGCGGAGGTAGATTGAGACGAAAAGCGACATCATTAATTTTTCCGATAATACCGAAAGGACCCAACCGCCGATAATCCAATTTATTGCATGGGCGAGTAGTCTTGATGTGTCGTCATAATAGCCACACCCAATCTCCAATGTTAAAACTGGATGGAAGCCGATGACAATCCGCATAATCCTTGTGTGTTTGTTGAGCTTGTTGTAAATGAGTAGATAAATCTACCTGTATCTTGCGTAGCCATTCCCAACGATCCTCTGCACAAGGATTTGTGGGTAACCCCGGAGTTTTGAAAAGACACCACCGAGGATGATAGCCCGTATAAGCATAAAATGGTGTGACCTTAGTCGATGAGTGGACAGAGTTATAATACACAAATCCAGTGAAATGGAGAATATCCGCCCAATCATCTTGATGATAGCTTAGAAAACACCGAAGATATTGTTCCAGTGTTTGATTTGTTTGTTTTGCTTGTCCATCTGTTTACGGGTGGTAGCCAGAGGAGAGGTTACAAGTGACCTTGAGCATTTTGAAGAGGTGCTTCAAGAATTTCGAGATGAACTGGGGTCCACGGTCGCTGATGATACTATCGGAGAGGCCATGATGCCGACATACCTCACGCATGACAATTTCGGTGGTTTCTTCACTAGTGATTTCCTTAGTATATGGCAGGAAATGGGCCATATTCGTATATCGATCTACTATTGTTAAATTGCATCGAATCCCTTAGAGACTAGAAGATCTGTGATGAAATCTAGAGCAATGGATTGCCATGGCTTGCTTGGAATTGGTAATGGTTCCAATAAACCATATGGATGGTGTCTTGGCATCTTTGCTCTGCAACATGTATCACATGTCCGAACACAATCTTCGACAAATCGTTGCATATGAAGCCACCAGAATGATCGTTGGACTAAATCTAACGTTTTAGTACTACCAAAATGCCCAGATGTATATGTGACATCACATTTTTGGAGTACTCGAAGGAGACAAGAACCATTAGGAACATACAAGAGCTTCTTAAAGAATAATAATCCATCGTGACATTCGAGTTGTCGATAATCCATACCTCGTTGTTGTGACTGTGAACAAGATGCCTGAGAGGGATCAATTTGTGCTAGAATGGGTTGAGCGAAAACATTTGTCTTCAAGTCCTCATGTAGGATATCGATAATGTGGGAATCCAATGGCATATCAAAAACCCGCATTGCTTGCAGTCGTGTCAGTCCCAGGATTACTTGCTTTTGGTTATCGAATGCTGCCTCATCGGGACGCGGTGCTAGATACGAGCGTCGCGATAATGCATCTGCCTTCCCTTGTTGCTTCCTAGGAAGATATGTAATTTTGAAGTCGAAACAAGTAAGGATTTGGGCCCACCGAGCTTGGCGTCGATTTAATACATGAGCATTTTGGAAGTAGGCAAGATTTTTGTGATCACTGAATATGGTGACTTGATGAGAAGATCCCTCTAGGAAATGCCTCCATTGCGTAAAAGAGTCCATTACTGCTAATAGCTCTTTATCGTGAATTTCATAGTTGATTTCGGCGGCGTTAAACTTGTGTGAGTGGAAAGCCACAAGACATAGCTTTTCATCATTGCCTTGTTGTGAAACAATGCTACCCAAGGCGAAATCTGACGCGTCTGCCTCAATGATGAATGGTTTTGCCAAATCCACATGAGATAGAATAGGAGCTGATGTAAATGCCTTCTTAAGACTCTCAAAAGCCATGTCCACTTCTTTAGACCAAACAAACGACTGCCCCTTCTTGGTAAGCTTTGGGTAATCCTGTATAAACTTGTGGTAGAAATTGGCAAAGCCTAAAAAGCATTGCACATCTCACAACGAACGTGGAGTCTGCCACTCTACCACAGTTTTGACCTTAGCTAGATCCTCAGAGATGCATTCCGAGGAGATTACATATCCTAGAAATTTCACCTAGTTGCACTCGAAGTTACATTTTTCTAGTTTTGCATAAAGACTATGTTCTCGAAGCCGTTTTAGTACTAACAATACGTGAGAAACATGCGCTTCTTGGGTCTTTGAATAAACCAGTAGATAGTCCAAATAGATGATCAAACAAACATCCAAGAGATCTCGAAATATATCATTTGCCATCTTATGGAAGACGATTGGTGCATTAATGAGACCGAATGACATGACCATATCTGGTGTGGAACACGGTCTTCCATTCATCTCCTAGTCGGCTTCGTATGAGGTTATATGCTCCTCGTAAGTCGATTTTTGTGAAGAACCTTGCACCATTGATCTGTTCTAAAAGACTTGAGATAAGAGGAAGTGCATAACAATTCTTGATGGTGACCTTATTCAAGCCGCGATAGTCTATGACGAGACGAAGTGATCCATCCTTTTTCTTGACGAAGAAAATGGGTGCGTCGGCTGGAGATTTTAATACCACGAAGACAAACATTGCTTCCTTACGTCCTTCCTCACGCAATTGATGTAGTGAAATGGTTGCAATCTTATGAGTAGATCCTCATATTTGTCAACTTTTGTTCTCCAATCTATGTGTGGGTTATGTAATTCAAACCAGGGTAACCCCAAGACAATTGGATGATCTCGACTACTAATTATTGTAAAGAATCAAGAGATGGATTCTGTGCAGCGGAATAGGTATGGATTGTGTGTGTGTATGAGAGAGCGAGAGAGAGAGAATACGCAAGGTGAAAATACATTAACAAAGGAGAAAGACTCAACATCATACAAGGTGGGAGGAGGGTGATTTATATAGTCACCCTCTCTCTTCATTAACTACAAGACTCATGGAGCATGGGGAATGTGAAAGCTCATAAGTTATGTGTCATAGAATATGATTCTATGACTCATACTAAATGCTAGACTACAAAGTGGTGACTTAATGGTGACTCTTGACCATTGGAGTGTCTATTCACTCTCAAGGTGAGTTCACACACTCGACCAAGTTGAGCTTGATTCTCAACACGCCCCCTCAAGCTCAAGTCGGGTTGGTTTCAGACGGTATCCGAAATACGCTTGGACTCGCATTTCGAAGTCCGTATCGACTCGCATTTATGCGGAGTTGTGGAATCCATGCTCCAGCTTCCGTTGTGCGTAGTTGCGAAGCCTGTGCTTCGGCTTGCGTCTTTCTTCGCGGCTTTGCGCGGTAGATTGGCTCTTCGCGGCTTCGTTGCGCAGTTGCGGAATCCATGCGTTATTGCGTAGTGTCTTCAGTACTCCCCCTCAAGCTTGGCAGGTCATGGATCGTCAATCCGAGATCAGTCATGAATTGCCATAGCTTGTCGGCTCCTAAGGCTTTAGTGAAGATGTCGGCTGTTTGAAGATTGGTGCTTATGTGTTGTAGGTCGACATCGCCAGCTAGAACGCACTCTCGGATGAAGTGATAGTGCACATCGATGTGCTTTGTCCACGCTTGGAACACCGGGTTTCGAGCCGGATAGATATTGCTCATGTTATCGCAGTAAAGGGAAGTCGGATCCTTGATGGGTACGCCAGATCCTTGAGTATCCTTTTGAGCCATACGGCTTCACATGCGGCCACTGCCGCGCTCCTGTATTCCGCCTCTATGCTCGAAAGAGCGACAGTTGGTTGCTTTTTGCTGCTCCAGGATATTGCTTCGCTGCCGAGGGAAAATACAAATCCGGAGGTTGATCTTCTATCGGCTTTGTAGCCGGCCCAATCGGCGTCTGTGTACCCCTCGAGTCGTATTGGCATCACAGTATTGTAAAGGATGCCGCAATCCATTATGCCGCCAATTTTTGAGGATGTGCCAATTTTTGTAAAGGACTTTGAGGATGTGCCAATTTTTGTGCTCGGCTACTCCGTTTTGTTGCGGAGTGTGTCGGCAAGTGAATTATCGCCGAATTACTTCCTTTCGTAGATACGCCGTGGAATCGTCCGAAAAGTACTCCTTGCCGCCATCCGATCGAAGGCATCATACATGTCGGCCCATGGCTTTCTTGACTTCATTCTTAAAATTTTGGAAGTGTCCGAACACTTCGCTCTTTTGCCGCATCGGGTAGATCCAAGTGTGCATGGAGAAGTCAGCGATGAAGAGCACGTAATATCGGCATCTGCCGAATGTAGCCGTCTGCGCCGGTCCCCATACGTCGGAATGGACTACATTGAGTAAACCTTTGCTCACGTTCCGCTCTTTCGGAAATGGGTGTCGGTGTTGCTTGCCGAATTGGCACGCTTCGCATACACCTTCAATCTCCTTCTCTTTGAATGGCGGGAGTCCGATGACGACTCCTTTCGATTTCATTGCTTTGAGTTTGTTCAAATTGATGTGGCCGATTCGCTTGTGCCATAGCTCTATGTCGGAGTCGGCTTTCGTGCTTCTTGCGAACATGGCGGATTTCATCTCGTGTGAATCGAGAATGAACATCCGCCCCTCTCTTCTTCCACGTGTGATGATTCGGCCCTCTTTTTCGATGAAGCACCCTTCTTGGTCGAATCATACTTGCATCCCTTACATATATGTGTCGTTTGTTGTGCATAGATCAACATGTCCACACACACATACTTCCGCACATACTTTCGAACCTCCATCCACTTGGGTCCTTCCGACCCTTCAGTGTAGTGCGAACGCTACCGATTTCCATGTTTGGCTCTGCCGGCTCCAAATTTATCTGAATTGGTGCGCTTCTTCCAACACTCGCTCTCTTTGTGTCCCTTCTTACCACAGTACCAGCATTCCATTTCGGCCTCTGCTTCCCAATTCCCGACGCCACCTTCACTCCCCCTGCTTGTGGAGGGTCCGGAACTGCTATCGGCATCACCTCTATGCCCTCTTTCTTGATCTTGTCGGCCACCACCATTGCATGTCGATCCACCTCGTCGTCCATGTCCACAGGGCCTATCTTGTGTACAACATCCGGCTATCGGATTGCATGCTCTGTATCGCGCGACAATGTCCCACACATTTTCCCTTGTATTGGTGAGGCCACTCTCAGTATTTGTATCCTCTAGAAGCACTCCAAGGTCTTTCCAGTCCCGGACATCCACGGCTCATAAGAACATGATCACTTTGTGTTGTACGAGGATAGCTTGATCTCTCGCGGACAACCTCCTGAGTTAACTTTCGAATGTTGAAAACACATCAAGGACCTTTAGCCCCTTGTCTGTTGTTTCCAACCAATCTTCGAATCCCCTCCATGTTGCCTTAGAAGAGTCCTTGATAGTGAACGTAGTCTTCAACGCTTCTTCAAACGCCGCCCACGTCGAATTTTTTGTCGTATCCCGTGGATACTCCCTTGAAGCCCATCTGTAGCCACCCGATTGAAGGCCGTCACTAGCAATCCTTCCGATATTCCGCACCGTAGCATCTCCGCCTTGTAGTTCCACAAATAATGTGACACATCCTTCTCGTTGAATTGCTCATTCCGTTGCACGAGCAGATCTACTACCACCGCAATCTCCAACATCTCACGTTGTTCTTGTAGCATTCGCTCGAACATCGTCATCATGTTGTTAGTCTTTTGTTGATTCTCCATCTCCTTGTCACCCCATCTTCATGTCGAGTTCACCAAATGTGTCGTGTCTTTCGACGTCGGATCGTTGTGTGAGTCGGGTGGGAACCGTTGGGGTTTTGGACGAGGAGGATAATTTTTTTAGACAGATGAGAATGAGAATAGATTGTAAGAAAAAGATATAGAAACCTAGTGAATCCCACGAGTGTATTGTATTAGATTAATCAACCCTTAGAATCCTAATAGTATTGGAATAGATTAGAAAAGATAGATTGAAAACCGTGAATTACATGAATATAATCAATTAGATCAATATTTATAAATATTAATAAAACCCAAGAATCAACAACCTATTACAATTTGCTCCCCGCCCTTATATAGTGATGGGAGAGACTAAATGTACTCTACCACATGGTAATCATCATGCTTTTTCTAAAGTGTTCATGCACACTAGATGTGCATGAATCACTTTATCTATTATGCTTTTTCTTCTAATAATAGTGTTCATGCACACATGAGATATGCATGAATAGCTTTTTCAATCATGCGTTTTCTTCTAACTAAAGCTTTTTCCCTAGAAAATATGCATGAAATAAACTTTGTATGTGGGATATCTACTTTTTTAACACTTATGATGTGTTAGTATAATGGTAAGGCTTCAAATTATTAACATGGAGGTACAAGGTTTGAATTTTGCCCTATGTATGTAATGTATATTTTAATATTTTCGTCTTTTTCTTCATATTTATCCAATCAGTTATTTTATAAGTTTTCCACGTACTGTACGAAATACACTACGACAACGTTGATAGATCCCAAGGCATCACATATCTACTTTGTTTTGGTGGTCTGGTCAAGCACCATCATATCCTTCTCTCGGATATTGTTGAGCTCTTGCCTCCTATGGTGTCTTCACATCCTGAATGTAGCCCGGCATCTGGTCGTGCACACAGGATGCAAGGCAGTACAAGACTCTACTTGCTCCTTGTTCCCAAACCGGAAAATCCTTGTGTGCTGACTCTAGTGCCACTTCGTTCGCTCCTTCCACATAACTCTAGTAGTTGTGCCTTAGCAAGTACGGGTGCATCTTGTAGGACCAAGATGCGTAGTTGCTCCTGTCAAGCTTTTCCGTCAAAAGCGAGCTAGCCATTCCTCTGTCCATTTTCTTCTTCTTTTCAGTTCTCAACCGAGTGTTAAGGTTTGTTTGTGTTTGAGTGTTTGTCAGAAGCAGAGGATTCTCAACCCTCACGCTCTAATACCATGTGAAGATTAACGTGCGGAAGCTACACAAATACAACCGGCTCAATCGGTTTACAACAAAGAACGGTAAACACAGAGAACAATGGTGAGAGAGAGAGAGAGAGTACGCAAGAGAGACGGAGACAGAGACAAAGCAGAACAACAAAAACTCAATTTCAAAACAATACTTTGTCTATACATACAAGTGTGCTCAGTGAGCACATTAATACAAGTCCATAAAGGACGGTCATAAGTACTGACAAGTACTTCAATGTTCATAACTGAGCTACCAACACTAACTCCCAAAAATATGCCTATCTACAAGACTAGGATCGTAGGCATCTAACGGCCTACTAGCTCACGCATGGATCCGGCTCTCCGATCCGACTCTCAAATCCGATCCGGGCCTAGTCGATCGGTCTTCATCCGATCCGGGCCTAGCCGATTGGTCTTCATCCGATCTGACCTAGCCGACCAATCTTCATCCGATCGGGCTCTCGGCTTGTTCAGCTGATCCAGCCTACGTTGAGCTTGCTCGCTCAACACATGTCATGGAAGCATAATAAGTGACCTTGGTCATTTACCACGTCTACAATTTATTTCAATTCCTTCTTTGCTAAAAAATAAGCTTTCCTAGGCTTTTGTTCAGCTAGTGATCGTGGGAATATAGCACTCCAATGTAAGCTTTCGAGGCGTAAAGAGTTCCCTGATTCTGAATTCCCACCTCTCCATTTTATGTGGGGCAATACTTCTTTCCAGTGCTTTAGAAGCTTTGAGCTAAATGGACAGCCTGTGATGTGCCCGTCAAGATTTCCAAACACTACATCCCAATGGTTAGTATCCCATGAGCCAAATGACTTGGTTTTCAAATTATCAAACATATTAGATAGCCCTCTTGCCCAAGGTAATGTTTTCTCAGCACATTTTGGCAGTAAAACAGCTTTTCTAGCCAACATATGCAACTACAAATTAAGAATATTTAACCCTCCACACAATTGTAATGTGCATATCTTCTCTAATGATAGGAGTCATACACCTCTATGCAATTGCTTAGAGCACCAAATTTTTCTTATGATTTCTGAGTTAATCTTTTGTATCATGTGTTTCGGCCAATGAATCATAATTAAGTAATACTACATGTAAGCCATGAATATAGATTGCACTATCCTCAATCTGACATGGAGTGGGCATGTTACTATTTGCCAATAGCTTAGCTTTTTTTGACATTTTACAAAACCCATTCAACCTTTCTCTTCCCTATTGCATTCCATCCCAATGGATAGCCAAGATGTCTAACCATTTCATTTTGGCTAACAACTTGACCTGGCCACAAAAGTTGATGCCAACTATATGGTGTCAAGGCTAGGAGTTTGGACTTGTAGAAGTGAATTAACTAGGTAATTAACTAGGGTTAATTAGTGACTAATTATGTGAGTAGTTAAGCAGCGGAGGATTATGTGATATGCGTATGTATGTGTGTGAGAGGAAGAGAGAGAGGAAGTTACACTAATGAACAATAATTTATAAAATGGGGGATGATTAACAAGAGTGTAGCTAAAGACCTTTCCTCTATATTAATTAGCATCATCAAATACAAAAATACCCACAATGAGGTATATATACTTCTCATGCGCAAAGGTGTACATGTGTGAGTAGAATATAGGTACAAAGGTGTAAGTCCTATATTAAATGAACATGGGAGTGGAGGATCTACAATGTCTCCCACTCAAGTACAAAATCCCATTTAAGGCTTTAAGGTCAACACACTAACTAGATTCTATCTAGGTAACTACTAAGTTACGTGTGTTCACTAACTAACTAAATCTAGTTGAGCTTGATATCTCAACACGCCCCCTCAAGCTCAAGTGTGAGGCGTTCGACGTGCGCTTTTGCTTTTGTCGGTGTCAGCCTTTTCGAGGCAATCTCGGTTCCTCCCCCTCAAGTTGGCGACGAAGGCTTGTAGTGTGAAATGGGCGAAGGCCGACTGCTTCCACCCATCCTGGGTCACAAGTCACTTCGGTAGAGCTCTCGAGCTTTTGTTCGGCTGCTACCTTCATCGTGAAGGCATAGTGATGGGCCATATACTTGTTTGTAGCCGAGCCAAGTGACGGGGTTCTTCTCTCTAGGTGAGCTTCGAAGTTTTTCGTTTGCCGATGTGAGCGCCTTCTTTACTCCGGGTGTACGCATGATGGGTACACTAAACTCACTATCTAGTGAGGGAGCTGACACATCTGAATCACTGTCGTCAGGGTGGTCGACTTCGTATTTGGGTATATTATCTTTGCCTTTGTCCAATTCGGCCCCTAGTAGAGATGCGCTTGGAAGGATTGAAGGCTCGTGTGGTTCGCTTAGCTCAGTAGAGCTTGGATTGTCCTTTGGTATAGTACTTGGCCGAATATCATCATCCGAGTTGACATTCAACTCTTCCTCGATCGGGTCGGGTGGAGCTGAATCGGGCTTATACCAAGATGTTGATTCGTCGAAGACTATGTCTCAACTCACCCGAACCGCTCGGGTCGAAGGGTTATAACACTTGTATGTTTTTTGCTGGGATGAGAATCCTCCGACTTCATGTTGGGCTTCTATTGTTTTTCACTCGGAATGCGTACATTCCCAATGCTTCCGAACACTTTAAGGTGCGACAGGATTGGCTTCGGTAAAGTACTTGGCCGAATATCATCATCCGAGTTGACATTCAACTCTTCCTCGATCGGGTCGGGTGGAGCCAAATCGGGCTTATACCAAGATGTTGATTCGTCGAAGACTATGTCTCAACTCACCCGAACCGCTCGGGTCGAAGGGTTATAACACTTGTATGTCTTTTGCTGGGATGAGAATCCTCCGACTTCGTGTTGGGCTTCTGTTGTTTTTCACTCGGGATGCGTACATTCCCAATGCTTCCGAACACTTTAAGGTGCGACAGGATCGGCTTCCTTCCGACAAGGAGCTCATATGGAGTTAGTTCATGCACTCCGTTAGTGTTGCACCGATTCATGAGATAGACAGTTGTGGATGCCGTTTCAGCCCACTAGAAATTCGACATGTGCTTCTCATGCATCATGGCACGTGCAACCTCGAGTATATGCTGATTCTTCCTTTTGGCTACTCCATTTCTTGGGGTGTGTGTTGGCATGAGAATTCTCTCTGAATGCCTTCACCTTGGAGGTAGGAGATGAATTCGTCAAAGAAGTACTCCTTGCCTCCATCCAAGCATAAGCATCGAATGTGCCGACCGGTTTCTTTTTCGACTTGGCTCTTTAGTTTTTGGAAGTGGGAGAGCATTTCGCTCCTCTTCTTCATCAGGAAGATCCACGTGTAGCGAGATAGTCATCAATGAAGATGACGTAGTATCGTCATCCGCCGATCGTCGACGTTTGAGCCGATCCCCATACATCTGAATGTATGATGTCAAGGAGGCCTTTGCTTATATAGCTCTCCTTTGGGAATGGGAGTTGATGTTGTTTGTCAAGTTGACACACTTCGCAAACTCGGATGACTCGTTTCAACTCAAAGGTCGGAAGTTCGATGACGACTCCCTTTGATTGCATAGCTCAAAGCTATTGGAGGTTGATGTGGCTGATTCTCTTGTGCCACAACTCGATGTCAGTTTCGGCTTTGAGACCTTTGGCGCACATGGACGATTTCACCTCTTTTGAGTCGAGAATGAACATTTGACCGTTTCTCCATCATCTAGCTATGAATCGACCATCTTTTTCTATAAAGCATCCTTCGTTGTTGACACGAACTTGCATGCCTTGCTCCACGATTTGCCGATTGAGATCAAATTCTTTGTTATTGTCGGCACGTGCAAGACATTCTTGATGCAATTGTTTTTGCTGTCGTTGCCGAATGGAACGTTGCCGATGTGCCAAATGGATGTGTGGTGTCGTCTCCCGTCTCTATGAAGCCGGGTCGATCCGGCGTTCTTAAGTCACGAAACCACTCTTGGTGTGACGTTGGGACTTGGGCGGGACCACAAGGGTCTTGCACTAGGGAGTACAAAGGGATTGAGAAGACCCGAGGTTTGCTTTACTACAAGACTACTTCCCGAACAAGGGCTCGATGCTCCTTTTGTGGGGCCGGTGGCTTTATACGTCTTTATGAGGAGGACAAGTGCATGGGCACGCCCGAACACTCTCTCATCACAAGACGCCGAACGTACAAGGAAAGGGACGAGAATACAAACACAAATGCTCGTACGTCTTTATTAGGAGGAGAGGTGCATGGCCAAATGCCCGAACGCTCCCTCGTCACAAGAAGTCGAACATCAAGGAAGACACAAAACACACACAAATGCGTGTACGCTTCTCATATTCTTGTAGAAGTGTCATAGTATTTCTCCCCTTGCCGGGAAGCTCAACCCACTCCATTAGATCCCTTTTCGAAATTCTGAGTGAGTCATTAAGGTCGTACTTCTCGAGGAGTCTATCTTCGAAATCCTCCCAATTGCGACAATCCGCTTGGATGTCGAGTACCTGTGCGTGGACTCGGTGTTACCACTCTAGCGAATCCGGTTAGCCGCCAATCTTCGGGGACGTTTCGCATAAGTATTTCGGCCTTATAGGCATCCAAGTAGATCGTGGTATCTCTTCCGTTGAACCAACCCATTGTGCTGACCACTGTCTCTATGGCCCGGTCCAGGCTGGTGATGCCTTCTCGGGCATTTACCAAGCGGTCCACTACCGCCGCCATCGCTTCAGCGAGTTCTCCTCCTTGCATCTTGGATCTTCCTTGCCGCCCTTTCATGTCGGGTTTGCAAATTTATGTCATGAAGTTTCATGTGTGTGTGTTACTTGGGCGGGACCACGGGGGTCTTGGACTAGGGAGTACGAAGGGATTGAGAAGACCCGAGGCTTGCTTTACTGCAAGACCACTTCCCGAGCAAGGGCTCATTGCCCCTTTTGTGGGGCCGGTGGCTTTCGTTGATCACGATTCGTCAAGTTTTCGAGATCACCGCACGAACCAAGTGATCAAACGAGTACAAGCAAAGATGAGCATGCAAGTTGAACACAGAAGGGGACGAGAACACAAACATGACTGCCCGTACACCTTTTTGAGGAGGAGAGGTGCATGGGCACGCCCGAACGCTCCCTCATCACAAGACGCCGAACGTACAAGGAAAGGAACGAGAATACAAACCCGAATGCTCATACATCTTTATGAGGAGGAGAGGTGCATGGGCACGCCCGAACGCTCCCTCGTCAAGGAAGACACAAAACACGCACAAATGCTTGTTCGCCTTTATGGGAGGAGAGGTGCATGGGCAAGCCCGAACGCTCCCTCGTCACAAGACGGTCAAACATACAAGGAAGACGCAAAACACACGCACAAATGCTCGTACGCCTTTATGAGGACAGGTGCATGGGCACGCCAAAAACGCTCCCTCGCCACAAGACGACCGAACATACAAGGAAGACACAAACACATGCACAAATGCTCGTACGCCTTTATGAGTACGAGAGGTGCATGGGCATTGCCTGAAACACTCCCTCATCACAAGACGGCTGAACGTACAAGGGGACGAGAATAAAAGAAAGAAAACATGAATGATATTGGTTAAAGAAGTAAATAAGTGTTTGATTGCAACACAAGAGTGCCCTTTGTAAAATAGGGTTTGATTACAAAGTGGCGACTTCTAGTTAGCCACAAGCTCAACAAAACACAACTAGTGAATGCCCTTCGAGTAAATCCGAACATCGAGCACGAACACGAAGAAGATGAGCACACGAGCACACCACACCACAAAAATGCCGACCCCAATGAACCACAACCACCGCCATGACCACCCAAACGGCGAGCACACGGGCTCGCAACGACAAACGGGGGAGCAACACCAAACCAACGAAGCTCAAGCTCACGAGCATCATAAACGACCTGAGCACTTCAAGCGTCAACACAAAGAAGACAAGCACGTAGCGATGAGGGGATGAAGGGGTATGAGATGAAGAAAAATGGTGAAGATGAAGGTGAAGAGCGCCGAAAGAAAAATGGTGATAGTCTCCTCCTCCCCAAAATGCCCTCCCAAATGAGCCCCCCTCGACCTCCTTTTATAGGAAAAAAGGGAAGGGGGGTCGCCACATTGTCATACCAGATTTGAACCGTGCACCTTTAGGTGGGAGTCAATATATCTATGCACTAGCCCATTTACTCTCTATTATTCATAGTACAATCTTATTATTTACAAATCCATAATCTGTCTCCTCTCTACTTTTCATCTCCCCTCTCTCTTACTTTTCACCTCTCCTCTCTCTTTTACGCTGTTGTGAAGATTTTCGGCAACGGTGTGAAAATCACGTGTAACGAGGAAAAACGAGAAGGTGCAATATGCACATGTATGGAAGGGGTGATGGTTAATGTGCACGTGTGATGTGTGTTTAGGTGATCATTACACATATATATATAATAAGCCTAACGCATACAATGAGGTGCAAGTAAAGGTTTTGAACCTTACACCTCCAAGATAGGAGGCAATAGACATACCATTAGACTACGTTGTTTCATTTGAAAGTTAAATTTGTTCATTGTATATTTCATACAAAATTGTTTGTACATGAGAGCTTAGATAAGGTACATGGTCATCATGCATCACATGTGATGCATGAGCGCCAAATGGTGATCATGCATAGCATGCATCTCATGCATGGTATGTATGTACTACACCCTCACATGCACATATGCATGGGGGCATCTATATAAGAAGGAGAGAAAGAGAAAGAGGGGGGAGACAATGTATGCAATCAATAATAATTAATAAGTTCTAGTTATCTCGTTGGCAAGGTGTCTCCTATCTCAATTTCGAAGTCAAAGTTTCAAACTGGGAATAGGAATTCCCACCTGTATCTATCTATCAATTTATATCTTGCGCTAGTCCTTCCACTTTGTGGTTCCGTTATCAATTTCGTTGCTTCGTGGTTCCGTTATCTTGAACAATCCCATCATCAATCCTCCATAACCACTAGCGGATAGAGGCCCGGTGCTTGTCCGCGCTTGTGATGCGCACATCACGACGTTTGGCACGTGTGTCACGCGCCATGCGACATCTATTTGGTGAACCCGACATGAAAAACACAAGGTGGTAATGGAGGCATCACGAATTATGGATGCGGTCTTGGATGCTTATGACTTAGAAGAGTTTATAAGAAGAGAAGGTGGGCCAAGACTGATAATGCTTCCATTTATAAGGAAGGCCATTGAAATGATGTTGTAGGATGATAAGGATAGAGCGATGGATTATCTCAAGTTGGCAAGGCAAGCTGAAAATCTAGGAAATGTTATTTGGGATGTGTATAATGATGGTGTTGATGTTGTGAGCATGTGTGGGAAGGATGGGATTAAGGTTGATAATGTTGAGGATAATCTAGAAAATGCTATGATGGTTTGGGATATGTATAATGATAATGTTGGTGTTGTGAGTGTGTTTGGGAAGGATAATTTTAGGGTAGATGATATTGAATATTATGGTTATCTCATACAAAAAGATTCGGTGATCAAAGATGTCGTTAACACAAAGGATTATTATAATGATGATGTAAGTATAACTAACATTGAGGTTGTTATCGAAGAAGATGAGGTTGTGGTAAAATGGATGGTTATTACTTGTAAAGAAGAAATGAAAGAAGTGATTATAAAGACAACACATAGGAAGGAAGGAAAAGATGCATCAAGATGGTGGGATATTCAACTAAACAGAGGAGGTTGTATTGCCAACATTTCTATCTCCCATCTCAAAGAAAAGGATTGGCTAATTAGAAGAAGCAACCGGTTTTTAGATTCGTTTTGAGAAGACACATCGTCAACACCCCAAGAAGATCGAAGAAGAAGGTTGGGTATTGGTCTGCAACAATATCTTTGACAACCAACATAAGACGACAAGAAAGTTTGCAAGAAGGTGGTTCGGATCATATGTGGAGCTAGACAGATCAAGGCTCGTCATACCGATTGCGGGAAAAAGACTAAAGATCTTCAAGAAATGACAAGGTGAGGGTCCCGAACTCGATGATCTCAACAATGAAGATAGTAAGGCGAAACCCACAAACGTGAGCAAGGTCAACGAGGACATGGAAGAATCTCACACCGTAGCCGAAATCTCACATTCTCTTCTTGGCACGTATCGGAGGATGTGCGGGTTGGTGGGGGTGGATGTCGTGAAGATTTTCGGCAACGGTGTGAAAATCACGTGGAACGAGGAAAAACGAGAAGGTGCAACATGAACATGTATGGAAGGGGTGATGGTTAATGTGCACGTGTGATGTGTGTTTAGGTGATCATTACACACATATATATATAATAAGCCTAACGCATACAATGAGGTGCAAGTAAAGGTTTTGAACCTTACACCTCCAAGATAGGAGGCAATAGACATACCATTAGACTACGTTGTTTCATTTAAAAATTAATTTTGTTCATTGTATATTTCACACAAAATTGTTTGTACATGAGAGTTTAGATAAGGTACATGGTCATCATGCATCGCATGCATCTCATGCATTGTATGTATGTACTACACCCTCACATGCACATATGCATGGGGGCATCTACATAAGAAGGAGAGAAAGAGAAAGAGGGGGGAGACAACATATGCAATCAATAATAATTAATAAGTTCTAGTTATCTCGTTGGCAAGGTGTCTTCTATCGCAATTTTGAAGTCAAAGGTTCAAACCGGGAATAGGAATTCCTACCTGTATCTATCTATTAATTTATCTTTAATACTTCTCGCTTGCGCTAGTCCTTCCGTTGTTTCGTTGCTTCGTGGTTCCGTTATCTTGAACGATCCCCTCATCAATCCTCCATAACCACTAGCGGATAGAGGCCCGGTGCTTGTCCGCGCTTGTGATACAACTTTGATGAAATCCGGAGCACTGCAGAAGGCATTCGGGAAGCTACGGGATGGGAGTGCCCCGTAGATAAGAATAGCGTATACACCCTATGCCAATTACATGAGGTGTACGTAGATGAGAAACAACAACGCACAAGTGATGTGGTCGGACCCTCGAAGACACCGGAGCTGGAATTCCGAAGGAAAACGAAAAGGGAAAACGATTCCAGCATTCAAACTCGCCTCAGTCATCGAACAACAAACGAACCTAAAGAAGGTGTTCGAAGAGAGAATCCTTGATAGTCATGTGGAATTTTCTCTCCGGGAATTGCTCGAAATAGCAAAGAAAGAGTTCCATGATCTCCTTGTGGATCTCGTGAAGAGAAAGAGGCAAGCTACGGAAGATTCAAATACTCCAAAGGTGAATGCAAATATGATTCTAATGAACGACACGGAAACGGAGGACGAAATTCCGAACTCCCACTACACAAAGACACATTGGGCACGAACAACTACAGAGACTCTAGTCCGAATTGGAAACATCAAAGAGCTCGTAGTCGCATTGATTGATCATGGATCGGAGATCAATCTGATGTCCAAGGAGTTCTACTGGAAAGGGAAGTGGTCGATTAACACCAGTCATGGATGGGAGATCCGGGCAGCTACTGAAACAATGGAGGACCTATTTGTGGCTTGTCCGGATATGACAATGAAGATCAGAGATGTAGAGATTGACCAAAATTTCTTCGTGCAAGATGAGGTCTCGCATTCCGTGATTCTCGAGCAACCCTTTATCACGGCTTCACGGATGGAAAAAAAGGTGCTCGATAGCGGAGCGGCTTTTGCACGGATTCGAAGCCAAAGCGGAGGGAAAACTGTCCAATTCCTAACTGTGCCATCAAATCACGAAAGGAACAAGAGAGAGCTCTTGTCCCAAACAAAAATGGATTTTTAAGGCACACTGTTGTGGAGTGGGGAAATGATAGTCCGAGAAGCCCTAATACCCCACACAGGAAGAAAACCCTCAGAGCGAAACAAGTGCGGATTAGTCCAGATGGGGCATCTACGTTCATGGCCGTGACCGGAGTAATGAGAAAAGAATTCCGGAATATGCAGGATGAGCTATGGTCTGCATCAATTATAAAAGAAGATGAAGAAATCACTGGAGTAATCGAAGAAGTGTTCTACGGAAGCACACTACAACGGCTTGAAGAGCTTTTGGAAGAGAATCACCACGGAGACCGGGTAGTTCCGATGGAATCGGTCAAGATGTACAATATCATTGTGGAAATGGGGTCGGATGCGCCCCGCAAAAAAGAAGCAATGGTATGTACGAAATATAAGACCGTGGAAAAGAAGTTGAAACCATTTGTGGGACCGTTACCCGCCAATAGTGAACAAAAGATGAAAGAAGTCTTAGAAGATCCGACACTTCGGAAATCCATGGATATTGGACATACATTTACTGATGAGACCCGGAAGAAACTCCGGATTGGTGGAGGCAGGTTCCTCTTAAAGAATGAAGAAGAACGATTCCGTGAGATGTTGGAGCAACATGAAAAAGCATTCGCATTCACACCAAAAGAGATAAGGTGTGTTGATCCAAAGATAGTGAACTGATGGTAATCTTCACGATTGATCATGTGTCATGGAACTTGAAGCCAATTTCAGTGCCACGGGCACATATTCCGAAAATCATTGAATTGCTCAAAGAAAAGGTGGCCATGGGGATTCTAGAGCCATCAAACGCTCCATACTCAAATCGATAGTTTACAGTTCCGAAAAAGAATGGGTCACTCTGGTTCATTCAAGATCTACAACCGGTGAACAAAGTCATGATCCGGAACTTTGGAGTCGGTCTGATAGTGGATGAATTTGCAGAAGCATTTGCCGGTCGTGCGATATACTCTATCGGAGACCTATACTCTAGATATGACCAATTCCAATTAGTTATGGATAGTCGGACATCACTACAATGCGAACGCCGAAAGGATTAGTTCGGATGTGTACGCTTCCACAAGGAGCGACGAACTCAGTTGCACAGATGATGAATGCAATGAACAAGGTGCTCCGCGACTACATTCCAGAGATAATGATGCCATTCCTAGATGACATTCCAATAAAAGGATGTGCGGTGGAAGAAAAGGATGAGACTATGGATGATCGGGGATGCCGAAAGTTTGTGGTTGACCATATTTGCGGTTGCAAGAAAGTGCTACAAAAGTTAGAATATGTGCACTTAACACTATAAAGAGACAAATCGGCATTCGGGCAAGAAGAGATATTGGTAGTCGGACATCTATGTGGGCCCTATGGCCGAAGACCATCACCAGTCAAGATTGATGCGATTCAAGCTATGAAAGAAATATGCGACTCACAATCCGAAGTCCGTAGATTTCTTGGTGATGTGCATTCTATCACATATGGATTCCACACTATGCACACATTGCAAACCCACTCTATCACTTGTTGCGGAAGGGTAAGAAGTTTGAATGGAGACCGGAACATACCAAAGCCATGAAGAAGCTCAAGAAAATACTACGGAGAGCAGAAGCACTTAAGAAACCGAATTATGACCAACCAATCATAGTAACAGTTGATACAAGTCCAACCGGGATCAGATGGGTCATCAACCAAGTCGACTCGGATGGTTCACGTTATCCAATTCGATTCGAAGCAAAGATTCTCAATGAAAGGCAACGTGGGTATGCACAAGTTAAAAGAGAGCTATGGGGAGTCGTGTCGGCAATAAAATCGGATCGGGATTATTTGATCGGAGCCGAAGTAGTGATCGAAACGGATTGTCTTACGATATTAGGGATGATGCGATGTTGCACGGTACCGGATGTGACTATGCTAAGATGGATTGCATATGTAAAATCACTTAATCCAGGCATCCGACACATCTTTGGAACAGAAAACACGGTAGCGGATATGATATCAAGGGCACGGTTCAAAGACGAAGTAGCTGAATCGGATAATGAAGAAGTTTCCGAAGATTACTTTACTTCGAAGCACATATGTCGGGTGAACGTAATTCCGAAGTTCCGAGAAGAAGAATATGAGGGAGAAAGCTTACTGTAAAGAATCGATGGTGATTCTTGTGCAGCGGAATAGACTAGAGATATGTGTTGTGAGTGTGTGCGTATGAGAGAGAGAGAGAGAGAAACACAAGATAGATAGATTTTGAACAACAATAGAATACTCAAGAAGATGTATATTACAAATGAGATTAATCGACCTAATTGCAAAGTAGGAGGAGAGTGCTTTATATAGTCACTCTCTCTCTTCATTAACTACCGAAGCTCATGGGTCATGGGGAATGTGAAAACTCATTAGTTATGTGTCATAGAATATGATTCTATGACACATAGTTAATGTGTAGATAAGAGTGGTGACTTTTGACCTTTGAGTGCACACTCTCAAGGGTGTGTTCGCACACTAGACTAGGTTGAGCTTGATTCTCAACACTTACTAATCGGGAAAGTGTTGCAAGAAATCGAGGAATCATCAGACAATAAAGAAAATAGAGCCGAGATTCGACAGAAGAAACGACAAGTTCGCAAGTTCTTCTTGAACAATGGATTGATTTGGAGAGAGCCAAAAAGACTGGATGGCATACCATTCCGAGTAGTTGGCACAAAGGACCAACAGAATCAGGTAATATCCGAATTTCATGAATCCGATTGGACTAGACATAGGGGAACATGGGCGACATTTGCAAAAATCAAACAAAAATATTGATGGAAGAATATGTATAAGGATGTAGCAGAGTTCACGAAAAGCTGCAAGAAATGTCAAATCTACTCCGGAGTACAACATCGGGACGAATTACACCCAACATTCTCACCGACAATCAATTTTAAATGGATGGTCGACATCGTGGCCATGCCAACGGGGATCGGACAAAAGTACTTGGTGCTAGCTCGGGAGGATCTGACGAACCAAGTAGAAGGTCGATGGTTACGGAGGAAAACATGTTTTGCAGTATGCCAATTTCTTTTGGAAGAAGTGTTCTACAAGTACGGGTGCATAGGACAAGTAGTTGCAGATCAGGGAGAACTTGATTCCGATAAAGCTAGGGAATTATTTGCCAAACATGGAGTTCGGTTGACACTAACCACGGCATACAATCCAGAAGCAAACGGGAAGATCGAACGAGGACATAGTCCAATCGTGAAAGCACTTACAAAAGCATGTGACGGAAGGGTGAAGAATTGGCCACAAATGCTTCCGTATGCACTATGGGCAGATCGCACAACACATTGTTCCGTGACCGATTATATGCCAGCAAAACTTATGACCGGACAAGCTCTGATAATTCCTATGGAAACCGCAATTGCAACATGGACAGTGCTACCATGGAAGGAAGAGATAAGCCGGGAAGAACTACTAGTGATCCGGATACGACAGGTAGAAGGAAGACCGGAAGACGTAGCAGAAGCGATACGCCGACAACTAGAAGCGTGATTCCGAAACAAAAAACAATTCAACACAAAGCATCGTCTACGACCATAGAAGATTGAAGAAGGGGATTGGGCGATAGTCTACGACAATAGTTTGGAACATCATCACAACTCGATACGAAAATTTGCTAAAAGCTGGTTCGGACCATACGAAGTTCGAAAGGTATTCGGCAATGGAACATACCGACTATGTGAGTTGGATGGGACAATAATACGGGTACCTGTAGCGGGGAAACGAGTGAAGATTTTCAAGAAGCGAAGTTACGCCGAATCACATGTATCTTTAGACAACACCGATACAAGGGAGCAATCGAACAAGAGTTACGGAAGTACGAAAAGCAAAGAAAGTGGGCTAGAATTAATAATTGACATAGGGGAAGAGACTGAGGATACTGCATATAAAGGAGAATAACAAATATCGACAACTTCGGCACATACCAGAGGATGTGCAGGTTCAGAGGGGGCGAGTGTCGTAGTGTATTTCGTACACTACGTGAAAAACTTATATAACTTACCTGATTCAATAAATATGAAGAAAATATTAAAATATAAATCACATGCATAGGGCAAGATTCGAACCTTATACCTCCATGTAAACAAACACAAACCTTACCATTATATCCCATATAGAAAACTTATTTTGTGAATATTTTCTAGATAAAAAAGCTTTAGTTAGAAGAAAATGCATGATAAAAGAAAAAGTTACACATGCACATCTAGCGTGCATGAACACTATAGTTCATAAAAAATGCATGGTCACTTTTAGAAAAAGCATGTTAGAGAAAGCATATAGTCTATTAATAGAAAAAGCATGGAGTTGATAGTTAGAGAAAAAACATGGATTCCTAAGACTCTCTCATCACTATATAAGGATGGGGAGTATAATGTAATAAAGGGTGAAAATCTTTGTGTAAAGTCTTTATGTTAAAAGTCTATTGTAAGTGTGTGCAAGTGTGCACAATAGTAAGTGTGAGTATATTTATATGTGTAAACACATGCACATTTATGTGAATGTGTGCAAATATGTAAAGTGGGTCTAGATTGTTAGAAGGTTATGTAACTAACCTACAAGCCTCATTGGATGTTCTTGGATTTTGATCCTCATGTAATGTACCTATATAACCCCACCATAGGGGACATGAATGAGTAGAAGTTTTGCCTCTCAATAATTGTGTCTCTCTATCTTCCTCACGCTCAACCCCTTGGGAGGGGGGTAGAGCTCTTCTTGGCTCCACCCCCCACCCATCAACACATTGCACAATCATCCACCTCCCACGTTGATCATTATAAGAAACCGTTGGATTTAGCTCATGTTTTATGATCATAAACACTCTAGATGTCAAAACCTCCAAACGAACCAACTTGACCACAGAATTCAAGTTGTTTATGTTCTTGAACACAAATTACATCTGCTTGATAAGAGATAATATGGTTCCAAATTAGTTTCCATTTACTAGGGTTACAAAGACCTCGTATATTGAAGGAGACACATTTGACTTGTTTATGCATGGTTAATATGGTTGAAGATGTAAAACAAAGCAAAATACTAACCTGACTGCATATTCGTATTGCCGCCATGTTTATTTGCATGAAGACTAATATCTGCATTTGATCCTTATTTGTAAATGTCCACATATGAGCCTCTACTCACCCTTTTCCATGCTTCTGAGACTGAAGAGAGCATTGAAGCATGAGTGTAGTTCCTCACCACCACATGTGTCTTGCTTCTAAAGGATTTCTTAGATATTTGCCATCCTTCAGTGGTTTCTTTTTCCACATCAGAGGCTAGTCTCAAATCATGCATGTTTGATTGCACATTACCAGTTATTTGTAGGACTTTACTTTTCCCTTTGTCTTGTATACTTGGTTTTTGGATGGGTTGCGTCATAGATTGGTTGGTTGCCTTTGAAGAAGAAACCTGGCTATTTTCTTTCAGTGATGCAAGTTTCAACATTGCGGTTTCAGGTGGTTGAATAGTCAACATTGGGCATTTTGATTGCATATGACCAAACTTGTTACATGTTTAACATGCACCTGCAAATTTGCCCCATTTTAGCCTGAAAGGTCTTGCACCAATAGTTGGATCATCTGAGTTGAGGGTGATACCTTCCAAGATCGAAACATCGATCTCCCAAAGAATGCAAAAATGATTAAAAGTACTTGTAGTTTTTGAGGGGCATACTACTCTCCTCATTCCAGTTGCGATTGTAGGTAACAAGTGATTCCAATTTCGTGGAAAGTCAAGCACTTCCACCCAAACAGGACATTTGTGACGAATTAGCCATTGATAGTCTTTTATCAAAGACCACGACAATGCATGAACCATTTGCTCTCTATATGTTAAAGGAGATTCTTCAAGTAATTGAGTTTTGTACTTCGGTTCTGATAGCAACACTTCGTAAAAGCCTCTAGTGGCAAAATAAACTCCACTAAATGCATTGACTTAAAACATTACATTTATCCATTGAGCTACGTCATTTGCAGAAGGCATCTTCCCAGGAAAAAAGAGAACAATAGCATTTGACATGTCACTTTTAAAGGATTCAACAAGTCTTGTGATGGGATAGTAAATGTCTTGCTTGGCAAAGGCCCATCCCATGTCTTTCTGGCCTCTACAAAGTACTCTACTAGGCTATCCTGAAACCATTGTGTATCTACAGGATCTTCTATTATTTATTTCCTCTTCTTATTCCATATAGAAGATGATTGAACAATCCTTGACAACAATAATGTGGTTGAAATGTAGAGAGGTCTGACAACGTTAATGAGAGGAGCAAACTTGGTGTCTCACAACTTAGGTCGAAATAGGCAGGTCCTGAAGTTCTCTCTCCACTCATATTTGAGTGAATCTAACATGCTCAATCCATCCGGAAGGTGCCAAAACCCTCAAAACGACTCAGACCTCATTCGATTCTGACTCTGTATGAGGGAGATTTGAAAGGTAAACTCTCTCTTTGTCTTTCACGCCACGCTAGGTTGTATTCACACCATCTACCTCACCCAGTCCCTCGCTGAAATCACATTTAGACTTATATCTAGTGAAACTCGAACACTAATGAATTGCCCAAACTTAATGCACCGTCCTCTTGTGATGTAGCCACACTATGCAACTGGCTACTCAAAATTGGCTTGAATTTTATGCTCACATGTGGATGTTCAAGGGTTCGTTTCTTGATCCGCATAAGGTCTAAGGACCATGCATCATCATGAAGAGATCAAGACGACTGACGACTGTGTGGCGGCGGAGAGAGAAGGATATGGCCGCGACTGCGCCTTCGTGCCATACGAGGGAGGGGTATTTGGCTCTCACTCTCAATCCCTTCAAATGGTCCGTTTCACACCAGACCATGACCTAAGTAAGGTGGAGAAAAAGCCCATATATATATATATATATATATATTAATATACATATATAGAGAGAGAGAGAGAGAGAGAGAGATATAGATAGATAGATATATAATGCCTCTCCCTTCTCTGTGAGACTCTGTCTCTGCTGTGTCGTGATTCTTCAGGCACAGAGGAAATCGATTGCATCGCGAACGCCATGGCACCATCGCACCAGGATGAAGGGCAGCCTCTCATCATAGGCTACCCCGCAACCAATACAAACCCTTTTGATGGATCACCTCCGCTTTTCCTCCTTCCTTCTCGCCGACCCCACCATGGCCACCACCACATACGATCGACTTCCTCCTCCTCCTCCTCCTCCTCCTCTTTCATATTTTTCTTCTTCTTTCTGTGCTTAGCAGTGTTTTCTACATTCCTCATATGGCCTCGCACCATCAAGATGTCAGAAGTTGACTTAAATTTGAGCAAAATACACTTTGATGTGAAGAAAAAAGATAAAGATTCTCTCATCCCACAAGTGTATCTCGACATGTCTCTCGATCTTCTTCTTCGGGCCTGGAACCCTAATTTCTTCGGCGTCACATATGACACCCTAGATGTGAAAATATTGTTTGAAGGGGATGAGATCGGTCAGGTTCGATCAAATGGTGTGATTATGAAGCCACTTAGTAGCTCTAATGTGAATGCCACACTTGACCTTAATGGGTACCAAATCACTAGTAACGTTCTGAAGCTTCTTGTTGATATTGCTAGTGGAACTTTGCCCCTTCATACTATCACTAGTTTCAATGGACATATCAACATGCTTTTGTTTCGCCTGCCTCTTGAGGTAAATCCCTAGTTTTTCTGACATCCTTAATAATGTTGAATTTTTTTAATTTTGCATAATAAATGAATGTGGTAGTTATAAAAGTCTGTGATTAAGTTGTAGTCTATTTTCCTTATTGATGTTAAAAATCCATATACGAGTAGTAGATGAGCAAGTTAGAAACCATCAAATCATACCCTATTTACCTCCTTGATGATAGAAATTCGAATATGAGTAGTAAATGAAAATTTTGGAAGACATCAAAAGATAGGCTCCTAAACCTCAAAATTCATGAATGGTTGTAAATGATTTATTTGTATCCATATTTTTCCTTCTCGATGTTAAAGTTTTGGATACGGATAGTAAATGGATGTTTAACAAGCTCTAAGAACGGTGCAAATAAGAGTATTACTCTGTGAAGAAGAGGAATGAATGCTTCAAAAGGTAATGCTTTGATGCAAATTCGTTCAAGGTTCGGGAATCATTTTCAAGGTCCTTGAAGCCTCACCATAAGCTGATTTCCAGACATAGATAACGTATGCCCCTCAAATGGCAATTGAGCCGATTTCAGAACTGTTGTAATTGAACACCAAATAACTACGGGATAAGAAGAAATAGTGATTTCTCGCTATCAGAAAGTTGAGAATGATGGAACATTATAAAATTCTTGTTTCTGACATGATATGTCTATGTTATATCCTTAGAGGGGTGAAAACTGGCATATGTTCAGCTTCACAAGTAGCCCAATCTTTTGAATGGATAAACAACATTAAACCTAGAACAGCAGAAAGAGGAAAAGTACACAATTCGCTGATAGATTATATTCTCATATCCTATGTTAAAGAAAATTTGTCGATATCTTTAACTATATCATAGTTCTTTGAAAGTCTACTATCGCCAATTCCTTTGAAGCTCACTTTCAGTTGTATGAGAAGCCGCACCATCACCAGCCAAGCTTGAATCTCCCTCTTTCAATTTTTCTTTCGCCATTCTCTGTTTTCCTTCACCAATATAGTGACTGTACCTTTTACAGCAATTATATTTTGCCTTCTGCATTTTTTCCTTACTAAAGATAGATTTTCCTTCTTCGTTTTGCTTTTTACAACAATTATATTCACTTGGCCTTAGATTGAGTTTGGCATTGCCTTTTATTATTCCTTTAGTTTGAACTATAGGAGTTTGACCAATTCTATGATTAGGATTAGATTTATTTTTCCTTTTCTCCTCTTCTTTCAATAATAGTTAATGAAACCTTCAAATGGATTTGATTTTTCCTTACTACGCATTGATACAATGTATTAAATGTGGGAAGCTTCGCAGGAAGGCAGAAAAGATCTAAAGTCTTGTCTATCATATATTTCTCTAGACTGATCAAGTCAACTTTGAGCAGTCTCTCTCTCGTAGATCTTGTACCTTTGTTACATGACCTATCATTTTATGTATCTCCTCGTATCAATACAATCTAATGGTTTCTTCAATAAGGCAATTCTTGCTTCATTCCATAAGTAGAAAAGGTATGAAGCACTTCCCAAGCTCTCTTTGCTGTCAGATGCAATCAGATGTGTTGAATAATTGACCTCTTAAGTGCAAGAGAAATTGCTCCACTCATCTTTAGTACCCCACCTCTTTTGTTCTTGGGTAACAAGATAGGTCAGTATGGTTGGAATGGCAAAACTTCGTGCATTAGGAGAAGTAGAACCCACATGATTGGTTCATCACCAATCATGTGCTCTCACAAGCTCTTTGAGAGGAAATATGTTTTCGCATGGAGCACCAGAACAGTAGATTGGTTCCATCAAGTTTTGTGTTCTTGAGATGAGACTCTAAAAGTATCTCTCATGAGTTTGGGCCATAGTTGGATACTGGTATGAAGCAATATATAAATTGATCTACACAAAACAAAATCCTAATCACGTATGTGAATGAAATTCTATATGACAAACCACAAAATGAACCCTTTGGTGAAAACCAGATTGCATATTTGAAATTGAACACTTAGAATGAAAGTCTGGCTGAACCCATGAACACTTCCAGAAGATAGGTGTCTGGCTAATGCATGTGGCTTCAAATGCATTGGATGACTAGAATTACTTCTGAGGAAATGTCTAAATATTGCGGCATACAAAAATTTGCTAGTCAGATTTGAATATCTAGAGAGGTAACCATCGATTAGGGGCTGAGATATTCTTGTACCATTTTTTGGAATTGGTCCACTAACCATTTTTGGTGAAAACCAGATTACATATTTGATATTGAACACTTAGAATGAAATTCTGGATGAACCCATGAACACTTCCAGAAGATAGGTGTCTGGCTAATGCATGTGGCTTCAAATGCATTGGATGACTAGAATTACTTCTGAGGAAATGTCTAAATATTGCGGCATACAAAAATTTGCTAGTCAGATTTGAATATCTAGAGAGGTAATCATTGATTAGGAGCTGAGATATTCTTCTACGATTTTTTGGAATTGGTCCACTAACCACTGAATCATCAAAATCAAAGAATGCTTTTATGAGGATGATCAAATAATAGAATCTAACAAAGCTAGAATAGTATTATGCATGATAACAAAGGTAGAATAGTGTTATACATGGTAATGAAGGGCTTTTATATCATTTCACATACAATTCCTGTAGTTTTGCCGTTATGAGATGTACCTTAACACCCAAGGCACTTTATTTAGGTTTTATGATAACTGATGCCATATAACATTTGATCTATGATAAAGGAGCAATCACCTATAATTATAAATCCTACATAGTTTTCTGACAAGGTAGACAAGCAAATGGGCTCTAGAATATATGGGTGAGTGTGAGTTGCCCGTTTGAAGATGAAAATGGTTTTGTAGTATGGGGCAGCATATGTAATATAATGTTTGAAGCGTGAGCCTTCATTTCTCTACCAAGCCATGATACATTGATGTTGTAGAAAAGTCATTCGTAAAGGAGTCTATTGGATTAGCATGAAGCAATTGCAATTGATCCATCATGCAAACCATTTCTTTATAACTTTAAAGGGAAGCCAAGCATGACCTGTGGGACGAAACAAGTGTTACAAAATCAGCTATATCCAGTTGTGCATATAGAGAGCCCAAAATATCGGGGTCATATGTTCAATCCCTACATTCTGCAGTGGCATCTATTAAAGAAGGGAATTTATTGAGATTTGAACATGGGTGCATGGGATGGTAAAAAAAACCTAGCTTAACATAGATAAATAGATATATAGATGGATAGATTTTATTATTGTCCTTGTTGATAAAATATGACCTATGAACTAGAAAGAAAGAAAGAAAGAAAAATATATTAATGTCTTTTAAGAGGCCAAAATGGCCTATAAGACCAAATAAGAGATTACATCTTGAGTGTTTTCTCGTCTTTGAGAACAAATCAAAATAAAATAAATATTACACAGTAAATATAAAAGTAAATAAGATGAAAAGAGAAGAAACGAGGGAATCTGGTTTTTGGCACATGTGAGATTCTCAAGTTAGGTATATTGTAGCTTTTGTCTTCAGAAGATCTCTAGCATAGGTCGATCCAGAATGGAAATGTCTCTGAAGCGAGGGAAGCACCTACGATG
Source organism: Azolla caroliniana (assembly GCF_043228905.1). Classification (NCBI taxonomy): domain Eukaryota; kingdom Viridiplantae; phylum Streptophyta; class Polypodiopsida; order Salviniales; family Salviniaceae; genus Azolla; species Azolla caroliniana. The sequence continues at coordinate 9,257,574 of NW_028230444.1, read as the reverse complement.
GCGGGAGATAATGGCTTTTATCTGTCGATGACAAGGGTGTCGAGGTCATGGTCCATGGGGTCGGGGCCTACGTGCACGGCAAATTGCTATTGCCCGATCAATTTTAACCCCTTTGTTATGTCCTGGTTTGGGGCCCATTTGTGTATCCCATGATGGACTTGTAGCATTAGTAGGAATGATGGGGCTCACGAAAGTTGTGATTGTTCTTTGTGGTTGTATTCTTCAACAACTTTTCCCGATGTCTCTTGAGCTCTAGCAAGAAAAGTCCTAGGCATCGTTGGTCCTCATATTCCATTGCCTTGTGTAGTGGGCCAAAGCCTTGTTTAAAGAGGCAATGGTATCTCCCTCTGATTTCATAAAAGACACTACAATGACAAACATAGTGTTCCTCAGATTCCACTCCTTGATGACACAATTGGCAAATTCTCTCTTCTAGAGGTAGTCGGGTATATTTGCCTACCTCAATTTGTAGCCGATGTGATGAAGTTCGCAGCTGGCCGGCCTATCACACCACGCAGCGCATAGGATAGATGTATGTCCATATAAGGTGGCCTGATAACGAATCCATCCTCCGATGTATGTAAGAAGTGTGTCTTATAGTGGGGCATCTTTGTACCAAGTGGTATTTTGGGGCTGATCCATGTTATTTTGTTTTCCAAGTTAATATTATCAGTTCGGATGACTTTGTTCTTTTCCACTTTGTTCATATTTAGATAGGGACAGTCCAAGCTATATTGGAACGGGGGTAGTGCATTTATACTCATGCCATGTGCCTCGATTCATTGCTGCATTTCAGAATACCAACAATGAGTGTCTCCATTTTCAGCCAGTTGTCTTGATGACATAAGTGCCAACCTTGGGTACCTTCGTTTAGGGAGCTCCCAAAGACATTGGATAAATGTCACTGATCGGAACAATGCCTCGGTTATTATAGGTGTTGATCCCATTTTTGCCTGGATTATATCGTGGGGCACCGATGCTTTGCTCCTTATCATGAGAGCATTCATTGACACTAAAGGTCTCTCTAAATCTTTCCAATGATTTGCCTTGTTAAGACTCGGTCCCCATGTTTCTACTCCATAGAGAAGAGTTTGGGTGACTAGTGTATCAAATAACCATAACTTAGTCCGTGGCTCTTGGAACTGCAAATGTGCACATTGTCTCTCGAGAGCACCAAGGGCTGCATATCCACGAGAAAGTCGGGCACAAGCAGCCTCCTGTAAGGAGAACCTAGGTCCTGTAAATGTTACTCCTAGGTATGTATAGGAGCGTTTGTATTCCACCTTTTCCGAGAGAGAGAGATTTTATTATCATCTCTAGGGGTCAAAGATGACCTATGACACCAAAAATGTAACATTTTCATGTAATACATGTGAAAGTGAGTTGTGATTCTTTTATGAATGTCCCAATCGAGAGTGCAAAAAGTATTGGGTTCGATCGAAGATGTGTGGAAAGCATAATCGAATGTGTGATCAAAGGCAGAACATTGTATCAAAGTGTTATACTCATATTCCCAAACTTGTTTAGGGCAAAGTGTGCATAGTTGACTATTCTGATCACTTGTGCCCCAAACCCATGTTTCACATTGTAGTGAGTGAGAGCCAAGTCACATGGAAGCAATGGTTCGGATGGTGGACAACATAGGCTCTAACATGTATTGATGTGTGCAATTTCCTCGTTTGATGAAGAATATGATTTCATAGTTAAGTTTAATATATGAAGTATAGAGTGTGAAACATGAGCCTCTGACATTTTTCCCATGTCATTATACATTGGCATGGGAAAAAGGTCTCATTTCTTGAGGAATTTATTGATGCATCATGAAGAAAGTGTAGTACATCCCATCTTTTAAAACATTATTTCTATCGCTTGCATCCAACCGGAACACAAAATTTTGCCGTCATATGTCTTTTGGATGTTTTTGCTTACTTCCCATTCGATTCTATGAAGTCAATGCGAGGGACTATTTTCACCATAAACATATATTCGACAACCCTTTTGATGGCCATGATCTCAATGGGAAGCGATCTTGTCTTAAGTAGTAGAAGGGTGTATGTCACTCGGAGAAACTTTGGAAGGAAATGCTTTTGGTCATTTTCAAACTCTTTCCAAGTGGACTTGTGGATGGAACTGTCCCATACTTCCACCCCGTAGAGAAGCACCAATGTCACGCAACTCTCGAAACCATATTTCTTGAGAACTTGAACATTAATTTTTCCGCCGTTGGTTCTCAAATGCAAAATATGCCTCTAAGTGGCTAGTAGCACATTTATTCCATCTATGATTTCAGGGAACTTTAATGCCAATGTATCTAAAGCTTTCCACTGTTTCAAATGGCCATTATTGCACGTAATGCATGGTCTATCCTTATTGCAGCTCTTCACAAGCAAATCTTTGTTTTAGAGCTAATGACACTCAACTTACAGGTGACCTAACTATGATGGTTTCAAAATTATTTACATCTCCTTCTTATGCAAAGGTTTGATCCAATTTATAGTTGAATCATAGGACACGCCGTGTTGCAATGCATGATTAAACATATCACTTATCCATGCATGTGCTTCCTTTCTTGTCTGATTTCTTAAGCACTATGCATACATTTTCAATCGTGATTGGTAAAGAGGGGAGGCATATGTGAAAGAGAACCATAACACGTCAACTTTTCGGCAATTGATAGCTCATATAAGTTCTTACAATGCATAGACAATTCCATAAGAGACTGGAGTTAAGTCACCATTACTCTGAACATGCGTCCCCCTTTAGATTTCGCCAAAATTTAGCAAATGCATGTGCTTTCTCTTGCATTTGGAGAAAATGTGGAGTAACTTCCATATTCTTCTCTTTCTTTGAGTCAATCTTTTGTACTCAAGCAAATGTTTTTGATAACTTTTCTTATCGTTGTGTATGTGAGAGAAAGAAAGAAAGCTTTATTAACGTCTTTTAAGAGGCCAAAATGGCCTATAATACCAAACAAGAGACACATCTTAAGTATTTGAGAGAGAGAGAGAGATTTGATTTAAATTGCATTTTCAGGGAAGAGTAAGCTGCAATATGCTGATCAATCTCCAAGATCAAGTGGTTGTCAATCAAGAGTGTGATGCATGAACCATCATATGTAATCTATATTTTGAAGCATGGTAAGAAAACACATTGAGGGAAATTGTGTAGTATTCAAAACCTCTCTCTTTCTCACAACATAGACTGAACAAATTTATGACAAAGGTGATTTGACGCTTCTATGTCACTTCTTTGTAAGTATTCATCATTCTCAAATATGTATGATCCATAGAAATCTATTCTGTAATGAAAATAGTCAGTTATTTTGTTAAGGCCTCGAGCATGAAAAATTAATATTCCTAGGTTGTTTTTATCGTTGAACTTTTGCAACACGTTCATCATTCATAGATATTTCTTTCCATGATAATGTGGTGTTTGCTTTAAAGACTAGGAAAATTGTAGCAGCTGAGGGTATGTTTCAAATAAGTTTGTGGACTCTGCCCTTAGTTTGGTATCGATGCATAAAGATACTTCATGTTCTCATTCTATCATGAAAATTTTCATAATGTGCTAGTTGTGTCTCTCGATCTCTCAGCCTCTGAATGAGACCGCAACCTACAAATCAGTCATATGGATCATATTTTACCTCCAATGGTGATAGCAAAATCTCCCCCATCCTTAATATTATATTTTTTACGATACAGAAATTACAAATGTGCAATGATCCAAGTTCTATTATCACTCAAAACAATAAATAGGAACATCTATGACAAAATAGCTACTCGAGTTCCCTCTTTGTACTAAGGTTGTGTCCAATTCATTAAGCTGTATTTTTTATCAACCCAAGAACCAGGGATGAAAATCACTCATTCAACTACTACACTAGATGACACTTACATTTAGGAGTTGAACATAAGACAAGCTTACTAATTGAGCTCTTTTATTGATTTATTTAGCATTCTAACCCATAAATTATGATTAACTTTCTAAAGACTATGTGTGGAATGTGATAGATGTTTTAGAATTGCCCAAATTAAAATAATTAGATTATGTTTCATATTCTTTTCAATGTTAATTAAATGTGGATTGATCACCCTTGTTAAATTGATTCTTTGAGATTTTACATAGCATTTCATATCAAATTATAAAGATGGCCATAAATCCTATTATCTATCTTGAGCACTAAGCTTGATTTTGTGCCGTTATTTTTTTTAAACTTGCCAGTGCTTGGAAAACGTTTGGTACGTTTACATTGATTTTTCTAGTGTCTGCATTTGATGTTATTATTCTTACACTTCAGAAAAAACTGATATAAAAAATGGAAAGTGCATTGCTCAGTTCTATGTTTTTGAGGGCAATACACTTGCAAGCTGCAAGGTCCTGTAGTCGCATGTGCAAGGGCAAACTTTGGCATATTGCGTATAATTTTTTGTACTAATAATCATAAGGGATGGAAGAAGACAAAACTGACTAGTCTGCAAGGATTTCTATGCTTGACAACCTGATATTTGCCTATTCTTAACTAATTCTCTATTTCACTTCAATACACATGACAACCTGAGTAAGCTATTAATTAGAATGGACAAAATCAACGATATGGTTTAGTGTTCACTGTTAACAACTCAAGAGCTGTGATCAATGAGGTGTAAAGTCAAATAAAATGTGATACTGAATAGAAACATGCACTAGTAGGTGCATAACTAGGTACATTTCGTTTAATAGAACACATTCATGAACTCAATTCTTCATAATAAATAATGGTGTAGTCTTCTGCATATTAGCAGTGTTCTTATTAATGCCCAAAAAACTTCTTGGGTTTGTTTGCCTTGTAGAATGCATACATCGCTTACCCGATGAGATAAGAAAAGTCAACAAAATAAAGATAATAAAGATAACAAAATGAAGATAAAAATTCTGAAATTTGTAACTGTAACAAAGTAGAAGATGTACTTGGAGATAACACAAGAAAGTACTGTTGGAATTTTCTTAACAGAACAAAAATGGAAAATACATATGAAAGCAGTTCAGGAAAAACTCCTTTAAAGTTTACATCAGCCTTGAGATTGGGAACATCTCGATACATTTCTCAACAAGCTTCCTTTAGTTTCTCATTCAATTCAATAAAGATTGTGAACATATACCTTTTCTGAGAAACAGAACAAAATAGAAAAATTGTCTATATGCCTCATGAATATCTTGATTTATTTTTAAAGATTGGTCATGGATTTCCACAACATGGAATTTTTCATGAAAGCAAACCTCGAATTTGCACTGTATAAAAACCAAAAAGAGGTGATTTTTCTATGCTATTAGATACATGGATTATAGACATGCTATGTCCATCGTCAATCAAGCCATAGTGTCAATCCCTGTCAGAGGAGAGTGTTCAAATGCTCTTGGGCTACTATCAAGCAGTTCGTGTAACAAAATCCCAGCAGCCACACTAACATTCAAACTCTCAACAGCTATAAAATCTTCATCTCCCCTTCCTTTTCCAAGTCCAAGCCCTTGTGAATCATGCTTTATCAGATCATCATCACCGACACTAACACCATTCTCCTGTGTGTTCTCAACAGCTTCACCCAAAACTTGTTTTGTATTACATTCAATGTGCAATCCAGGAATGCAGACAAAACTATTACATGCCATCTTCACATTAGTCCGGAGTCCTTTTCCCTCACCACCAAGCACCAATATGGTGGGCACACCTCGTGGAAGATCTCTGATTGGAATGACATCGGGACCAGCTGCAGTGGCACCTACAACTCTCCACCCATTCTTTGCAGATATCTCCAAAAACTTCATCATATTCTTGCAAGATCGAAGCTCCATAACTTCCAAAGCCCCTGCACTAGCCTTACTAACAACTGCACTTAATGGTGCTGAATTCTTAGCACATACTGCAACTCCTTTCGCTCCCAAGAAGTAAGCTGAGCGAAGAATAGCACCGAAGTTTTGAGGATCTTGAACCTCATCTAATGCCACCCAAACTGGTGGTTTTTCACTCTCTCCCCAAGGAGCATCGAGACTTATTGCATTGATAAGCTCAAGAGGAGAAGCATCCAAGACCAAGCCTTGATGTGGCCTATTGTCGGCCAGCATATTCAGATCATGCTTTGAAATCTCCTTCACTTCCAATTCTTTCTCAATCGCGGATTTTAAAATCCATTCAAAGGCTTTCTTATCTTTCTTTTTGGATCTTCCACTATTCATGGGCATATTTGCTTGTACATAGAGACAAAACAACTCTCTTCGGGCAATTCGGAGGGCTGCATACACAGGGCCCACTCCATATATAGCCTCACCAGATAATCTGGGTAAGGTTGATCCAGATGAAGGCAATGCATTGTTTTTCCATCCAGAATTCCTCCTTTGAAAAGGTTCATCATTCTCTTCTTCTTCTTCTTCTTCTTCAACATCATCCTGAGTTATACCACGAGGGTTTCTCTTTCTAGCATTATATCTTATCACATCCCCAGCTTGAGGGGTTTCTTCCTCCTCATCATCTTCATCATGGCTTTCTAAGTTATCATCATAATCATTATCCTCTACAGTAGCATCAAAATGCCCTCTCAAGAAACGTGTACCTCTAGACTTGTCATTTAATGCTACTTTACCAGGAGCACTCAAAAACCTCTTTTGGAAACCACTCTTCCAGTCCATTTTACCATTACCGTCAGAATATTGCTCTTGAAAACCACTCCCACTTTGACCTCGACCATTATTTGTTGATACCTTCTTGCCATCATCATCATCAGAATCATTATTCATTGTATCATTTCGTGACATTCTCATATGTCGAAACTTGTCTTCGTTTCTTGGCATTCCTTTACCTCGAGCATCAGAAAACGTGTCTCGAAAACCATTCTGGTCTCTTCCGCTAGAAAATCTCTCTCGAAAACTTCCCTGATCTCTTCTGCCAGAAAACTGCTGTCGAAAACTGCCCTGATCTCGATCTCGGCTACTATTTACTGATACACCATTATAATCAGAGAACTGCTCTCTGAAACCCTCCTGCTTTACCTTACTATTCATTCTCCTCGTATGAAAATCATTACCCACATCCGAAAACTGCTTTCTTGAAAAGCTACCATCTCTAACTATAGATTTCTCTTTCCCAAAAGAAAAACCATTTTTCCCACCGTCTTTCCCATTGGAAAATTTCCCTCTCTCACCGTCTCTTCCATAGGAATTTCTCGCATTCTCACTATTTTTCCCATGGAAAACCCTTCCTTTCTCGCCATCTTTCCCATCTCTAGCATACGAAACTCTGCCTTTCTCACTATACTCTTTCTTGACTCCTCTTGAACTCCCGTAGCCTCCATCCTCTACAGTTCGGCTCTCCTTCTCTGTACTGGAATCCTCTGCGGTTTCATTCTTGGAAGCAAAGAAGTTAGAGCCAGCCTCATCCCAGGAAGTAGAAGAAGGATGTGTCTTCTTCTTGACATGAGTGGAGTCTGCGGTGTACCTGAGCTTAACAGCTTGGCCGAAGTATCGGCGGCCAATGTGGGAGTGAATCTGAGTGATAAGAACAGAGGAAGAGGGTGATGATTGTGAAGAGGAAGAAGAGGAGGAGGAGGAGGAGGAGGAAGGTAAACGCAGAGCACGCACGAGCAGAGAAGAGACAGCCATAGCCTCCTCTGCCTCTCTCTCTCTCTCTCTCTCTCTCTGTGTCTTCTGTTGGCGGCTTGGGGGGTTTAGGTTGGGTTCCCGAGTGCCTATCCTCTGTGCTGAATTTTACCAGAATACCCCTGGGCTTTCACAAATTCGGAATATGCCCCTCCCTTCCCTTCCCTTCCCTTCCCTTCCCTTCCCTCTTTCTTTCTTTCTTTTTCTCGTAAAATAATGGCTTTCGTTACGAAAGAAAATAAACTTACAACAAAGTATGTATAAAAACCCTTTGTCTGTATTTATGTAAATACTACTCCTACGATTACAAACTCAATCCCACCCCTACACACCAACAATTCATATGTCGGATATGATGACCTTGCCTAACTCTCTCTCTCTCTCTTGTTCTCATAATTACCTTACCCTAGTAGTAAGTTGTTAACACTACAACTTACAAGCATATACTTCGTATACTCTTAATTCACTAGATGCCACATTGATTGTAGGGGGGTGAACTATGACCACATGGTCTCCATTGGGCAACCTTACCAACTGAGCTACATTCATCTGGGCACTCTCTTCTTCTTTTTTCGTAATTACCTTACCCTACTACAAGCATTGTGTTGTGAGTTCGAAACCCAACTTCCTCACCTCTCTATTATATACTTCTTATGCATCTCATAATTCACTAGATGCCACTGTGGAATGTAGGGGTTGAACCCACGACCACCTGATCTCCATTGGGCAACCTTACCAACTGAGCTACATCCATCTCGGCTCTCTCTCTCTCTCTCTTTATATACTTCTTATACATCTCATAATTCACTAGATGCCACTATGGAATGTAGGGAAGGGGTTGAACCCATGACCACCTAGTCTCCATTGGGCAACCTTACCAACTGAGCTACATCCATCTAAGCTCTCTCTCTCTCTCTCTCTCTCTCTCTCTCTCTCTCTCTTCATGCTTGAGACTTCATGACTTCTCTAGAGCACTATCAATTGCCACAAAAAAGTCATTTTAACTTTACAACATATTTTCTCACCCCAGCTTGCGAATCAAAAGTGGAGGCGTTTTGCATGTTCCAATTGAAAAATAGCGCCCAATACCTCGAGAACTCAAAAATAATTCAAAAATTAGGTATCGGTTCATTGTTCTCCATCATCTCTAATCCTATGCAAGGACCAAGGTTCTTCCCAAAGCAAAATCAAACACATCTATTTTAATGATGAAAGGATTGGCTAGATTGGCATGAAGCAAATTTGGGGCAAAAATAAACACTTGCACTTACACTTTATGTGAATAATTGGTTCTTCTGTGTAAACTCTATGAGAGGTAGTACAATCTTTGAGTAAATCTTGAGGAATGTGTAGTACAAATTTATATATCCCAAGAGATATTGAATGCCATGCATTAAACGTGTTTTCCAATCCAAAACTATATGCACCTTCATTGGGTCTATAGATATACGTTTTGTTGAGAGACATACCTCACTACATTTCTTGAGATTGGTATAGAGACCCCCATAACTATTGTAGAACTTGATAGACATCTTATCATGCTCCTTTTGAGTCATTAGGAGACCAAGTTGTCATCCATATACACTATGTTGAAGATGTCCAATAAATCTCAAAAAATAACATTTGCCATATGTTGGAAAATCTTCAATGTACATATTTGTGAGTTTGATGAACATACTTGTGTGCTTGAAATGTCAGTATTAAGTGTGAAAGCAAATTTCCAGCCATCATTTATTGATCATGATATAATTTTTCCATAGTTTTCCCTAATCTTATAACGAGGACGTGTGGATAAAATCTGAAATGAATGAGAGTGAATTAAGTATTACAAATCTACAATTTGAGTTAAAGTATCATGTGTCATCATTTTACCACTTCATATGAAGTAATCACGTTTGAACACTTGAGAGTGTAGATTTCTATGTAGGGGGGTTCAACTTATGTTGAAACTTGATACTATGTCAATGTGTCTATGGCTTTTGTCTGCTGAGCACATGCAACCCTTGTGGAACCCAAAGTACGGCTTGCATCAACACTCAATCGTATGAGACATCAAGGAGATTTGGGTCTCCCTCACACCATTGTTATGGGGTGGTTTGGCACCCCTCTTTCCTTTATTTGGCCTTATTTTTCTTATATTTTGCTTACTAGTTAGTAATTAGATAGCCTCCAACAACCTCCTTGATGGATTTGAACAGGGTTATATGCACCTCAAAAGTTCAACTTCATGAAATATATAGCTTTGTTAAGGCACTCCAATGAACTTCATATCAATGACACATCGTATCTATTTCAAATTGTGATGTTTTTGGACTCCTCTAGTCTGCAAATAAATGAAGGGAATCATATTTCTTCTTGACAAAGAACGTTGGTGCACTATTTGGGTTTCTAGGATGTGCATAAATTCATTTACCAAGTTCTCATCAATATATTCTTGAAAAATCTTGAGCTCAGATGGCAAAAACTATAGGTTCAATCCCAATATGACTCTTTTCTTGGTTGCAAGTTGCAAGGAAAATTAAAGGTTGATGCTCTATGAATGTAAATCTCTTCACCATTTTGAAGACATCTCCAAATTCTTCGGACTTGCTTGGAAGTAAGGGATTCACCTTTTATGGCCTGGTAACTACATTTGTTGATATTACAAATAAAACATCCCATCTGTTGGTCCTTGTGGGCATAACCTTTGCAATCAAATAGTTAAGATCCAATGAGATTTTGAAATTGACATTGTCGAGGAGAGGGACTCATAAATACATTATATCTAAAACCCAAGATTACTTGGTTTTCTTGAAACTCTTCGATTGTGCGGCTTCTCCAATCAATCTCCATATTATAAAGTTTAAACTAAGGAAAACAAAGAACAATTGGAATGTTCATGACTACTAATAATATTGAAGGAGATTATACATGCCAAGTTATTAAGTAGCACAACAACTAACTAAATTTCATCAACTATATCCCTAGATGCAAGGGAATGTCCATCGATGATTGTTATAGAGGTTAGATGAAGGAGCCTATTCAAGAGAATTTATCATGAGAAGGAAAAGTTTTGATCCACTGGAATGGACTTGATGACACCTAGGTTTACTATCTTCTTCTTGTGCAACAAAGACTTTGCTAACTCGATTTAATGAGATGGAATGAATGTTAGGGATTAAATCTACACGTTCTAGATTGTCCCTAATGGCCCAATTTTCGATAGATTTGGAATAATGGGTAATGGGGATATGTATGTGTAATTATCTATCTCTTGTGTGTGTGTGTGTGTGTGTGTGTGTGCGCGCGCGCGTGCACCTTGTGTTTATTTTATTCATATGTGTTTTTATTTTTTTATGATTGAGGAAAAATGTTTGTATAGGTGTTCGTTTTATAAGGGTATTTCTTGAACCTAAAGCTCCTTTCTACCTTAGCTCATCCTAGAAAGGGGGAGTATATGTAGAAAAGGGGGGCAAAAAGGTAATGGTTCAATGTGAATCGTAGGCTTGGTGGGAGCTCACGACGGACTCCACGTCCTGCATCAATTGACGAAAAGTAGACCCGTGGATAGTAGTGCCGCATAGTTGCGCTCACGCATGTGAAACGTGAGCGGGACCATTAGGAACTTGAACCAAAGAGGATAAGTTGTGGACTAGAATTGTCATGTTGGAGACTTCAGGTTACCCTCGATATTTGGTTTAGTGCCTAGAGGGTTTCTTGTAGTGGTTTTTAACTATGAGAAATCTAATACTAAAAAATAGTTATCGTAGTGGTAAATACATTGTGTCTAATTGTACAAGTATAAGGTTTGAATCTCGCCTTACACCACTACGTCTACATAACAAATTAGGCCTACACACTCGTGTTATTAATTTATTCCCTATCAGGACATTGGAGGAGGAGAAATCTTGAAGTGGAGAAGGCTCAAGGAAGAGAAGGTTGGATGAGGAGAAATCTTGATGTGGAGAAGGCTCAACAAGGAGAATGTTGGAGGAGAACATTGGAAGAGGAGAATATTGGACAAGAGAAGGTTGGGAGGAAGAGGAGAATGTTCGAGATAGGACTTGTGACAAACCCATAAGGACTTACGAATATGTGGGAACATGAGGTGGTTTGGGAGCCTAAAGTGTTGGCTATATAAAGAGGACTATCAATGGCCTTCATTACAACATCTCAAGACATTATCAAGATTCTATGAGTGAGCCAAAGCTCTCTTCTTTTGGATCCACTCGACTCAACATCCAACATTAGATAATATTCAGTGGTATAAGACATTGATGGTATTTTATGTTCATATCTCATCCTTTACCCAAAGGTGGTCATATATGGCTAAGCACCCTTAAACCATTATTTTCTTAATCTAAATACTCATTGGCCATCAATAATATTTCGATTCATAATAAGGTGCTCACAGTTCTTAATCTAAATACTCTATTGTGAATCAAGTATCATGATCCACAACCTTTGCTCGTTGCACACTATCTCTAATCAAACAACAATAAACAAATGCATAAAACGTAAGAAAACATGGACTTCTATCACAACCCGTGCTTGACTCTCGCTCTCTCTAGCTATCGGTATTTGTGGTGTACACCGTAGCATCAAAGCCATGAAATTGAGAGGAGAGGATTGAAGTTCAACCTTGGCCACGTGCTATAGGGCCCTATTTGATATTGATTAGGATGAGTCTCCTATAGACATCTCACTCTCTCTAGTTGTCATCATTGTGTACAATGTAGCATCAAAGCCATGAATTTGAGAGGAGAGGATTGAAGTTCAATCCTCGCCATGTGCTAGGGACCTGTTTGATACAGATCAAGCTCAGGTCTCCTATAGACATAGAACAAACGATCTCAATAAGAAAACAACACCATTCACTTTTTTTGGGTCCCATCCATGTTGGGCATGGCGGGATTCGATCTCTGGTGCATTAAAAACCTCTTTCTTCATGGATTATAACACAAGCTTGCATATTCTTGCTCTTGCCTAGTCCTACTCCGAAGGCATTACAATTTACTACTATTGAAAGGCCGTTTTAAACATGTAAAAGCTTTAACTTCCTCTGTTCCTCAGATCTTCTAGATTCCTCTAATATTTTCTTAGGGTTTCATATTGCCCTTTCTAGGTCTCTCTTCTCTCTCTCTCTCTCTCTCTCTCTCTCTCTGTCAGTTCTGTATCAGGATTATCCGATATACTCTCTCTAATTTGATCTCTTTCCTTCATCAGATCTCTCTCTCTCTCTGTCTTCTTTCTGAAAGCTCACGTTTTGTTTTGGTTTCCTCTTCTTTTATTGCAGAACAAAGAGGTGGTATATCACGCATATTGGCGGTTAACCCATCATCCTCTTCGTCATGCTGATAACAGTTGTTTCTCGCAGTGGAAGAGAAGTGTTCAAAGGAGGGATTGAGCTTCGAGAGAATGTAAAAACGAGCGATTCATTCATTTTCATACCTGTCCATACGTAACGTATATTTGCTTTTGCTTTTGCTCTCTGATGATTTTTCTCTTCTTCACTCTGTATCTTTAAATAGGACACGGTGACAGATCTCAAAGCTGCCATACACAAGAGAAGTAAGTACAATTATCATAGTTGTGTTGCACATTTTAATGCATGAATCAAGTCTGTGAAACTTTAAAAAGACGTAAGAGAATGCGTAGGGAGATCTAGTTTGTTTGAGTTATTTCTTCTATTATCTATGAATTAAGTCTGGAGATATCTCAGAGTAAGTATAATATGTAGAGAAGTCTTTGGTTCTGGTCTTAGGTTAGGAAGTCCGTTTTCACTCCTTTGCGGTCATCTCTCGCCTTCAAGACATTCGGAAGGCTGTTCTTTCATAAATTTTAGCTTTTGGGTTTTGAATGAAATGAAAATAAGTAGAATATTTAGAGAAATATGTTTGTGTGGCATAATAATGACTATGGCATCTTAACTTTAAACAAAGTATGGTATTACGATTAAAATCTTACAAAAGAAGTAGAATATGACCATGTCTTTACGGTTCGAATCTCAAAAAGGAGTAGAATATTTAGAGAAATATGTTCATGTGACATTACATATGATGACTGGCATCTTAACTTTAAACAAACTATGGTATTGCGATTAAAATCTTACAAAAGAAGCAGGATATAACCATGTCTTTGCGGTTCGAATCTCATTAAAGAGGTAGAATATGTATGCAGTTTTGGATCTGTTCTTGGTTTTGGTTTTGAGTGCGTAGATTCGATTCCAATGCTAATGTAATAGCAAAAATTTGTTCTCATTTCCAGGTGGCAAGCTATATCCTGAGAGGCAACGCCTTACACTCCCTTCTTTGCCTGGTCAGGCTCGTCCGACTGTTCTCGATGATGGAAAAACGATTGGTGATTACTTTCAGAAGGGTTCTTCTGACTACAAAGTGGTATTGAAAGACCTCGGTCCTCAAGTCAAGTATTCGACACTTTTCTTCTTTGAGTATCTGGGTCCTCTCTTGATATACCCAATCTTCTACTTTCTTCCCGTCTACAAATATATAGGGTTTCCAGAGCATCGGGTCATACAGCCTGTCCAGACATATGCCACTATCTATTGGTGTTTTCACTATTTGAAGAGGATTCTTGAGACCTTTTTCGTCCATAGATTCAGTCATGCTACCTCTCCGATCAGTAATGTGTTCCGGAATTGTGTCTATTACTGGTCCTTCGCAGTTTTTGTGGCTTATTTTGCCAACCATCCGCACTATACACCAGTCGGTGAGAAGCAAATGTATATTGGGTTTGGCATTGGCATTGTTTGTCAATTAGCAAACTTCTATTGCCACATTATCTTGAAGAACTTGAGGTCCCCAGACGGTAAGGGTGGGTATCAGATTCCTTCGGGATTCCTTTTCAACTATGTGACATGTGCAAACTACACAACTGAAATCTATCAATGGTTGGGCTTCAACATTGCTACGCAAACTGTTGCTGGTTACTCCTTTTTGTTTGTTGCTGCATTTATAATGACAGATTGGGCTCTTGGCAAGCATCGTAGGCTAAAGAAGGTAACCAGTCGCTTACTATTCGTAAATGTATCACGTGTATTTATTCATGTAATGCATAATACATTGATGTATTACTCATATAATACATTGATACATTAAGATAATTATATATCTATATACATGCATACATACATACATGTACATATAGCTAAAGTGTAATGCATAATACATCAATGTATTGTTCATATAATACATTGATACATTGATGCATTGAGATAATTATATATCTACATACATGCACATATAGCTAAACATAAACATACACTATATTGTTTTTTTCATACCCCTTATATTCTTGCTTCAGTCTAATTTGAAGTTCATTTGATTATTTCAAGAATATAAAACATTATATTCATGTTCTGAAACGTTAACATGGAACATTCTAATATGCTGATCGGCTCTTGTATGACTGTATTGTATGTGTTCTTATAAAATATTTTTCTTGTGGTTTACAGCTTTTTGATGGGAAAGATGGTCGCCCGAAATATCCACGCAGATGGGTTATTTTACCACCTTTCTTGTAGACATCAGCTCATACAAGAGCATAGTTACGACTACAGTAGACGATGAAAACATTCTTCGATAAATGTTTGGAATGGGAATCTCGCTTTGTTATCCTAGTCTGTAATGTTTTCTTTTCCTTTGAATGTGGAGATTTGTGGCTCTTTGAGGGTATGAGGCTTTTGTTTTTTTTAATTGGTAAGCTTTGTTACCGAGCTGATTATAATTCAGTATCATGGATGCCTATGTGCTCATTTCAAAGTTTAGTTTTTCTTTAGTATCAGAAACTGGCTAGATTAAAGTAGTTGACTCAATTTTTCCTGACTAGGGAGTCAAGAATTGGCAAATTAGCAAGGTCATGATATCGGTTTTTTAATTTTTGTATTAGCCGAAGTATAGGTTATAGTAGCAGATGCATTCATTTGTTTGTATCATGAAACAGCAAATATCAAGGCTCATGATTTCTTAGGTTTTACTACAATTGAAGTAGCTAATTGAACACACTGCTGTCAAAGTACATGCAGTTGAAAAATTTCTCAGCATGATATAGATGTAAAATGGTGTCTCGACATTTGAGTACAATATTAGAGCTCTTTAATATGGACAAAAATCAGACACCTCTGAATTCAATTATTTGAATGCTCTAACTGTAAGGCCATGGACAAACCTTCGGGCTTGAGGATCATGACTCATGTTTATAAGTATTTAGATAACTTGTTTTTCATGTGTTGGTCGTTTTCCATGTTCAAAGGATCATGTTCTTTCGTGTCATATCATATGCTACAGTAGTGTGTGCTCTTTTTTGCTCTTCAAATTACCTTGGCTCATTAGACGTGCAGCTTGTCATACTATTCAATTCATCCATCATATTAAACCAAAAATTAAATCTTGAAGTTTCTTAAAGCTCCATTACTATGATCTTAATGCATGTGGAATTATTTTTGAGATGGTTTACAAGCATGGAGTGCATAGCAAAATGCATGAGAGTAGTGATGATTAAACTTAATATCCATTGGTTGATTCATGTGGAATGATGTTATGGCTGATTTTGACAAGTGCTTTGTATGTCCTCATGGATCGGACATGGTGAGCAATATCTCCATGGTCTGGTGATGATATGGACTATCTTATATCCTCATACTTGTTGTCATTTGCATTCCTTTATTCGCATTATGGTGTCTCCTCAATAGGTTATTAGTCAAGGTAATGAATCACGGAAGAAATGAATGCCATGCAAATGGGGAGATTAATATGAAATCTTGCATCTTACCCCACCCTCAATTGAGATCCTAAACGTTTGTGACGAATCTTGTAAGTTTAGGTGTATCCATGTTTATAAACTAATTCATCCTCATTGACCCTTTGTATGATGATCAGATGTGAACCTTACTTAACCATAACTTATTGGAGTTTCTGATTTGTAGATATTCCATGAAGCCTATGACTGACTTTTTCTCTTATTTGATGTAAGAGAACTTAAATAGGCGTGTCTATTTAGAGAATAGTCAATGCTATCAGGAAAATATGTTGCATAGCCCAATCTATAGTCAAATGTGGTAGAGCCAACCTAAAGTAGCTTGCTTCTAATATTTGTCTATAGATGGCAATGAGAAAGTTGTAGTTTTTAATGCTTGTACGTAGTTACAACGAGAGAAAATACTAGGTGTTTGAATTTCCAATATCATTATCAAACCATCTTCAAGATCATATTGACATGGAAGAGTGCATCCTTTTTTTTCATGGATGAGATTACTTTGATGATCATTATTGGTTTGATCAACTTGGTAAAGAGGTAAAGTGTATGCATATTCTTTGTATCATGGTAACAATAATATTTTCATAGTAGGAATGGGTTAACCTAAAGGTTCTAGGATTGAGAGGAGGTAGTACAATTAGTAGGCATTTAACATTCTGCCAAGGCAATCTCACTCATTTAACTTTTTTGGTTGGGCACATAAACAACCGGTTTTTCTTGAAGCATATCAACCACACTACTAAAGTGTTCCATGCCGGCATTGAGTGTGGCCCATTTTGATATTGGTGTTCCTCTTTGTGCATTGACTTGTTTGTTCAAGCATAAATCATGTGAAAATGGTGGCTTTGCGATTCACAAGAGCGATGCAAGGATTATCACATAATAACAATTTTCGAGATGCCCATGATGAGAACCTTTGCTAGCTAGCATCTTTCATTATAGTGAATACGCCCCTTTATTTGACTCAATTAACCTTGCAAACATACTCCTAGGGTAGGAGAACCATGTTTACACTACGAACTAATGCCAATAATTTAGAGGGTATACTTAGAATAATTTCAATGTTGGAGGTATGGTTTTTAGTTTTTGTTTTAGAACTAGATTCAACTTGGTCATTAATACTAGCTACTAATGTTTCCCCTGGAAACATTGAGTGTCCATACATTAAACAATCGTTTCAAGGATCTTCCAAAACTTGGGTTTATAACTTCACCATTTTGTAAAATCATCCTCATCAAAATAGTGAACTTACTTATTATATTTAAGTCTTCTTTGTCATTCTCAAAATCAAAGTATTCTATGAGCTCTTAGAAAGTTTAGGGGATGGATGTATGCTTCCTTCGACAAAAGAGATGTCTAAGACTTGTGTCACATCTCAATGGATAGTTCAACCACACACCTCCTATGTAACCAAACACTCTTGGGGCACTTGTGTGTAAATTCCAACCTTATATAATAAATCCGTGGAAGATACTAGTTCTATTATAATTTAAGATACCCCACTCACTCTCCTTGGTTTATGTTGGTCCTCTAGAGTGAGTGAACACAACTAGAACGGCATATTGTATATATTATGTAGAGGTTATAGTACTTAGTAGGAAATGATGGCCCCTTAAAAAGGAAAGGTGTTGTTTTAAGTTTGAAATCAATTGTTAGTTAATCAAGCAACATACTTGACTTTAAAGCCAAGTGATGGATTGGACACACCCATCCTCCTAAGCTAAACACATGGATGAGACACAAAGAGAGATGAAGAAAAGCCCTAGAACTCTTTAGAACAAAAGACAAGTAGGAAAAGGCTAGAATTATAGATTTGTAAAACCTTTTTCAAATGAAGCCTAAAACAAGATTATAGGTTTTTTTACAACTTCGTTATTCTCTTTTCTTCTAGATTGAAGCTCTCTCTTTTTATTATTATTGTAATTAGCTTACCCTAGTTGTAAGTCGTTTTACACTACTAGCACTACATCTTGGGTTTGAAACCCAATTTTCTCACCTACATCGATCTCTCTTTCTTTCTCTTCATCACTCTCTCTTTTTTATTTTTGGTGGAAATACACAATTATATTAATAAATGTGTGTGAAAAACACTACATACAATGGGTGTCATAATGGAGTATGGTCACCCACTAACTATAGGGGTAGTGGAACATGTTGAATTGCCAATAGGCAAGACTTCTTCTTCATCACTCTTTGGTGCAAAGTATGGTCACCCACTAACTATAGGGGTAGTGTAGTTGTGATATTGTTTCCTCACTTCTCTTTTGATAAAGTGAACGAGTGCAGGATCGGGTCATCAAATTTGTTGATAAAAATAACGTGATTGATCTCTTTCGCGAGGGAAATAACAAAAAAGTTGGGGTGCATGATGGGAGCAGGCCGAGTCAGTTTCCGACGAATAAAGCTCACTCACTACGCAAAGGCAAGTGTTGAATACCAGAACGATGCAAGATGGGAGTCATCAGATTGCAGATTTAAAATTCAGACGTGATTGATGATCCCTTTCGTGAAGAGAATAACGAGAAAAGCTGGGGTGTGTGGTGCACGCGATGGGAGCAGGCCAGGCCGAGTCACTTTCAGGCAAGTGTTGGATACCAGAACAATAAGAAGAGAGGTTCCGATGAACAAAGTTCACTAGAGTGGGGCAAGTGTTGAATACCCAGAACAAACAATAATAATACCATGCCCCCCCACCCCCCCACCACAACATGAGCAAATAATAGAACAAAAAAGTCAAAAAAGATTAGCAGCCATGAGAAGAGAAGTTAGAAGAAAGAAGAATATAATGTATGTAATAGGAAAAGACAGAGAAAGAAGAAGAAGAGAAGGCTAAGCCTACTACTACTACTACTCCTCCTCCTCCTCCTCCCCTGTTCCTCTTCTTTTCTACAGTAATTATCATATTCAATCGCCATAACCAAGCTTCCGTTGAAAGGAAAGTGTGTGCAAATCAGAAGAAGGAAGGAAAGAAGAAGCAGAATTAAGAAGAATTTCTCCCCTCCCCGCTGCTAAGAATCAGAAGAAGTGTGTTGAAGAACGAACGCCCGACAGAAGAAGAGGTCAGGTTCGACTTCTCGAGTTTCAGAGTAATGGGATGGATCAGGGTTTCCTCGGCAGCCTACAGAGCTGCTAATCTGCGGAAAGCTCGCCTTCTTCGCCCTCCCTCACCGTCTCTGTCGTTCTCCTCATCATTCTCTATACACAGGAAAGTCTCACCTCTCCAGGATGCCTTAAATTCAAATAAAATCTCAAGTATTCCAAAGTCTTTGATTTCGCCCTCGATCTGCCCCTCGAATGAATGGTCGAGATCCATTCATGGGACTCCGGAGAGGTCTCAATCGGCTCCGATCCCAAGGCCAGTTCCTCTTTCGAAACTTACTGACAATTTCCTTGACGGCACGAGTAGCGTTTATCTAGAAGAACTGCAAAGAGCATGGGAAGCTGACCCTAGCAGTGTGGACGAGTCATGGAACAATTTCTTCATTAATTTCACCGGCCAAGCATCCACCATGCCTGGCATCTCGGGACAAACTATACAAGAAAGCATGCGGCTTTTGCTCCTTGTGAGAGCTTATCAAGTGAATGGTCACATGAAAGCAAAGCTTGATCCTCTCGGTTTGGAAGTAAGGCCAATTCCGGCGGACCTTGATCCTTCTCTCTATGGGTTTACTGATGCTGATCTTGATCGAGAGTTTTTTCTCGGGGTGTGGAGAATGTCAGGTTTCCTCTCGGAGAATCGACCTGTTCAAACACTTCGGTCAATTTTGGCTCGATTAGAGCAAGCCTATTGTGGGCATATTGGGTATGAATATATGCATATTTCTGATCGAGACAAATGTAATTGGCTTCGAGAGAGAATTGAGACTCAGATTCCAGGAAAGTATAGTCCTGATCGGCAAGAAGTAATTCTAGACCGCCTTATTTGGAGCACGAATTTTGAGAATTTCTTGGCTCAGAGATGGACAGCAGCAAAAAGGTTTGGGTTAGAAGGTTGTGAAACCCTAGTTCCTGGCATGAAAGAGCTTATAGATAGAGCTTCTGACTTTGGTGTAGAAAACATAGTTATTGGGATGCCTCATAGAGGAAGACTAAATGTTCTAGCCAATGTGGTTCGGAAACCATTACGCCATATCTTTAGTGAATTTAGTGGTGGAATCAAGCCTGCTGACGAGTTTGGAACTTATACTGGAAGTGGAGATGTGAAATATCACTTAGGTACTTCATATGATCGGCCTACTCGAGGTGGTAAGAGAGTTCATCTTTCTCTTGTTGCAAACCCTAGTCATTTGGAAGCGGTTAACCCTGTTGTGGTTGGGAAAACTCGAGCGAAGCAATATTATAGTAAAGACATGGAAAGGATTAAGAATATGGGTGTTCTACTCCATGGAGATGGAAGCTTTTCAGGTCAAGGTGTTGTTTATGAGACACTTCATTTAAGTGATTTGCCAAATTATACTACCGGGGGAACTATCCATATTGTTGTCAACAATCAGGTTGCATTTACTACTGATCCAAAATCTAGTCGATCCTCACCTTATTGTACTGATGTGGCAAAAGCCCTTAATGCACCTATATTTCATGTTAATGGTGATGATATGGAAGCTGTTGCACATGTATGTGAGCTAGCGGCTGATTGGAGGAATACTTTCCATTCTGATGTTGTCGTGGATATAGTTTGTTATCGAAGATTCGGCCATAATGAGATTGATGAACCATCTTTCACACAACCGAAAATGTACCAGGTATCTCTTTCTTTCAGTATCATCATTAACTTTTGACTTAGATTTACCAGTGACAGCTGAGTAACTGAGACAGGAATGCATTTATATAAAACAACAGTATTTCATGTTTACCCCTTCAATGATGTGTCATCTAAGGATAATAGACATATATGATAGATGATATGTTCATATATGATGTGCTGTATCTGAATCTTGATATTCTATCTTATCCTTACGGATGTATCATGTTCTTGGTTTAAAATTTCAAGTTGTATGTTCTAAAGAGTAGAATGGTGTAGGTTATTTTTATCTCATTTATTACATATATGTATATATGTATATTTTGTGTATATGTGTACGTCCCCATCTCCATCTACATCTCCTCAACCACACCTGCATTCAGATATGCTTGATGTCCCATCCTGTTTTGCATTCCACGTCATCATTTTGAATATGTTTTCATGGAATAGTACTCTGAATGGATTCCAATTACATCAAGAAACTTTGAAGTTTGGATTTCTATACTCAAGCATCACATACTGTACATGGCTAAGAATTTCAAAGATCTGCAATTCAAACTTCAGATTCCTAGTGCAAGTGCTCACTTTCCCTTGATTAATGTAGTCGTATTATATTACTACTTTATTTATAAACTTAGAAAGGGACATTCATTCATCCAGCTACCTCTTTACATTTCGCCTAGTAGTATTGGTTTTTGCATGATACTCACTCACTACATATTCAAAGACATTGCGAGATCAAAACAGGGAAGCTTCCTAGAATGGAATGCTTTCCACACAACGTCACACCCCTTTTCATGCTAACCAGAACTTAAGTACAAAAAACTCTCCCTTGGATGCTATTACCTCGTCCTTATATACTAGTTTCACTATATCCTTGCATCTTCTGAGTGTGGCTTATGAGTTTCCTGTCCATTACTATATTGTTCCACTTCCTAGCTTGGGTCACACTTGTCAGCCTGCCTAACACTAGGTACGCTCCAACAGTTTACTTACTCTGCATACCTCCTTTCTATCTGGATACCTTGCTACCAGATGTTCCCACTACAGCTGCTCTTTTATCTGCTCTTATGGAGAGATCAACACTCAATGATTCACCTAGGCATAAAAACACTCAATGATCAACACTCAATATCCTGGCTAGAATAGAATATCCTGGCTAGAATAGACTATCCTGGCTAGAATAGAGTCACTACAGCTGGATCCATTGCTCCTTTGTCTTGGACATTGCTGAGGCCAGT